>NC_072487.1:62502698-62808607 GCF_027574615.1 Eptesicus fuscus | reverse complement strand
CATATACATATGTGTACAGGACAATGTGTTAATGGGTACATGTCAAAACATTAACAGAGATCATCCCTGGAGAGGAATGAGAAAAGTGAGAAACAGTATCTCAGTTTTCAATACATGTTTGAATTTTTTTTAATAAATTTTTTTAAAAAATAAGAATGTATCACTTTAAAGAAGTCTACATCCTCCAGGACTCAGGCAGGGAGACACCCATCCATGCTTTGACCATATCAAAGTTTTCCTGAGCTTTCTTCTCAGTGCCACAGTTTGGAGCTCACATCAGAGAACCCCATGTCCAGGCTGGTCTCCCAGGTCCTGGCTGCTCTCCTGGGATCAGCTGAGATGTCAAGCCACGGTCACTAATACTAACAGTGAAAGCACTGCCTCATGGGCTCCACTCCCCAGAGAAGGCAGTGAATTCGGCCAATGACACACTTGGGAAACTGTGCTGTGGGAAGCAGGGGATTCATGAAGAAACATGCTCAGTCCTCCCAGTGCTTTACCAGACACGCTTTCCTGCCTCTGACAAGCAGAAGCACCCCCAGGTATCTAGCTGTTCTGCCCTTCAACCCCTTCCTTCTGTGCTGGGCAACTTTCTCTGTCTTCTCTAAGTGGACTGCTCCGTGCTGCTGTCAAAACAAAACATGATGACATGTGCTGCCTAAGGGAGGATGGACATGCCAGTCCCAGCCCATTGCAGTCTAGTTGGGGGTCTGCAGTAAGGTGAGTGCCTGCGCTTAGGGCTGCACACCTACACAGTGCTTTCTGAGCACCTTAGACTATTCCTACATAGGCTCCTAGTAATTTCCAGAGGGAAGACCATCTTTCTCAAATATTATGCATCCTGTGAAGTTTGTCTCGGACTCCCTAAGTCATCTTCCTTTTTCTCTTCTTTCCCTTCACAGTGCCTCTTCTCTACACCATCCTCAGATATGCTGTGTGTTCATGGACTCTCTCCCCTCCCCTTATTAAAACTTAACCACAAAAAAGAATGAATAATTTAGTCAAGAGTGTTCCACTCAGGGACATTATCCTGATTCAAAAAGAAAATATCCAATGGAATTTCAGAAAGCATCAATCAGTTGGGGAGGCATTATGGGTAATCAGGATTGGATGAACCAAAAATCGGCCCCTGGACATGGTTGTCCACTTTGTCTTCTCTTAATGATAGGCCCAGACTTTTCTTTCCACTTCTAGGAATTAATGATCAAACAGAGAAACTCAAAGAATAGACAGCTATCCAAGTGCCTCCTCTATTTACAAAGCTCACTTTGGAATGACAGGCAACTGTGTTATCAGAAAGTCTCTGAATCAGACTATTGGAAGTTATGGGACCTATTTGTGACAGAGAATCCAAGTACCTACAGAAATCTAATGCGAACAATTTCTCACTGCTTCATAAGACTTGTCAAAGGGCTTTTATGTCCATGGTCTCTTATGTTTTTGGGTTTTTTTTACAAAGCCTGTGGATTGAAAACAAGTACTATTCTTCCCATTTCTCTGATGAAGAAACTGAGGGCCAAAAGAGTAAAGTGATTTTAAGGTCTCAGAGAAATTTTCATATCGGATCTGAGACCAAAGCCCAAATCTTCTGATTCCTGGATCAAGACCCATTCTCACACACCACACTACTGCTGCTGCTTCCAAACCTTATCTAATGCAAGATTCTTCTCTGGTAGTTCCCCATTCTTGGCTCCCCACTCCCTTGCCACGCACCACATTCTTCTCCAGTGCCTATAGAGAGCTGATATGCTGCAGTATGGGTCAAGCAGGATAATCTCTGCTGGCCACGAGGCAGACGAGGAGGACTCCAAGGTTCCAGGCAACTCACCCTCCAACCACTTCTGGGGCTCTCTCTAGCCTTCTGGGGAGCTTTGTCACAGGAGTTATATGGCATTGCCCCAGGTAGCAGCCATAGTCTGCTAACTGTCAAAGAGAGTTGAGTCTCTTTCTAGGCCTTCCCTAGAATTGAGAGGAGACATCCCATTTTTCCTGAACCAAGAGCAGGACGAGAATGAAACAGGGATGATAAATGGATGAGGTGGGAAAGAGCATTGCTTCCAAGTTAGATAAATCCATGATGAATCTGGCTCTAATCCTGTGTTCTGTGACCTTAGTGAGGGGAGGGGGAGGTTAATTCATCCCCTGGTCCTTAATTTCATGATCTGAAAATGGGAATAATAATATATAATTCATAATTCTACAATAAGGATTAAACTAGAAAAACTATGATAGACACTTATCACAAGGTAGGCCAAATGCACAAGGTAGCACAGTGGAAAAGGAAAGTAGGAACTGCAATAGTTGGGGAAAGCTTAAAAGGTGGCATAGCCCAATGGTTAAGAGCATGGAAATTGAAGTCAGATGGAACCGAACTTAAATTCCATTTCTACTGTCTACTAACTCTGTGACTTTGAGCATGTTACAGAACCCCTCAGAGCTCCAAATTCCTCATCTATAAATTAAGAAAATAATACCTATATCACAGAATTGCTGTGATCATCAAGAAAAAACACATATATAAAGCTCTTAGAACAATTCCTGGTTTACATTAAGTGCTTAATAAATGTGGTTACAACTCTTTTTTTTAAATATATTTTACTGATTTTTTACAGAGAAGAAGGGAGAGGGATAGAGAGTTAAAAACATCGACGAGAGAGAAACATTGGTCAGCTGCATCCTGCACACCCCCTACTGGGGATGTGCCCGCAACCAAGGTACATGCCCTTGACCAGAATTGAACCTGGGACCCTTCAGTCGGCAGGCCAACGCTCTATCCTCTGAGCCAAACCAGTTAGGGCACAACTCTTAGTTCTTATTCCTCATCATACCATAGTGAAATCAATTAAAGATAGCTCAATGGCATATTATGAATTTGTACACTTTTATAATTGAACAAGCTAATGCTCACCCTCTTAAGCTGTACTATGGTGACAACCTTTAGTTTGACATATAAAAGCAGACAGTCCAGGAGTGGTGAATAAATCCATTTCCATAGGGAAGATGATAAGTAAGCTAAACGGGAGTGTGATGTAGTCAGACACACACAATACTCAAGGTATTCAGCCATAAGTGTAAAGTCCAGCCAGACCATTTATGCTGAGTAAATCACTTCACCTCCCTATGCTTTGGCTTCCTCATCCATGAAATGAGGGTAAGTGATTGCTGCAGCTAGAAGTGCTGTAAGGGTTATGTGAGACAATGCATCTGAAAGTGCCTTATAGGGGGCAGATCTTAATTGTTTGCACTTTTTTATTCCAACAACTTAATTGTGAAGTTTAAGTATTCTTGGGATAGCCATAGACATAGCTCACTTGTTGACTGCCAACTCTGATCTCCACTCAAAAAGCTATGATTTATGACCAGACCAAATCATCATGATTACCCTGTGATGAAAGAGCAGATTCACAGAACTTTGCTTAGTTCTGAGAGCCACATTTTATTTTTTTATTTAATTCTTTATTGTGTAAAATATTACATATGCAAACCAGAGGGAGTCGGACCTGCATTACCACCATTTGTCCACCATCCAGAGCTGAGGGGTCAGTGCTGACATGTACACATAAGGAACTGGTGGACATTGATATTGGGTCTCAAAAGAACTGTTGGTCCAGAAAGAAACTCACTACAGACTGATTCATTTGCCTGTCAGCATAACTATTATTGCTCGTCTCACATTCAGTTCTTACAAGTATATCTCTAGTGACACATGATCTCGCTTATCTAGGGGAAATGATGAACAACATAGACTGATGAACAAGAACAGAACCAGAAACAAGGAGGCATCGATCGGACTATCAGGCCTCAGAGGGAGGATAAGGGAGGGTGGGGGGAGGGGGGAGAGATCAATCAAAGGACTTGTGTGCATGCATATGAGGCTATCCAACGGTTAAGTTCAACAGGGGGTTGGGGCATCCGTGGGGAGGGGTGTGGGATGGGAATGGGGGGATGAGGACAAATATGTGACACCTTAATCAATAAAGAAATTTAAAAATAAAAAAATGTAGAACACCTGAAAAAAAAATATTACATATGTTTCCTTTTTCCCCCATTGACCTCTCCCTGGCCATTCCTACCCCACCCCCCAGCACATGCCCTCATCCCCCTACCTATGTGTCCCTGGGTTCTGCTTATATGCATGCATACAAGTCCTTTGGTTGATTTCTTACCCAACCCTTCCCCTGCCTTCCCTCTGAAGTTTGACGGTCTGTTCAATGCTTCTCTCTCTCTGGATCTATTTTTGTTCATCAGTTTATGTTGTTCATTATGTTCCACAAATGAGTGAGATCATGTGATATTTATCTTTCTCTAACTGGCTTATTTTACTTAGTATGATGCTCTCCAGGTCCATCCATGCTGTTGCAAAAAAAAACTGCTGGAGCAGTTTCACTGGAGCAGAGAGACCTGGATGGCAAAACACTGTCCTCCCAGAAAAACCTAGAGACTCTGTGTAGAGAAGACTGAAAAATTGATAGGCATAGTTGCTGGCATTGAACAGTTGCCAAGGACCAGGTACTCTCATTTAATCCTCTTAACAACTTTATGAGTAATGAGCTATCAAAATCCCCCCCATTTTACAGATGAGAACACCTAGGCTCCTAGAGGGTAATTGACTTCCTCAAAGTCATCTGGCTGTTAAATGAAAGCACCAGGGTTCTAGCCCACTGCACAATGCTGCCTCTGTTGACTGATGTTTAGATTTAATGTTGAAAAATAGTAGACTTGTTCTTTGAGATTCCAGGGGACCAAAAGCTGTCCAAGTAATATGACAGTAACTAGTGTTACATATAATCAAAAATTATTTTTAATGATGTGCTGACAACTAGATTAGGTATTCAATTTTTTGAGAGCAAGCAATGGAAACCCCTCAATCTCAAAATATTTGTATTCTGTTCATTAAAGTAATTCATTTTCTTAATAGTTCTAATTGTCCCTTCATTTGGCTCCTTTGAGGTTTTTATATCCTGAGCCAATGCATAACACTTGGATGGGTTAAAGTATGTCTTTCATTTGTTAAGTGGGAGGCAGAATAATGCATAAGGTGACATCTTGAAGATAAAATGATTTAAGAAAAGAAAAATGCAAAAGCTGAGAATCTGGATACTGATTCTCCTAAAACCATGTCTGTGTACTCTGAGAAGTCGTTGAGTATCACTGGGATACGCATTCCCCAAAATTGAAATTTCTGGACCAAATGACCTCTGAAATCCCTGTTAGCCAAAATGCCTTGGTTATATAGCCCATCAACAGGTCTTATTACCATGCATGAGATGCCTTGGTTTTAATTTGAAGAGTTATGTTATGCAGTGTCACTAGCATAGCCTCTGGAGCCAGATAAACAAAACCAGATTTTGCCCTTTTATGAACTTAAACTTTCTATAGCTCAGTTTTCTCATTTGTGAAATAATAATAATAATAATGATAATAATAATAATTGCTTCCATAGAGTTATTATAAAAATTAAATGTGATAATGTAGCAAAGTCCCTGGTTCAAGGTAAGTTCTCTGTGAATGTTAGCTAAGGTGATAGTGACGATGTTAATTATAATGAAAAATTCATATCTCATTATTTTGGAAAACAAGCACTTGATCCTTTCATAAACACCATATGTAGTTTACATTGGAGCAAAAAAGTGATAGTAACTAAATGGTCTGCTCACATGTCCAAGTCTATAAAAATAACCCTTTTTGAAAAACAGTATAGAGGTTCCTCAAAAAAATTAAAAATAGAATTACCATGTAATCCAACAATTCTACTTCTGGGTCTTTATTCAAAGAAAACAAAAACACTAATTTGAAAAGATATATGCAACCCTATATTTACTGCAGCATTATTTACAATTGCTAAGGCAGGGAAACAACCTAACTGTTCATCAATGGATGAATGAATAAAGAAGATATGATATAAATAAAGGAATATTATCCAGCCATAAAAAAAGAATGAAATCTTGCCATTTGCAACAATATGTATGGACTTTGAGGGTACTATGCTAGGTGAAATAAGTCAGACAGAGAAAGACAAATGCCATATGATCTCATTAATATGTGGAATCTAAAGAAAAAAATTTATAGCTACAGAGAACAGATTTGTGGTTGCCAGAGGTGAAGGTAGAGGAGGTAGGCAAAATGAATGAAAGGGATCCAAAAGTACAAACTTCCAGGTCTAAAATAAATAAGTCATGGGGATACAATGTACAGCATGGCACTAGAGTTAATACTACTATATTGCATATTGTAAAGTTGTTAACAGAGTAGATCTTAAAAGTCCTCATCACAAGAAAAAAAAATTGTAATTAGTACACTAGCATTTGGATGCTAGCTAGATTTATCATGGTGATCATTCCACAATGTATACTAATACTGAATCATTATATTGTACACATGAAACTAGTATAATGTTATATGCCAATTATACCTCAATAAAAAACTAGTAATAATCATTTTTGTTCTTATGCAAATAGATGGAAAATACCAACTGGACCAGTGTATCCCATTTTGTTCTCTTGGGCATTTCTGCCTACCCACAAGAACAGATCCCACTCTTCCTTCTTTTTCTATTTATGTATGCAATCAACATTTCTGGCAACTCTGCCATCATCACACTGATTATCTCTACTCCACATCTCCACACCCCCATGTACATCTTCCTCAGTAACTTGGCCTTGGTAGACATCTGCTTCACCTCCACCACAGTCCCCAAGATGCTGCAGAACATTTTCTCTCCTACAAAGACCATTTCCTACATGGGCTGCTTAGCCCAGACTTATTTCTTCATATGCTTTGCAGCCATGGAAAACTTCCTCCTGGCTATAATGGCCTATGACAGATACATCGCCATCTGCCACCCTTTCCGCTACCATATGATTCTGACCAGGATGCTATGCTCACAGATGGTGGCCCTGTGCCATATCCTCTCCCATCTTCATGCCCTGTTGCATACCTTTCTCATGGGCCAATTGATCTTCTGTGCAGATAACAGGATCCCTCACTTCTTCTGTGACCTCTACCCTCTGATGAAGTTATCCTGCTCCAGCACTCACCTCAACACCCTGATGATTCACACAGAAGGTGTTATTGTCATCAATGGAGCTCTGGCCTTCATCATTGCCTCCTATGCCTGCATCATCTCAGTGGTCCTCCGGAGTCCCTCAGCCAAGGGCAAGTGGAGAGCCTTTTCTACCTGTGGCTCCCACCTCACTGTGGTGGCTATCTTCTATGGCACACTCACATGGGTCTACTTCCAGCCTATTACCAGCTATTCAGTGGCCAAGGGTCGCATCCTGACAGTCATGCACACAGTGGTGACCCCCATGATGAACCCCTTCATTTACAGCCTGAGAAATGGGGATGTCGAGAGAGCCTTCAGGAAATGGAGGAGCAGATCATGGATTTCTTTCTTTAGATAAAACCCCAAAACACTGTTCCAAATTTTATCTGTGATTCTGGGGAAACAATTTTGTGCCTCGTATGTTTTTCTTTTAGAACTTCCTAGAAGTATCTATATTAAGTACATTTCGCAGATTTTCTTATTGGATATTGTCCTGAGATATCCCTTAAACCCAAAGCACATGAAATTATGTATTTAGTGTAAAACAATAGCATGGCTTTGGATATAGTTGAGGCTGTTTTCTGGACCTGTCACTAAACACTCGGGTTCTAATGCTCAGAATTACTTACATGCAAGGAACAGAAACCAATTCTCATTGATTCGTGAAGGTAATATGGTTATTGAAAATGTACATGGATTGTACAAGAAAACTAAGCAACGAGGCTCAATAAAATGGAAAAGAAACACAGATAAAATCATATCTCAGATTGGTCTGATGAGCTCAATGCTGTAATCACCAAACTGCTCACTGCCACTTGTATCCCCACCAATAGTTACCAGCAACAGTCACTGGGCATAGCCCTTAAAAGCCTAAAGACCAGATGCGACCACCTCCAGAAAGAACTGTCCAGTTCTTATTCTTTGCACCAACACATCCAGATTCAAATAAGGTGGTACAGGTGATTGGCCAAGTCTTGATCACTCGCCCATGTTCTAGTTCACAGGGAAGCTGCAAGAGCAACACAGCTGCTTTTATTCTCTATAAGATAGAATGAGGTTCTGTCTCCAACCAAGATAAATGAAATGGGGGGATTATTTCAATATAGGGAGAGGGATATAATGACTAATATCCATTGAATAAGGTTACAGATGTTCCACAATTAAGCCACTGTCATAGTTCTCCAACTTGCATTTTCTTAAATTCACAAGTTGTACCATTCAAGAACAACTTAAACTGCTTTGTCTCTGTACACTCCTGATTTTTTTCTATTGTTGATATATGGAACTTGTCATTTTACTGGTTATTTGTCTGCTGACCAATCAATGCTGAAGATGAGGAAAATGTCCAAGAGCCGTTATGTCTATTACAATATCAGTTCTTCAGTTTCATGGGTATAGGATCAAAAGGAAAAGGTGAGAGGGGCCTTCAGGGACATGGGGCAGAAGGTGCAAGTGTGACTGATTTAGTCTATTTGGAAAAGGTTTCAATTATAAGATATGCCTGGTTATGGCACTGAGAAGGAACTAAAATTGTGGTAATTTTGTGAAAAGGGCTAGAAAAAAAAAAGTGTCTTATAACCTATATATGTGTTGGTCAAAATTTACACCACTGAAATTGGTTTAAGAAGCTACACTTCCTGTCTTTGGCTACACTAAGATAATAAATATTTCCAAGATGAAGGAGGTCCTGGCACTTATAAAATGATAATAACAAGGAAATAAATCCAACTTTTGGTTAGTTAATTAGCTCTTTCCATTTAACAGAAAGTATCTTACATACCCAATATTTTTCTACTTGACTCCACCGTTTCCTCTAATTTTATCTTTCCTGCCTCCTTGACCTACCTCCCTCCTTTCTCTGTCTTCACTGGCAGTTCAATTACTTATCCTCTTTAGTCTTGACCAACTAATTAGCCTCACTTCTTAGCAATGTAGCCTCTTCTAAGAAGCCCCCCTACTCCCATTTAAAGAACTTTCTTAAGGTAAAGAAATAGGAATGTAAAATAATACATTTTTGAAGAGCAGATGGACAATTCTATTTTTAAAAATTTGTTTTTAGATGATACCTTTCCTCTTCCAGGAGTTTTTCTCACAGTTGTAAGTACATAAAACAAGGGATTAATAAAGCTATTGTAATAATCACAACCTGTATGTTTTTCCATACAAACAACTGTAAACCTACTTTTGCCAACCCCTATATATCATGAATGAATATATATTATATATACAAATGTACATGTATTTTATGTTAAACACAGTCTATGACAGTGAAAAATTATAAATAATCTTTATGAATATTATTGGAATCTTGGCTCATTGTGTTGAGTAGTTAGATAATATTATCGGTTCACAATTCTTCCTTCCTTTCCTGTCCTAGCCATGGCTTCACTGAAGGAAAAATATATATCACCATCTCATTGACTTTGGACTTGTTTTAGCCAGCAGTTTGTGAACAGACATAACAAATGCTGCTTTAAAAATAAATAAAACCTCTGAATGGGTTTAGACTGTTTGGTTGCCCTCATGAGCTTTGGATTTCAGCATGGGAAGATAAGCTCATCCATATAACTAGATCCCCTTAGCTTGGATTTCAGAATGAGAAATACATAGAACAGACTTCAACTTGACCCAGAGTCTGAAGCACAGTTGCCTCTTTCAACCTGCAGACTTTAGACTGAGAAGTAAATGTCTGTTATTATAAAGTACAGAGGATTTGGATTATTTTTCATTCAGTGCTTTGAAGAAAATAATAGTCTCTAGGTACAAATACTAGTAGATACCCAAGCCTTTACCTAGCAGCTCTTTGTACTTACCTCCCATTATTTCCTCATCTGTATGCTAATAATGATAATAATAGTAATAGAATATACATATATGGTACTTACTATGGGCTGGTCACTCTTATGAGTGCTTTACATAATACAGGTTAGAGCAAAAGTAAATTTATAATTGTTCGTATGGAAAATAATACAATAATTAATAAATAACAATACCAAAATAAACTGTGTTTCACACTCACAACTATAAACTTACTTTTGCCACACCCTGTATATCAAATCATCATGTTCTAAACTTAAATTTATACTATTTTTATTTTAAAAAATAAAATAACATAAATAAGGAAACTTTCTGGTGTTTCACCCTCGCTCCTTGATGACTTTAACATCTGATTCTCTAACTCTCTCCACCACTATTTAATTATCACTTTGGAAACACTAATGCCCATATAACTGGTTTATCTTACAAATAAATTGGGTTCTCAGTTCCTAACCTGTTTAGCTTCAGCAATCTTTTACTTTATCCCATCTTAACCACCCACTCAGATATGGTCATATCTTAGACTTTGCCATTTTAAATAACTAGATGCCTGGTGCACGTAATTCATGCATTGGGGGAGGGGAGGCCCTCAGCCTGGCCTGTGCCCTCTCACAGTCCAGAAGCCCCGCGACTGATCACCCCAAAGAGGTAGGTCCCACCCACCCACCACAGCACCACCACGAGGTAGCCTGTGCCTTCCTCTTTGGCACGATTGATCATGCCCTGATTGATCACCCTGCCGGCCAGTGGCCTGGGCCTCCCTCTGCAGGGCGATCATGGGGTAATGGTCAGGCCCCTGACCAACTGCATCACACCCGCCTTGGCTGGCCTGGCACCAGTGGGTATCATAGTATGGTCATCTGGAAGGTCGTCCAGATGTTTGTTTTGCTGTTCAGTCGTTCAGTCAATTTGCATATTATACTTTTATTATTATAGATTACACCACAGATGAATCTCAATTTTAAACTTTTCACTTCTTATCCGCTTCTGTATTTTCCACCTTATTTAATTTAGTTCTTCAACTGCAATTCTCTGACATTACTGAGATCTATTGTCCCTTGAAATTGATTTTCATTATCCATCACCTAATTTATGCCCTTACTTCCCACCTTTACAAGAATACATTTTATGGTCCAGAACTGTAAACCACCTTCTTGTAAACATCCTTAATTCTTTTGTTCCCTTAGGTCTACCAGCATTTTGTTTATTCATAATTGTACTTGATTACCTGATCGTTGTTTCAGAATATCACCAACCATGCTGACATGACTAATATTAAACTTGTAAATGAAATGCCTAAATGGGCACTCAATATTGGCAGAATTGAGGCTTACCAGAACATTTTTCTAATATTTCACTTTCTCAAACTCTAGCATATTTCACCTAATTTCTTTCTACAATTCTCAAAAACAATTCTGCTCCCCACCACTCTCAGCTGAAGTCTTTTCAAGTATATGCCATCTTCCCACCATCAAATCAACCAGCCCATCTGCATACTCTGATTTCCTTTTTGTTACAGGGAAAGAAGTGGCTCATCTCCTAGATAAAAACATCCCCTTAATAGATATGCATCCCATTTCAAGGACTCTATTCCTGCAATTAATTACTTTCTTTCTTGAATCCTGAATATTTCATTATATACTGAATTATTTCTACCAGTAAAGGATGCTTAATGTCATCAGTCTTTACAAAAATTAGAATTCTCCCTTGACTCTTTTCCTCCTCAAGTTACACACCACTTTTTTAATCTATCTTCTTTTTTTTTTAATTATACTTGAGAAATGTCTATTATCACAGCCTCCACTTACTCACTTGCAACCTATCCTAATATATAAAAAGCCAGGGGCTGTCACGACCAAAATAACCAGACAGATGACTGAACACAGGCTGCGTGGGGCAACCAGGCCGGCAGGGGGGGGCAGCTGGGGGTGACCAGGCCGGTGGGGGTTGGGGGGAGTTGAGGCGACCAGGCTGGCAGGGGGGCAATTGGAGGCAACCAGGCCAGCAGGGGGGGCAGTTATGGGTGACTAGGCTGGCAGAAGGGGGCAGTTAGGGGTGATCAGGCCAGCAGGCAGAGGCAGCTAGGGGTGATCAGGCTGGCGGGGCGGGGGACAGTTAGGAGCGATCAGGCAGGCAGGCAGGTGAGCAGTTAGGAGTCAGCAGTCCTGGATTATGAGAGGGATGTCCCAGATTGGAGAGGGTGCAGTCTGGACTGAGGCGACTCCCTCCCCCCGTGCACGAATTTTGTGCACTGGGCCTCTAGTATATATATAAGCCTAAGCAATTGTTACAACCGAACGACCGGAACGACTGGAGCAACCAGTAGACCTGCCACTATGATGCACACTGACCACCAGGGGGCAGACGCTCAATGCAGGAGCTGCCCCTTGGTGGTCAGTGCACTCCACAGGCAACCTCCCATGGACAGCCAACCACCTGTGGTCCCTCTCCCCATCCCTTGCCCCCAGCTGGCAGGCCCTGATTGGCCCACCACCTGCTTACCGCAGTGGTGGCACAGCAGCAAGAGAAGAAGGAAGGGGGGAGGTGGGAAACCATGTAGTGGTGGGGCACCAATGGCAGTGGCGTCCAGTGTCCGTTCCTTCCACACCCAGCCCAGTGACCATCGCCTCCTGTCCCAACCCTACCTGGGGCCTTCGGCCCCAGGCTGGGACAGGGAACCGGGGGTGGGTGGCAGCAGACACAGCCCCTTTCCCAAGAAGGCCGAGGGCCAGCTCCCTCCGAGAGCCGGCGGCCAACCTCCTGTGGTCCCTCCCCTGGCCAGCCAACCTCCCATGGTCCCTATCCCCATCCCTCCCCCAGCCAGCAGGTCCCAATTGGCCCTGATTGCCGGCCAGGCCTAGGGACTCCACCTGTGCACGAATTCATGCATCAGGCCTCTAGTTGTATCATAAAATGACAATAATTGTCATTTCCCCCTAACACTTCACTTAACTAGCTTTACCATAGTTTCCAATAATCTATATCTTGTCAAATCTAATAATTAATTACCTGTTCTCATTAATGGCTTCTTAAATGCATTTGAGAGAGTGACCACTCCCATTTTCCAGAAATACTCTTTTCTAGGATCCAGACATATCAAACTTACCTTCTTTCTTCCTGTAAATAACCATTTCTCAGTTTCTTTGCTGTCTCTTCTCCCAGACCTCTAAATGCTGGAGTGAGCAACCATCTTGGGACTCTGTTCATAGTTGCCTTTTCTATGTTTTCTCATTAGGTGATTTTATCCAGCCCCATGGCTTCGAATATCATCTACATTTTGTTCTGCCATATCTCAAGACAATGCCTTAAGCTCAAGAATTATGTATTTAACTGCCTATGAAATATCTCCACTTGGGTAGATATCACAAAATATGGCCAAAAACAAGTTAGTGATTTTGCACCCCTCTCCCACCATATCTATATGCCTCCACTTTCACAGAGTCTTTCACATATAAATAATTATTCCACCCATTTTCACAGTCCATCCTTGGTTCTTCCTTTTCCCTTACATATTGTGTCTAGTTTCTCAGTATGTCTCAACAGCTCTACTTACCATATGCCTCATATCTGACCACCATCTCCTGGTGTTAGAGCCACTATGAAGATTCCTCTCCACTATTTATTATCAGTGACCTACACTGTCTTTTATGAAGTGACACAAAATTTCAGATGAAATAATTCAGTCACTATAAGTATTAAACTGCTTATTATTACTGTGAGTTTGGAATAATGAGAAACCATAAAATTATTACCATTTTAAGAGAGGTTTAAACTACTCTATGGTTTGCTGAAAAATATCTCTTCTGTATAGTGGTATTGTACCTCACTTTGACTTCTCTCTGGAAAACAACATGCTATATCATCACTAAAATGACCAAATTTCTTAAAGTATAACATAGGAAGTACAGTCAATAATGCAATAACTATGTATGGTGTCAGATTGGTACTAGACTTATGGGAGTGATATTTCCTAAGTCATTTAAATGTCTAATCACTATTTTGTACACTTAAAACTTATATGACATTGTGTGTCAACTGTAATTGAGAAAATAAATTAATTTTTAAAAGAAAAAAATAAAATATTAAAAAATGATCAAATTTCTGCAGACCATGCTGATCTGTAATAATTCGGCTTAGTAATCCCCCATGCCTCATATTAGATCTGAAAGATGAGAGGTTCAAGTTTGATGATTTAAAAGTATCTTTTCAGTTTCAAAGTGATGAGATTCTAGGTCAGTCAATAGGGACCAGAACTATTTATTCAAAAACGTGCTTCTTGCCAAATCCAAATAAGAAGGAGTCACAGAAAAGATTATCCCACAGGAATGTGACCATACCAGTTATCAGGAGTGCAACCCATCTATTCGAGGCATCGTTAAGTTAGATCTTAACTTTCCCAGGTGGCCTGGGAGCCAGGCTGGAAGTTTCCTGAGATGCAGAGTTTCCTGGAAAGCCTTTGCAGAGCTCCCTTGACCTCCTGGTTCCTCAGGCTGTAGATCAGTGGGTTTAGCATCGGGGTAACTACTGTGTAAAAGATGGCGACCTGGCGATCCTGATCCAAGTCATAGCTGGAGGAGGGCCGGAGGTACATGCGGATCACAGAGCCATACAGGAGCAGCACAACCAGGATGTGGGAGCCACAAGTGGACAGCGCTTTGCGCAGGGCAGCAACTGAGTGCATACGGGCTATGGCAATACCAATGCGGGCGTAGGAACCCAGAATGAAGAAGAAGGGACTGATCACCACAGCTACCCCTTCAGTAAATATTAGCATTTCACTGACTACTGGTCGGGTGCAGGAGAGCTTCAGTAAGGGTGTGATGTCACAGAAGAAGTGGGTGACCTGGTTGCCACAGAAGGTTAAACGGGTGACCAACACACTATAAAGGAGGCTATTGAGGCTGACAACCACCCATGAAATCAAGGTTATGTATAGAAAAAAGCGACGGCTGATTATGGCAGAGTATCTTAAGGGGTCACAGATGGCAACATAGCGGTCATAGGCCATGGCAGCCAACAGGTGGCCTTCCATGCTGCCCACAGCCATAAAAAAGAACAGCTGGAGCATGCAGTGATTAAAGGAGATGGTTTTATTCACAGACAGTGTGTGGACCAGCATCTGGGGAACAATGATGGTTGTGAGAAATATGTCAATACAGGAAAGTTGGCAGAGCAGGAAATACATGGTGGTCTGAAGCTTGGGGTCTGAGAGGGCAACAATTACTAACAGGGCATTGCCCATAACTGCCACCAGGTACATAGCAAGGACAATCCCAAAAATAACTGGCTGCATCTCTGGACAGCTGGACAGGCCCAATAAGACAAAGTCAGTTACTTCTGTCCTGTTTCTAGTGGCCATAGACACAATCCACATTCCCTGCGAAAAGCAAGTGTTAAGATCAAATAATGCTGAAATTTACTCTGGGATAACTATTAGGAAACATCTTTTCTTGCATGAATGACTCTAGTTTCCAAAAGAGGTTTTTTTTTTTCCTTTAATTCATTTCCCTTGCCATGATCTTTCTATCCAACCACTCACTCATCCACTCTTTAGTTTATTCCAGGTTCTTTATTGATCACTGAGAATCTTTCAATTTGATAGATATGAAGGACAGCAAGATAAATTACACATAGTCTCTGCTTTTAAGAAATTCACTATATAACAAGAAAGGCACCACACTATCCACAGAATTTCCTTGATGCTTGTTATGAGCTAAAGAGCATACTAAATATCACACATTTGGTTCTCACAACAATCCCATATGATAGAAACTATAGTACTTTCAGACCAATATTACAGATGAGAAAAGTAAATCAAAGAGACTACTATATTAAAGATCTGAGAGACAAAAACTGGGCTTGACCCTGTATAGTTTTGTTGGACTTAAGCACCACACTTGGCTAGCTGTCAGAGTTGGAGAGGAAAGGGAAAGATGTCAAGACTCCAGCCAGATGTCAGTCTCTACATCCTTGTTGGGGGCACTGGAGTAAAGATCTGGTCCTAACTTTGTATGTTCTTTTGGGAGGGGAGTTTTTATTCCATTAAGTCAACTAAATTTACCTGAAATGAGAGAAGCGATTAATATAATCACTGATTTTATTAATGATTAATTTCCCATTAATAATAAAATCTTTCAGGGATAGAATTCTCATGTCTTTTCAACTTGGGTTTTCCTTACAGGCAGATCTAAATGGTACACCAAAGAGGTAACTTTCTGAGGCTGCTATATGGATAAGGATATTTTGATGAAATTTTTTTCTTTGTGAGTGTGAGAAAATAATTTTAAAATAGTAGAGTATAGGAGAAGATATAATGAAAAGCAGGGTTCTCTAACTTTGCCCACCTCCATGTTTAATTACTTTTAACTCTTCTGGTGTTTCATAACATTAATGCCTTTATTTTTTTAAATAAATTTTTATTGTTCAGATTATTACAGTAGTTCCTCTTTTTTCCCCCCATAACCCTCCACCCAGTTCCCACCCCACCCTCTACCCTTAACCCCCCCACCCACGCTGTCCTCATCCATAGGTGTACAATTTTTGTACAGTCTCTTCCCGCACCCCCCACACCCCTTTCCCCCAGAGAACTGTCAGTCCACTCCCTTTCTATGCCCCTGATTCTATTATATTCACCAGTTTATTCTGTTCACCAGATTCTTTATTCAATTAATTTTTAGATTCACTTGTTGATAGATATGTATTTGTTGTTCATAATTTTTATCTTTACCTTTTTCTTCTTCTTCCTCTTCTTAAAGAATACCCTTCAGTATTTCATATAATACTGGTTTGGTGGTGATGAACTTCTTTAGCTTTTTCTTATCTGTGAAGCTCTTTATCTAACCTTCAATTTTGAATGATAGCTTAGCTGAGTAATCTTGGTTGTAGGTTCTTGCTATTCATCACTTTGAATATTTCTTGCCACTCCCTTCTGGCCTGCGTGGTTTCTGTTGAGAAATCAGCTGGCAATTGTATGGGTACTCCCTTGTAGGTAACTAACTGTTTTTCTCTTGCTGCTTTTAATATTCTCTCTTTGTCTTTTGCCCTTGGCATTTTAATTATGATGTGTCTTGGTGTGGTCCTCTTTGGATTCCTTTTGTTTGGGATTCTGTGTGCTTCCTGGACTTGTAAGTCTATTTCTTTCATCAGGTGGGGGAAGTTTTGGTTCATTATTTCTTCAAATAGGTTTTCAGTGTCTTGCTCTCTCTCTTCTTCTGGCACCCCCATAATTCTGATGTTGGTACGCTTGAAGTTGTCCCAGAGGCTCCTTATACTTGCTTCATATTTTCAGATTCTTTTTTCTTTTTGCTTTTCCGGTTGGGTGCTTTTTGCTTCTTTGTATTTCAAATCTTTGACTTGATTCTTGCGATCCTCGAGTCTGCTGTTGGATCTCTGTATATTATTCTTTATTTCAGTCAGTGTATGCTTAATTTCTAATTGGTCCTTTTTCATATCCCCAATGGTCTCACTAAATTTATCAGAGGTTTCTCGAAAATTCTTGAGTAACCTTATAACTGTGGTTTTAAACTCTATATCCAGTAGTTTACTTTCCTCCATTTGTGTCATTTGTGTCCTGTTTCTTTGTCTCCACATTTGGCTGCTTCCCTGTGTTGATAGAGTGGCTTTGTGTGCTAGGTGTCCTATAGGGCCCAGTGGCTCAGCCTCCCTAATTACCTGAGATGGACTCTCTTGGTGCACCCCATTGTGGGCTGTGTGCACAGTCTTGTTGTAGTTAAGCCTTGATTGTTGTTGGTATCACTGGGAGGAATTGACCACCAGGCCAATTGGCTGTGAGAATCAGCTGTGTCTACGATGGGAGAACTTCTGTGCTGGAGACACCCTTATGGGGCAAGACTTGCTTCAGTAGGGCTTTGGTGCTCACTGAGTCTGCCCCCTGAGTGTGTCCCTTATGGATCTGAGGAGTTGTAATCTGGATGGTCCCACTCTGACCATTGGGTACACTGGCTCTTGGATCTCTAAGGAGGTGCTAATTTAGCCTCTGCCTGAGGCCACCCAGCAGGAGCTACGGAGAGATCTGCAGATTCCTCTTCTTTGTTTGGGGTTTGGAGGTGCCCAGATGAGGCCCAGCTGTGACGCAATGCAAGCTGCTGTGGGGCCTTGGGCCTTCTTTTGGATGTTCTGGGTCTCTCTGACCCAGCTGAAATTTGTTAGGTAATTTTAGATTGCAAAGAGCCAAGCCATTCATATTCAAAAGCCTCTGCACACAGCTTGGGTGGGGCGGGGTCTCAGGGAATCCACAGGGCGGAGCAAACAGCAATGGCTGATCCTCAGCCCTGCCCTAAGAGGCCTCTGGGTCTCAGTGTCCCACAGTAATCACTGCAAGTACCTCTGAGAGAAAGCCGCCCTCGAGTTCCACCCAATGCCAGACAGTCCAGTTTCTCCCAGTATGAGTCTGGGTCCCCAGAGTCTCGCCCAGAACTGGAGTTCAGAGCAGTCGAGAGCTTGTGTCTCCCTCCCAACTGAGAAAGACAACTGCATACTCAGTTGCCAGCCCTTTCCGCACGCGCGCCTCCGTACCTCTGCACTTTACTTCCACAGCTCCTCTGAGTCTCGGTGTGCTTTTCTCTTTCCTTCTAGTTGTAGAATTTCCACTCAGCCAGCCTTCCTGTGGTTCTGGATGATGTTCATTTTGTCTTTTAGTTGTAGTTTTGAAGTGGTTGTGCGAGGCAGCAATTTCAGATGTTTACCTATGCCACCATCTTGGTTTCTCTCTCAACGTTAATGCCTTTAAATAATATACTATTTGTTTATAGTCTATGTAACAATTTTATCAATTTAGGATTATCTTTTGACTTTATTATGAAAGATGAAGTTTTATCTTGTTTACATAATCCCCACTCTTTTCTCCACCCTTTCCCCCATTTTTGGATGATTATTTTAGTTCTACAATTAGTTACTTTTTTGCTTTTAAATAACATACTTAAATCTGTATTTCTTATTCCATCAACTTAAGGCTATACCTATCGTCTTCAACCCTGCAATCTCCCTAACTTTGGAAAGCTGTACCATATTTGTTTATTGTCAAGATTGAAAATATATAAATTAGGAGCTATAACTATAGGTAACTCTTCCAGGTAAAAGAGAATCAACAGACAACATTTACATTAGTATAACTATGTAAGCCAAATGGTGTGCTATAGTTGCATTTATTCTTTGATGAGACCAGTGTTCCACCCAACTGAAGGAGAATACTCCTAACATTGAGATAAAGAATCAAAACCATTTAAGGACATCTCTATTGGTGCTTTCTTTACTCTAAAAGATCACACATAAAACAGAAACTTAAAATGTAAAACTTACCTTTTATCTTTATTTCTCCCTGTATCCTTCTCTGTGTCCATAGATATAGCTCAACTATATGCTGTTGTGGTCCTATTACTCATTCAAGGCAGAGGCCACATAGGGATGTCTATATTGAGGTATAGGTGAAGGTGAAAGGGAAGAAGAGATGAGAAGAAAGGGAGAGGGAATAAGTCTCTTCCTGGGGAAAAGGAGAGAAAATGGCTTCCAAGGGGCAAAAAGAAACAAAAAGTATAGATTTATCCACTATGAGGATAAGAATGTAATAACATAGAGTCCATTTTTCCCAAGTACAGCAAAACTGTAATTTTAAACCAATTATATGCAATAAAAGCAATAAGAAGTTGTAGTGCTCTTACTGGCTGACTTCATCAAGATTCATCTCTTTATCTTTCCTATTTTCCAATATCTCAACATGCTCCCATCAGAGCCTGAGCTCTGTAGATCCTGTTCAGACAACTTTGAGGGATCAAGGATGCTGATGTCAGAGAGAAGAGTAATTTGTTAGAATAAATATGAAGATATGCACATGTACAGATTTGAACATCTTAAGATAGTAACCTAAACTGAAATCTGGCAAACAAAAACAAAAGGAAGAATCCCTGAAATGAGAACAAAAAGCATCTCAGGTCTTCCAATTCCCACCTGGTGCTTCAGGGACATCTAGAGTAATAGATAAGGGAGGGAGCTAGAGTGTCAAGGCCTAAATCTGCTTACCGGTATTCTTGTCTTTCTTCTTTGATGAAAGCACAAAGGGATATATGAGTCTTCACTATTTTATCAATATCTAAATCTTAGGAATGTGCACTAGTTAATGTCTTTTTTGGTCTAAATTCTATTTCTAGTCCATACCCTGTGTTGATGAACCACAAATATTAAATCTGAGATATGTAAATTAGAACTTCCTTTTTCTCTGTCTCAAGAATATATCTTTCAAATTCTTACAAAATAAATTGGATCCGCTGTCACACATTTCTCATATCTGGAAACTATGAAATGTCTCTCCATACCCTACCTAATTGCATGATTATATTCTCCATCCACACCCTCATTTTTTCACTCAAAAACAGACCCCATCATGTTATTATTGACAATTCCTCCATCCCATTGCTTACCTTTATTTTAATACTTTTACCACATTCTATTTGTTGGTCTTCTTGGTACAACTATCATGTGATTTTCTACAAAAGGATTATAATGTCTTATTTTCTATTCCCTTTTTATTTACTATTAGGGCAGATTATAACCTTATCCTCACATTTTCTCTGTATCCAACATCATACACTCAAGTTAGAAAGTCTGAGCTCCTAGCTACATTCTCACAAAATTAGAGATTGCCTTTGTGTAATTTTCCATAAAAACCTTCTACAGGACAACTCATCCCATTGAAGCAACCTTGCTTACATGTATGCACTCTGAGACTCTAGCAACCCCAGAAACCTCCAATTGAGTTCGGATGAAATATTGATTAGAATGGGCTGAGCCCTTCTATCTTTCTTTATAAACATGGACTGTAGCTCAGGAGAAGTCTGCTCCTCCTTCCTTGTACCTACATCTCACTGAGGCAAAAAAAAAAAAAAGCTTCTGAAAACAATTATGTCTGTAGGGAAGGTCTACCCTGTGGGGATCACCATAGCTTTGCACAATGTCAACAGGTGGGCAAGAAAAAAACCCCAAGGAGAAATTTATTCTCATTTCATCACCTCAAGAAACCATCTTTTCTAACCTATCATTTCTGTAATTATTATTTGCTTTTTTAATTCAGTTGCATTAGTTGCAAGGCATGAGGCTTTATGAGATAGCAATAGGACAACTCTGACCACTTTCCAATGACTTCCTCATTTCCCACCCTCATCTAATTGCATGCTTTTGCTGGATTTCATCCAGCCATTTTGCTTCTCTAATTTTAGGAACTATCATCCTCACAATACTTGATTTAAATAAGTCTTTGAGTATAAAAGAAAGAGCAGGGTGTAGAGCAGCACATCAAAAAATATGAGACTATGCAAACTGGAGAAATTTTTAGTCTCATTATAAAATATAATAATAATGACATATGGCTTATTGATATAGATTATATATCATGGAAATGGTTACAAACTGAATACATACCAGTATTTTCCACCATTGACCTGCACAGAAGAAACTCAGTCCCATGCTAACTACTAATAGGTAAATATGATCAAAATTCTCTGGAAACACAAAGAGATTCTAATCAAACAAAATGTAATCAATTTCCTCAAAAAGTGTAATACATTTATTTTTGTTTGCAGAGCAGCTATTTGATTTTCTAACAGTGCTACTTACTTTGGGGGGAAAGTAAGAGGACTGAAAATGTTTGGATGAGATTCATTTCTACCAGTCTCACCCTAAGCAGACAGTCCTGAATTTTAGGCTGTTTTTTACTCCCTCTACCTGAGTTGTTACCCCTGCCTATACGTGTACAGTCCATGTTTATTAAGTCTTCCAATCCATTACTTGGATTGGAAGACTTAATACTAGTATTGTTAAAATGGTGAGTGTCCACAAATTGATCTACAGATTCAATGCAATCTCTATCAAAATCCCAATCAATTAATTCATAGAAATGGAAAAGGGAATCCTAATATTCACATGGAATTGCAAGGGGCTGGGTAGAGATAGGCGAAGGGGGGGAATGGGAGACATCTATAATAGTGTCAACAATAAAAAATTGATTGACGCCCGGCCGACGTGGCTCATTGATTGAGGGTCAACCTATGAACCAGGAGGTCATGGTTCAATTGCCAGTCAGGGCATATGCCTAGGTTGCAGGCTCGATCTCTAGTGGGGGTGTGCAGGATGCAGCCAGTCAATGATTTTCTCTCATCATTGATGTTTCTCTCTCTCTCTCTCCCTCTCCCTTCCTCTCTGAAATCAGTAAAAAAATATATTTTTTTAAAAATCAATTGACAAAAATAAATAGGTTTATTCCTGGACAATCAATTATATCCCAGTGATCTGTAGGTCTATCCTCTCGCAAGTACCACATTATTTTTATTATGGTAGCACTGTAATAAGTTTTGAAATAGGGATGCATGAGTCCTCTAACATATTTTCTCCCCAATAGTGTTTTGTGTACTCATGGGTCCCCTGGTAATCACCATACTGTTGTCTATACCTATGAATTTTTGTTTGCTTGTCTTGTTTGTTCATTTATTGCTTTGTTTTATATCCCACATGAGTATTTCACTTTTTCTTATGTCTGAGTAGTATTCCGTTATATATATGTATCAGATCTTTTTTTATCCAATCATCTATCAAAAGACACGTCGGTTGTTTCCATGACTTGGCCATAGTGAATAATGCTGCAATGAACACATGGTGCATATATCTTTCAGAATAAATGTTCTCAAATTTTCTGGGTAGATACCCAGTAGAAGGGTTTCTGGGACATATGGTAAATATTCTTAATTTTTTTAGGAACCTCCAAACTGCTTTTCATAGTGACTATACCAGTTTACATTCCCACCAGCAGAGAATGAGAGTTCCTTTTTCTCCATAACCTCTCCAACACTTGTTATTACTTGTCCTGTTGATAACAGCCATTCTAAAAGGTGTGAGGTGGTATCTCATTATAGGGTTTTTTTTAATATATTTTTGTTAATTTCAGAGAGGAAGGGAGAGGGAGAGAGAGAAACATCAATGATGAGAGAAAATCACTGATCAGCTGCCTCCTGCACACCCCCTACTGGGGATTGAGCCCGCAACCCGGGAATATACCCTTGACCAGAATCGAACCTGGGACCCTTCAGTCCACAGTCCAATACTTTATCCACTGAGCCAAGCTAGCTAGGGCACTCACAGTTATTTTTATTTTTTTTAATTTCTTTATTGATTAAGGTATTACATGTGTGTCCTTATCCCCCAATTACCCCCCCCCTAAAACCCCACACACACACACTCATGCCTCACCCCCCTGTTGTCTGTGTCCATTGGTTAGGCTTATATGCATGCATACAAGTCCTTTGGTTGATCTTTAGTTTTGATTCTCACTTCCCAAATAGCTAGTAAAGTTGAGCATAAGATGTATTATTTTAATGTAACATTGTGGCATAAAATGCTGCCAACTAAATGCTGCCATATATTTAAATTCACCCCATATAAGAAATGTTAAAATGTGAGAAAATATTAGTCTCTCAGATATCAGCTATCAATAAAATATGAGAGCTGAATCATAGAAAATATAGAGTATAGTTTCTGGAAACATGCCTGCATTTGAATTAATGCTCCAAAGAAAAGTAGTGCTTATTCTAAAAGTACATACTTTCAAGTTTAATCTGGCAAAGTAAGGCAAAATTTTTGCTCCATTAGTCATTTGAAAGCTGTTCCTTAATATAAAATTTTAACTTTGTCAGAGAAAAACAGAAAGTTTCAACTACATGGTTTGGATTCAAATGGCCTTTGGTTCAAGTTATGTTTAATAGTTACCCTGTTTTTCTAAGTCACTATAAAAATGAAGACAATAAGTACACCTGGTATGAGGTGGTTATGTGGGTTGCATGAAAAGAGCTTATAAATTACTGAAGACCTAAATGTTAGTTGTCTTCCTTTAAGTGAAAAATTATGTAACAATGAACGTGATTTGTGTTTAATGACAATTCACATACTAAGGGAGCAGAAAAGACATTCCATTAGTTCATCAAAGAAAGCTTTTTGTAAGAAGCTGTGTTTGAGCTTGAAGACCCAGTTGAAGGGAGAAATATAAGAAAGTGAAGTGAGTGGTGGGAGGAACCAAGATGGAGGCATAGGTACACACTTGTATTTGCTGCCTCGCACAACCACATCAAAACTACAACTAAAAGATAAAACGGATATCATCCAGAACCATGGGCAGGCTAGCTGAGTGGAAATTCTACAACTAGAAGGAAAGAGAAAAGCGCACTGAAACTGATAGGAGGAGCAGAGGTACAGAGGCGCGCACAGAAAAGGGCTGGCAACTGGGTACACTGTTGTCTTTTTCAATCGGGAGGGAGATACAAGCTCCCAATTGCTCTGAACTCCAGTTCCGGGCGAGACTATGGGGACCCAGACTCATACGGGTAGAAACTGGACTGTCTGACATCGAGCCAGAATGCCAGGGTAGCTTTCTCGCAGAGGTGCTTGCAGCGATCATTGTTCCTGAACGGGGCCACAGGACACAGAGATCCCGGGACCTCTCCAAGGCAGAGCAGACTGGCAGCCATTGTGGTTTGCTCCACCCTGATGATTCCCTGAGATCCCGCCCCACCCAATTTACAACCCCACCTAAGCTGTGAGCAGAGGCTTTTGCATTTGAATGGCCTGTTCTTTTGCAATCTAAAACCTAACAAACTGTAGCTGGGTCAAAGAGCACCAAAGCTTCCAAAAGAAGGCCTAGACAGTAGCCTGCATTGCTTCACAGCTGGGCCTCATCTGGGCACTTCCAAACCCCAAACAAAGAGGAGGAATCTGCAGATCTCTCTGTAGCTCCTGCTGGATGGCCTCAGGCAGAGGCTAAATTAGCACCTCCTTGGAGATCCAAGAGCCAGTGTACCCAGTGGTCAGAGTGAGACCATATTAGAGTACAACTCTTCACATCCATAAGCGACACACTCAAGGGGCAGACTCAGTGAGCACCAAAGCCCCTCTGAAGCAAGTCCTGCCCCATAAGGGTGTCTCCAACACAGCAGTTCTCCCATTGTAGACACAACTGGTCCTCACAGTCAATTGGTCTGGTGGTCAATTCCTCCCAGTGATACCAACAGCAATCAAGACTTAACTACAACAAGACTGTGCACACAGCCCACAAAGGGGTGCAACAAGAGTGTCAACCTCAGGTAACTGGGGAGGCTGAGCCACTGGGCCCTATTGGACACCTAGTACACAAAGCCACTCTATCAACTCAGGGAAGCAGCCAAATGTGGAGACAAAGAAACAGGTCATAAATAAAAGAAATAGAGGAAAGCAAACTACTGGATATAGAGTTCAAAACCACGGTTATTAGGTTACTCACGAATCTTCTAGAAACCTCTGATAAATTTAGTGAGACCCTCAAGAATATGAAAAAGGACCAATTAGAAATTAAGCATTTACTGAAATAAAGAATAATATACAGAGATCCAACTGCAGACTAGAGGATTGCAAGAATCAAGTCAAAGATTTGAAATACAAAGAAACAAAAAACACCCAACCAGAAAAGCAAAAAGAAAAAAGAATCCAAAAATATAAAGATAGTGTAAGGAGCCACTGGGACAACTTCAAACATACCAACATCCGAATTATGGGGGTGCCAGGAGAAGAGAGAGAGCAAGATATTGAAAACCTATTTAAAGAAATAATGACAGAAAACTTCCCCTACCTGGTGAAAAAAATAGATTTACAAGTCCAGAAAGCACAAAGAACCCCAAACAAAAGGAATCCAAAGAGGACCACACCAAGACACATCATAATTAAAATGCTAAGGGCAAAAGACAAAGAGAGAATATTAAAAGCAGCAAGAGAAAAACAGTTAGTTACCTACAAGGGAGTACCTATACGACTGTCAGCTGATTTCTCAACAGAAACCACGCAGGCCAGAAGGGAGTGGCAAGAAATATTCAAAGTGATGAATAGCAAGAACCTACAACCAAGATTACTCTATCCAGCAAAGCTATCATTTAGAATTGAAGGTCAAATAAAGAGCTTCACAGATAAGAGAAAGCTAAAGGAGTTCATCACCACCAAACCAGTATTATATGAAATGCTGAAGGGTATTCTTTAAGAAGAGGAAGAAGAAGAAAAAGGTAAAGATAAAAATTATGAACAATAAAGTGACAACAAATACATATCTATCAACAAGTGAATCTAAAAATCAAGTGAATAAAAAATCTGATGAACAGAATAAACTGGTGAATATAATAGAATCAGGGGCATAGAAAGGGAGTGGACTGACAATTCTGGGGGGGAAGGGAGTTTGGGGGTAAGGGAAGAGACTGGACAAATATCATACACCTAAGGACAAGGACAGTGGGGCGGGGGAGAGGGTAAGGGTATGGGGTGGGAACCAGATTGAAGGGAGCTATAGGGGGGGAAAAGAGGAACTACTGTAATAATCTGAACAATAAAGATTTATTTTTTTTAAAAAGAAAGAAAGTGAAGTGAATGAATTGTAAGATGTGATTAGAAATCAGTGACAGGAAATAGGCAATGTGCATTTGGCAGGGCATGTTGGGACCCTGATGTATGAATTCTGTGTGCTTTCATAAATTAAAAAGAGTAAAAGATCTGAAGAGGTAGCTTCCCCTAGTTGTAATAGCAAGGAATGAGGGTTGGCTAACAAGGGAAGGGAGACCTGAGGCCAGATTCAAAGGTTACAACACCCTCTTTTGTAGGAGGATAGCATCATAAAGTCATACCTACTAAACTAGCAAATGTATCTAAACTTGTGAGTAGTGGAACAGAAGGTACCCAATGCTGGGCTACACTGAGTAGTTGTCCTTCAGAGAAATGGAGGCACTAAGGGGAGGTCTTATCAAAGTTTAATAAGTTCAAGAAAAAACTGGATCCTGGTGTCCTACCTGGTACTCTGTCCTCAGTGCTACATGGGATGACATCTCCCAGGTAAGCCCCCAGAAAGGTTGGAAGAGCCAAGGACAGAAAAGTATTGCCTGTTTCCAACACCTACTCCAGGCTAAGCAGATGTTGCATTATACCCAGAGTCAAGGAGAGGCATGTAGGCCACCTGAAAAGGGAGAACACTTGTAAGTTCCTCTGGCTCCTTGGAGACAACCTTGCACTAAGTTAATAGATGTTTGTTTTCTTACTCTCTCCCTCATCAAACATCAGAAACTTAGTGAGACAGTCTCAGAGGATATTCCCATGAGAGAAGCAGGGCATATGAGTATCTACACCTATGAAGGATGATAAGAATCCAAGGAAGGGAACATTTGGATTCAAGAAGCATTTGGAGATTTTTATCAGGTACCATTCTGTATGCTATTTCTTGGCAGAGTTTTGTCTTCTTTTTGACAAATCATTTCATGGAGCATAAAGGAAGGGAGTGGAATAAATAGAACACATTACACAAGAGCTCAATGTCCTTTCTAGGTAAGAAATCAACTTTGAGAATGCCTGTTGAGAAGTGGGAATATCTTATCTCAGAGAGACACTAAATAAGAGAGCTAACATATGTTCATGCTAAATGTTGATGTCTTTTGCATCTATACTCTAAAGTTCAATCTCCCTTTGCCCTTGTTTACTTGTGAGGCACAGTTCCCCGATCTCAGGATATAAATTATCAGCCAAAAAGTAGGGAAGTTTGCTAGAGTATTTTTTCACACAAATTCACTCCCTTTCTCTCACTTTCCCTTCCTCCATCTTCCTTTTCCCTGTAACTGTTTACATTCAATTCAATGTTCTTTAAATGACTTTCTTGTTTCCATTGTAGATTATGTGGAAAGAGGCATCTTGACTTAAAATGATAGTTATTCATCAACCACAAGCTAGGTGAGCTAGCTATCATGATTAGCTGGATATGGACTAGCCACTGATAATCCTTAATCTAAAGCTGAACTGAACCTGATTCAAAGCCTGCATCTGTGGGGCCTGTCATTTATCAGCTCAGAGTCAGGAGGCAGAAAAGAAAATTCAGCTCTCCAACCTATTCTCTCTCTCTCTCTTTCTTTCCCCCTGCTTCTTATCTTTTTCTTTAGATTTCTATCTCAAAGATTTTAAAAGAACAAGTTAAAACACACTTTCGGCTCTGATTTTTCCATATTCAGGAAGAAAAACACTGGAGTAAATGCTCTATTAATAACAGCTCAGTATAAAAACAAGATATAAAATACACATTCTAGATAACAAGAATCATTTATTGACAGTGTTGTTTACCTTCAGGTGCATATAAGTCCATGGAAATGTGCAACCTGACAAGACTTCCTGAATTCATCCTCTTGGGACTCTCCTCTCGCCCTGAGGACCAGAAGCCACTCTTTGCCCTCTTCCTTATCATGTACCTGGTCACCTTGATGGGAAATCTGCTCATCATCTTGGCTATCCGCTCTGATCCTCAACTCCAAAACCCCATGTATTTCCTCCTGAGCATCTTGTCCTTTGCTGATATTTGCTACGCAACAGTCATAGTCCCCAAGATGTTAGTGAACTTCCTATCAGACACAAAGACCATTTTCTATGCTGAATGTCTGGCACAGATGTATTTCTTCCTGGTCTTTGGAAACATGGATAGTTATCTCCTGGCAGCTATGGCCATTGACCGCTATGTAGCCATTTGTAACCCTTTCCACTACGTCACTGTTATGAACCACAAACGCTGTCTGTTGCTAGTGGTCTTTTCCATAGCTTTCTCCTGCCTCCACTCCCTCCTATATGTTCTCCTGGTGAATCGACTCACCTTTTGTGCATCAAATGTTATCCATCACTTCTTTTGTGATGTCAACCCTGTTCTGAAACTGGCCTGCTCTTCTACCTCTATCAATGAAGTTGTAGCCATGACAGAAGGGCTGGCCTCTGTGATGGCCCCATTTGCCTGCATCATCATTTCTTACCTAAGGATCCTCATTGCTGTCCTTAATATTCCCTCGGCTGCTGGAAAACGCAAAGCCTTCTCCACCTGCAGCTCCCATCTCATTGTGGTGACTCTGTTTTATGGGAGTATAAGCTATGTCTATTTCCAGCCATTATCAAACTATACTGTCAAGGACCGAATAGCAACGATCATATACACTGTATTGACATCAATGTTGAACCCATTTGTCTACAGTTTAAGAAACAAAGACATGAAACGGAGCTTAGAGAAACTGATAAACAGGATTAAGTCTGAAATGGATAGGCTTTCTACTACAACAATCAACAAAATTCATGGACCCTAATTGCAAGGTATGGTGTGTTTGTACACACACACACACACACACTTGCACACTAACGTGTACACACAAACACTCGCGACCAGCACCTGAGGCAAGTCTTTGGTGGAGAAACATTCTTTCACCTTTGTAGCTGCACCCTGTGGTTCTCCACCCTGTGGTCTCTGTCGTGCCATGGCAGGGACAGTTCCGCGCAGTTTTAGTACCTGCGCTATGATTGCAGACCTACCCCATAATATCTCTCCATTCCAGAAAATCACATTCTCTTTACTCCTTCCATATTTATTTGGAAACTTCCATATTTCTATCTACTTATAAAGTCAGCCCTGTTTGGTCACTGAATATCCAGAAAATTTTTATACATATCTATACAGAAAGTACATATGTACAGAGATGTTTATGCATACATAACCACTCTATACTATTTGAAACTGTTAGAATTTTTTCCAGGTGTGTGTGTGTGTGTCAACTTCCTATAAGACTAGAAGCTGCCCAATGTAGAGTCTGTTCCCTGATCATACCCTTTCTTTAAATTCTCCCAACAGCTGAATATCCTGGGTTCTGGTCATTAGATTCCCAACAACTGACATCAAGCACCTAATTCACTATTAGTGAGCCAGCTCTAGCTTCTACACATGTTTTGGTCTCGACTCTTCCTCTCCTTCATATGCTCAGAGTGCATCCATCATATGCTTAGAGTGCATTCATCACCTGATTCTTCCTGGGGCTACTTGCCTGTGTGCTCTCCTCTCTAGAGATAGATACATGTGTTTCCAGGTGTCTTGTCTGTGTCATTTTTTTTTAAGAATGAAAGATTTATTCCACGTAATCAGAAATGTTTTCTGCGGCCACTGGAGAAAAGAAAATGATATAAACTACTAGTAAGAAGCTTTGTTGAGAATGCCTGATATAAAACAAGCTTCAATTTAGTTGGAGAATGAATTATATAGCAACGCAGCCAGATGAATTATATTGTTTTGTGTTGTGAAGAAAATCCACAGTTTATTGTGATTCTGTATCATTCTCTCCTGGTGTTTGTATCTTAATAGATGGAAATGTCTAAGTCAAACAAATTAATCTTTCATGGTATTTTAGACAAGGAATAAATGGATGATCTTAAAGATTTTAAATGACAGAATAAGGAGTCTTTAAATGCCTTTGATTTTGCCTCAATCATGCCAAACCTAGGATGAGACAGTCTGGGTGAGTATATATTGCCCAATTTCATTCCTTTGTTGCATGCATGGCAAATTAGTTTTCACTTCCATACCTACTCTGATAATTTAATAAGGACTTCCTGAAATACTGTAGTGAAAAAATCTTTTCCCTACCTCCGGGCTGAATGAAGAAGGATGAATAAAGATTGATTACAATGTATCCTATGGCCATGGGAGCAGAAAGTACTAGTACATATTAACCATTTGTTTACTATATGCATTTGCAAGTATTTTCTCCAAATAAACCATTTGCATTCAGCTTCAATGATAAAATTAGCTTTTTTTTTTTTTTACTCTCTGCATTCAGATTCTGTGCTGCTTTGCTTCCACTTTGCCAAGTTTCCTTGGGCAACTGAGTCTTAGAGTGAGATCCAAATTTTCCTGAGTTTTCTGACCACAATGCCCTCTCATAATTTCCATCACGTGGTGAGCCAGCATATACTACTGTCCCCTGGATTGCTTCCAGGGCCTCCCCAAAATACCAACATCCATGGATGCTCAAGTCCCTTGTATAAAATGATGTAGTATTTGTATATAACCTGTGCACGTCCTCCCTTATACTTTAAATAATCTCTAGATTACTTATAATACCTAAGGCAATGTAAATGCTATGCCAATGTTGTTATACTAGTTATACTGTTATACTAGCATTGTTTAGGGAATGACAAGAAAAAAATGTCTGTACAAGTTCAGTACAAACATAACTATTGTAAGCCTAATTACATAGTCCATGTCATCAATAGGTAACATTCATTTTTAATATTTTCTATCCATAGTTGCTTAAATCTGCTGATACAAAACCCATGGGTACAGAGGGCCAACTGTACTTTTTATCATATATTTATACTAGAGGCCCAGTGCATGATTGAATCATGCACGTGTAGGGTCCCCTACACGCTTTCGCTTTTTGCGGTTCAGCTGGGTGCCTGTCCGCTGGTGCACCAGGCCTTTCAGAAGCCTCTGGCTCAGCGGAGGCTTCTGAAAGGCCTGGTGCCGGAGCAGACAGGCACCCAGCTCCCCCACTTTTGATGGTCCGCAGCCGCTGAGGGGGGCTGCCGCAGACACCTGGCTACCCTGCTGTTGAGAGGCACAGCTGGGTGTCCGTGGCAGGCCCCCTCAGCGGCCGCGGATCTGGCCGTTGAGAGGCACAGGGGGCGGGAGTCCCGCCCCCTGCGCCTCTCAACAGCAGGGTAGCCCCCCTCAGTGGCAGCGGATCTGTGCCTCTCAATGGCCGGATAGGCCACCCTGAGTCCCGGCCCCCAGCCTCCCACCGCCCAATCATGGGCGTAGCAGAGTGATGGTAATTTACATGTTACTCTATTATTAGATAGGATGTGTGTGTGTGTGTGTGTGTGTGTGTGTGTGTGTGTGTGTAAAACTCTGTGTGTGTGTGTGTGTGTGTGTGTATACTTCTTTTTTATCTTTATTGTTGAGAGTATTCCAAATATCCCCTTCTCTTTCCCCACTGCCCTCCTTTACCCAGTTCCCGCCCCACCCAAGGCCTTCACCACCCTATTGTCTGTGTCCATGGGCAATGCATATATGAATATAAATTCTTTGGTTAATCTCCCTTCCCCTACCCTTCTGAGATTCATCAGTCTGTTCCATGTTTCCATGCCTCTGGTTCTATTTTGTTCATCAGTTTATTTTGTTCATTAGATTCCACATATAAGTGAGATCGTATGTTATTTTTCTCTGTCTCTGACTGATTTATTTCACTTAGCATAATAATCTCCAGATCAATTCATGCTGTCACAAATGATAATAATTCCTTCTTTTTTACAGCTGCAAAATATTCCACTGTGTAAATGTACCACAGCTTTTTTTATCCACTCATTTACTGATGGGCACTTGGCTGTTTCCAGATCTTAGCTATTGTAAATTATGAACATAGGGGTGCATATATTCTTTCTAATTGGTGTTTTGGGTTTTTTGGGATATACTCTTAGAAGTGGGGTCACTGAGTCAAACAGCATTTCTATTTTCAAATTTTTGAGGAAACTCCACACTGTTTTCCCTAATGGCTGTACTAGTCTGCATTCCCACCAGCAGTTTACTAGGTAGGTTTCCTTTTTCTCCACATCCTTGCCGGCACTTGTTTGTTGATTTATTGATGCTAGCCATCCTAACAGGGAGGTGATACCTCATAGTGGTTTTAATTTGCATATCTCTGATGATTAGTGATGTTGAGAACATATGTCTTTTGGTCATCTGTATGTCCTCTTTGGAGAAGTGTCTATTCAGGTCCTCTGCCCATTTTATAATTGGACTGTTTAATAAATTTAAAGGTGCCAACACATGTACACAAGGTTATCATGGTAATGGAAAGGCAACTAGCACAAATCAATCATCCATAATTCTGACTGATGGAAATTAATAACCTCATTTTAATGATGAGGAAACTGAAGTTCAAAGAGGTGAACTGACTTACCCAAAGTCATCATCAGGTAAATAGTAAATAGAATTCAAACTCAAAATTGACTAACTCTAAATCAGAAGTGCCTACCCAAACACCATGGGGAGAAGTGGGAGCTGTCTGAGGCTACATTTTAACCTGTGTGAGGATATCACCAAGAACAGCCATGACATTCCCCACAGTCCCTTCTTGGCTCCTACTTCAGAATTCTGAACCAGATGAGCCCATGTCCTTCTGAACAGGAGATCGACACTTTTGCTCTCAAGGTAAAGCACGCTTCTCAGACTAGACGGTGTGATAAATGTGCCTTGGTAGTCTGTTTCTCTGACCAGGGGCTGTGTTGAGATCAGTTGTAGCCATGGTTACCTTGAGACTGATCTGATGTGCTAAGAGACAACTGGTTTAATTCCCAACCAACCATTCACAAGGAGGAGCCAAACTTTTGCACCTGGATTCTATTCAATTGGTTTGTAAGAGATGCTCTAAGTAGTTAATTATCATCCAAGTAAAGGAGCCTGGAGGTTCGCCCGCAAGAGCTCCCCAGAGCCTCGTTAAGAAAGCTGAGATTGGACCTCATCCCTCTGAGGAGCTTCTGCAGAGACAGTGGCTCAGGAACTTTTCAACAGGATGTTTCCTGGTTTCCTCCTGAGGCCAATCCTCCAAGGCTAGCACTGGAGGGAGCTACTGAGTAACCTGTTTTAGATGGAGGGGATTTTTTTTTATTACTAAATTTTTAGGGGTGACATTGGTAACAAGATTATATAGGTTTCAAGTGTATTGTGCATTGTGTACCCACCACCCAAAGTCAAATATTCTACCATCACCATATATTTGACCTCCTTTACCCTTTAATACCCTTCCCACATCCCTTTTCTCTGGTAACCACCATACTGTTGAGTCTATGAGTCTTTGTTTGTCTTGTTTGTTCATTTGTTTCTTTCAGTTTTATATCCCACATATGAGTGAAATCATTTGGTTCTTAACTTTTTTATGACTTTTTTCATTTAGCATGATATTCTCAAAATCTATCCATGTTGTCGCAAATCGCAAATAGCAGTATTTCATCTTTTCTTTTCTTTTTTTTTTTTTTCTTTTTTTCTGATAGCTGAGTAGTATTCCAGAATTTTAAGCTAGTTCTAGCCGGATTCTTTTTCCTTGTATTCTGTGAATAACATTATCCTCCACATATTTAGCATATAAGAAGATCCTGATGCTCAGGGCCACACCCAGATTAATTAAGTCAGAATCACTGAGATGCAGCCTAGGTATCAGTAGTTTTAAAGCACCCATATGATTTCAGTGAGTAGCCAAGGTTGAGACCACTGATCTCTTTAGAGGACCCCCGTTGGCTTGTGAAATTTGTTAGAGCTGGTATTGTAATTTTAGGGTTCAGCAAATTAATGAACTTCTTCCTTGTCTCCTAGGTATGTTTTTATATATCATAAAAGTTTTATATATCATTAAAGTTTCTGTGTGTCAATACTTGATAGCAAGAAGACACAATAAGGCACTAAGTTAAAGATATTTTAATTCTACTTTTCTGGTCTTCTATATTTCTATTTTCTATTTCCTAAGTATACAAATAACACATGAATACACTACAGTTGTGAAATTTAAAACATAAGTTATAAAATAAAAACTGAAAGTCTCTTGATCCTACCTGAAAAACTGTTATTTATAAAAATATATCTTTACATTTACAAATATGAAGATTAATGGCACTGCCCTCGCTGGTGGCTCAGTCGGTTTGAGTGTCATCCCATACACCAAAAGATTGCAAGTTCAATTCCTGGTCAGGGCACATCCCTAGGTTATGGGTTCAATCCCAAGTTGCGGCACATACAGGAGGCAATCAATCAATGTTTCTCTCTCACATTGATGTTTCTCTCTCCCTTCCTGTCTTGAAAAGCAATAAAAACATATCCTAAGGTGAGGATTTTTTTAAAAAAAGAATGTTCAATGAACTTAGGGGAAGAATAGATGAACTTAGTGAGAACTTTAACAGAGATAGGAAGCATAAAAACAGAACTAGAAAACACACAAAAAAGAACCACTCAAAAATGAAGAATACATTACTGAAATGAAGAATACATTGCAGGCCCTGGTCAGAGTGGCTCAGTTAGTTGGGCATCATCCTGTGTACCGAAAGGTTGCCAGTTTGATTCCTGGTCAGAGCACATGCCTTGACTTGATCCATGGTAGCAGGCATGCAGGAGGTAGCCAATCAATGTTTCTCTCTCCCTATTCCTCTCTCTCTAAAAAATCAATTTAAAATATATTTTTTAAAATCAATACATTATAGGGAATCACCAGTGCAATAGATTAAGCAGATGATCAAATCATAGATTTGGAAAATAAGGAAGCAAAAAAAAAAATCAGAATAGCAAAAAGAAAAAAGAATCCAAAAAAAATGAGGGGTAGTATAAGGAACCTCTGGAACAACTTCAAGTACACCAACATTCACATCATGGGGGTGCCAGAAGGAAAAGAGAGAAAGAAATTGAAAACCTATGTAAAAGAAATAACGATGGAAATTTTCCCTAACCTGGTAAAGGCAACAGACATATAAGTCCAGGAAGCTCAGAGTCCCAAATAAGATGAACCCAAAAAGATCCATACCAAGACACATCATAAATAAAACCAAAGGTTAAAGACAAAGAGAGAATCTTTAAAGCAACTAGAGAAAAGCAATTAGTTACCTACAAGTGAGCTCCCATAAGACTGTCAGCTGATATCTCAACAGAAATTTTGCAGACCAGAAAGGATTGGCAAGAAATATTCAAAGTGATAAAAAGCAAGGACCTACAACCAAGATTATTCTACCCAGAAAAACTATCATTTAGAATCAAAGGACATATAAAGAGCTTCCCAGACAAAGGAAAGCTAAAGGAATTCATCTCCACCAAACCAGTATTACATAGGTCTTCTTTAAGAAGAAAAATTTTTTAAAGATCAAAAATTTGAATAATAATGCCGAAACCGGTTTGGCTCAGTGGATAGAGCATCGGCCTGCGGACTCAAAGGTCCCGGGTTCGATTCCGGTCAAGGGCATGTACCTTGGTTGTGGGCACATCCCCAGTAGGGGGTGTGCAGGAGGCAGCTGGTCGATTGTTCTCTCTCATCGATGTTTCTAACTCTCTATCCCTCTCTCTTCCTCTCTGTAAAAAATCAATAAAATATATTTTTAAAAATTTTTTTGAATAATAAAATGGCAATAAATACATATCTATCACCAACTGAATCTAAAAATAAAAATAAATGAACAAGCAGAACAGAAACAGACTCCTAGATATAGAGTACATTTTTACAGCTTCCAGATAAGAGATGGGTTGTGGGGATGGGTGAAAATGGTGAAGAGATTAAAAAGCACAAATTGAAAATTAAGATACCTAGGAATAAACTTAACTAAGGAGGTAAAAGACCTATACACGGAAAACTACAGGACACTGAAAAAAGAGATAGAGGAAGACATAAACAGATGGAAGAACATACCATGTTCATGGATTGGTAGAATCAACATCATTAAAATGTCCATACTACCCAAAGCAATCTATAGATTCAATGCACTCCCCATTAAAATACCAATGGCATATTTCACAGACCTTGAAAAAACTCTCCAAAAATTCATCTGGAATAAAAAAAGACACCGAATAGCCACAGCAATCCTGAGAAAAAAGAATAAAGTAGGAGGGATCTCAATACCAGATTTCAAACTGTATTACAAAGCCACTGTTCTCAAAACAGCCTGGTACTGGCACAAGAACAGACATATAGATCAATGGAACAGAATAGAGAATCCAGATATCAACCCAAACCACTGTGCTCAATTAATATTTGACAAAGGAGGCATGAACATACAATGGAGTAAAGACAGTCTCTTCAATAAATGGTGTTGGGAAAATTGGACAGATACATGCAAAAAAATGAAGCTTGATCACCAACTTACGCCATACACAAAAATAAACTCAAAATGGATACAGGACTTAAACATAAGACGGGAAACCTTAAAAATACTAGAGCAATCCACAGGCAGCAAAATCTCAGACATATGCCAAAAGAAATTCTTCACTGACACTGCCCCTAGGGCAATGGAAGCTAAAGAGAAAATTAACAAATAGGACTACATCAAAATAAAAAGCTTTTTCACAGCAAAAGAAACCATCAACAAAACAACAAGAAGGCCTACTGCATGGGAGAACATATTTGCAAATGGCATCACTGATAAAGGTTTAATCTCCAACATCTACAGGCAGCTTATACAACTTAATAAAAGGAAGATAAGTGATCCAATAAAAAAATGGGCAACAGACCTAAACAGAATCTTTTCAAAAGAAGACAGAAGGAAGGCCAAGAGACACATGAAAACATGCTCAACATCACTAATTATCCAAGAGATGCAAATCAAAACAACAATGCGGTACCATCTCACACCTGTCAGAATGGCTATCATCAACAAATCAACAAACGACAAGTGTTGGCGAGGATGAGGAGAAAAAGGAACCCTCGTGCACTGCTGGTGGGAATGCAGACTGGTGCAGCCACTGTGGAGAACAGTATGGAGTTTCCTCAAAAAACTGAAAATGGAACTCCCATTTGACCCAGTAATCCCACTCCTGGGAATATATCCGAAGAACCTAGAAACATCAATCAGAAAGGATATATGCACCCCTATGTTCATAGCAGCACAATTTACCATAGCTAAGATTTGGAAACAGCCTAGGTGCCCGTCAGCAGATGACTGGATCAGAAAACTGTGGTACATCTACACAATGGAATACTATGCTGCCATAAAAAAGAAGGAATTCTCATCATTTGCAGCAACCTGGATGGAATTGGAGAACATTATGTTAAGTGAAATAAGCCAGTCAATGAAAGAAAAATACCACATGATCTCACTCATTTATGGATAATAAAGAACATTATAAACTTGAACAAAAAGACAGATACAGAGACAGTAAAGCATCAAACAGACTGTCAAATTACAGGGGGAAAGTTAGGGAGAGGTGGGGGAGATAAGAGATCAATCAAAGGACTTGTATGCATGCATATAAGCATAACCAATGGATGCAAAACTCTGGGGGGGTGAGGGCATATATGGGAGTGGGGTGGGGGGTGGCAATGGTAAGATATGTACACATATAATACCTTAATTAAAAAATTAGAGAAAAAAAAGAAAAAAAAAGCACAAATTGGTAGTTACAGAATAGTCATGGGGATGTAAAGTACAATATAGGGAATATAGTAAATAATATTGTAATAACTATATATGGTGTCAAATGGGTGTAAGATTTATCAATATGATCACTTAGTAAGTTATATAATTTCTAATCATTGGGTTGTATATCTGAAACTAATATAATATTTTATGTCAACTGTAATTGGAAAAAAATATTTAAAAAGAAAAGAAATCCTACTGGAGTTTTGTGAGTCTACTGACTATATATATATATATATATATATATATATATATATATTAATTTGGAGGACTTGAAATTTTTATTATATTATCTTCCCATCCAGGAATAGGATTATGTGACCAATTGGTCACCCTCTAAAACTTACTACTTATAGGGCTTTGTTGTCTTGATGGAATCTGTTAATATACATCCTTAAGCAGTATGTGTTTGAAAAATAAAAGGAGATGACCTCGGTCACACTTTGCGGTAAAACAAGCCAAAGAGAACTACAGCAGCAGCAGAGTCACAACCTTATGAGAAGGCCAGCAAGGATATTCAGTCTTAGAACATGGGGGCTTGGCCCCAAGACTGCTGACTTTTCAAGAAAGAAGAGACTCTGCTGAAGGATGAGAAACTGGTGAACATTCAAGTTACATATGCTCTATCACTAAAATTCAGCCAAAACTCTTATTCCATGCCATAAATATTTTTAAATGCTTCCTCTTACTTCTTAAAAAATGAGTAAAATGGACATTCTTCCATATTAATTCCATTAAGTTATATACCATGACAAACCACTTTAAAAACAAGCTGTCAACAAGCGGGGAGGAGGGGGTTGAAGGATGTAGAGCAGAGAAGTGGCCAAATAATTACAAAATTATTTCTAATTTATAAAGACCACTCTGGTCACCAGATGGAAGATGAATGGAGTTGTGAGGACAGATTCCATTTTTCCATTTACTCTTCTCTCCACCCTTGTCCACCCTACTCTATGCTCCATGAGACTGAGATATGTATCAAAAGGTTTTCTTTCTAAAATTTAACAATAATAAAACAAAAAACTGATTAGAAAGTGGGCCAAAGACAATAAAGACATCTCACCAAAAAAATGAATAGGAAGAGCACAGAGGATTTTTAGGGCAGCATATGAAACAATTCTCAGTATCATATGTCATAAAGGAAATGCAAATTAAAACCACAGCATGATACCACTACACATGTATCAGGATTGCCAAAATCCAGAACACTTATAACACTGAATGCTGACGAGGATGTGGAACAATAGGAACTCTCACTCATTGCTGGAGGGATACAAAATGGTACAGCCACTTTGGAACATAGTTTAATGGTTTCTTACAAAACTAAACATACTCTTACCATATGATCCAGCAATCACTCTTCTTTGTATCAACCTAAAAGAGTTGAAAATTTATGCCCACATAAAAACCAGATATTTATAGCAGCTTTATTCATAATTGCCAAACTTGGAAGGTCCAAGTGTCCTTCAGCAGATGGATGAATAGAAAAGGTAAAACTATGGAGACAATAAAAAGATCAGTGGTTGCCATGAGTTAGAAGGGAAGGAGGAATGAGTAGGTGGAGTACAGAGAATTTTTAGGGCAGTGAAACTATTCTCTCTGATACTATAATGGTGTCAATATACATTTGTCAAAATCTACACATGGTACAAAGCCAATAGTTAACCTTAATGTGAACTATGGACTTTGGGTGATATGTCAATGTAGATTCATCATTTTTAAAAATGTATCATTCTAGTGGGGACATTGATAGTGGGGGAGGCCATATGTATATGGAGGCAGCAGGTACATGGGAAATCTCTGCACTTTCTGATCAATTTTGCTATGAACCCATAAAAAGGGCTCTAAAAATAAAATATTTATTTAAAGGAAAATATCTATCTAAAAGTTATGATTGCTATGCCATTTGTACATGAGGACAATGTTGAGTTGGCAAAGCTAAATATCCTGCCCAAATTCACCCAATTAGTAACTGGTGGAATGGGCATTTATTTTCTTTATTTTTAAATTTTATTTAGTAGAGAGAGAGAGAGAGAGAGAGAGAGAGAGAGAGAGAGAGAGAGAGAGATCAATTTGTTTTTTCCAGTTATTTATGCACTTATTGGTTGCTTCTTGTATGTGCCCTGACCCAGGATAGAACTCGCAATCTTGGTGTATCAAGAGGACGCTCTAACCAATTTAGCTACCCAGTTAGGGCCTGGAACTGGCATTTAAAAACAAGTAGTCAGGCCCTGTCCAGTGTGGCTCAGTTGGTTGAGCATCGTCACCCTGCACTGAAAGTTGCCAGTTCGATCCCAGGTCAGGGCACATACCCAGGTTGCAGATTCAATTCCCTGTCAGAGTGCATATGGGAAGCAACCAATCAATGTTTATCTCTCATATCAATGTTTCTTTCGTTCTCTCCCCCTTCCCTCTCTCTCTAAAATCAATAAAAATATATTTTATAAAAAGTAATCAGGCTTAAAAAATGGAAGCAATAAAATATTTGGGAAAGGCAAACAAAACAACAACAAAGCAAAATGAGGTTAAGTACTGCAAAAGCTCACACAGCTTGAAAGTGGCAGAGCCAGTATCCTAAGCTATTCTGTCTGTCCCCAGAGCTAGTATCTCAATCCCTTCCCCATAACACTACATTTGCAGCTAGACAGTCATACATACATAATGTATGAACCTCAGAGGTGCCAGAAACCATCACCTCTCCTTCTAAGCAAATACTCAGAAGCCTGCACACAGACATGTACAGGAGCACCTGCATGTACAGAGAGTACATGTGCACATGAACACATATGTACATGAACACAGCTCCACCCTGCTGCTGCATGGCCCTAATTCCCTTCCCAGGGATGAGGCTACACTTCTGGAGCCCAGGTTCCCCACAAGCTCCTGGGCACAGAGCTCAGTGCGGGCATCAGTAATGTTTCCTCTCCTAAGAAGAACGCAGGGCCAATGCCCTCGGGGCTCTGGCTTGCTGGGAGGACAGGCCCCTGGGTCTCCCTTTCTATCATCAATTCCCACAGTAGATGGAAAGAAGAGCTAGCAAATTTCTGAAGTTATATGAGCACTTCTAGCAGCCTTTGTCCTCAGATATTAAGAGCCTGATCTTAACTCCCTGGCAAGCCCCAAGTTCAGGACACTGACTCTCCTCTATCAGCCTACAGGTAGGCAGGCGAGGGTTTGGGGATCAGAGACTGTGGCATCAATATATTCATGTGATCTTCCTCCCTTTCCTCATGCTATCTTCTTCTCTCCTCCATCTCAAAAGCCAGGAAACAAGTAAACAAGAAAGTCAGGATAATACAAGAAGGGGTTCAAAGCACGCACCCCGAAGCTGGACTCCACTCCATCTAGCTATGTGGACTTAGGCAAGTCACTTCAATTCCCTGTACCTGGCTTTCATTATCTATAAAGCGGAGGGCTGTAAAGACTAAATGACCTACTGTGTGTAAAGTTCTTAGAGCAATGTCTGGCATGTGTAAGCACTGACAATACACAGGGAAGAGGCTGCAATGAAGTGGGCATCTCCAACAGGGAACTTCTGGGTGAGGTGCTGCCAGCTCAGCAGAAAAACACAAGAGATTAGTTTACAACGTAAGTCCCATTTTAAGCACCTCTGGTTGATCAGATGGAGACTAAAGATATGTTGAGGCTGAGGGAAAAGAATTCCAATGGGCATATTTTACTAATAAATGTCCACTTCCTTGGGATCTACAATAGCTGGGAAGGGAAAGGTAAATATCTAAACTGACATTTATAAAAATAAAGGAGAGATTTCAGAGAGCTGAAAAAATGGTCCTGCACAATCCCTAGCTGGTCAGTCATACCTATTCAAACGCAAACAATATAATATAAAGTTAAATATGGAAAGAACTCTTCACGCCATCCCTCCGATCTCACTTCAGAAGGAAGCCACACACCCCAAAACGAACACAAATATAAAGATTTTGTTTTACCAAAATACAATTATTCTATATGCATTGTTCTGCAACTTGCTTTTATCACTTAAACAAATATCCTAGACAGTTCTGTAATGGAGATAACATAGCTTAGCAATGAGTAGCTTCCACTCTTCACATCAGACTGCCTGAATTAAAACCACAGCTCTACCACCTCCACACTGTGGGATCTGGTGAGTTACCCAACTTTGCTAAATTCTATTACTTTATCTGTACAACAGGGATAATGACAGTGTCAATATCAGAGGATTTGGAGGAAATAAAATTATAAAAGATACACAAAGTGCTTAGTTCAATGTGTGGCATATATAGAGTACTAATATATGATGGCTAATGTTAGCCATTATTTCTCTGAGACTGCATGATATTGACCAACAAGAATGCACTACAAATTGTTTAATAATTCACCTATCTTGATGTTTAGGTTGCTTCCTCTGTGGGTTGTTTTTCGTATTTGTACTGTTTGGTGTTATAAACAAAGTTATAATAAAAATGTGTACACATCTCTGTGCTACACATATGTGACTATTTTAAAAGGATAGATTTATTCAAGAGGAATTATTGGATATAGATTTTAAATTCTGATAGAAACTGCCAAAAGGTCTATCCTGATTGCACTCTCATTACCAATGTATATGAGGGTATTTTTCCCTTTAAATATTGTTCAAAAACTGTACTGATAACCTGATGGGTGAAAATTGTATTTCAGTCTAATTTATGTTTTCTGATTGCCAGGGGTTAAACATCTCATGTTTTCTTTGGTAAACGTGTTGCAGATATTTTCTTTGAGTCAACAGTTTATATTCCAGTTTTACTTATTGTCTATTTTGGTGCAATTTTCACATTTTTAGTACACTATTTTGTCTTAATTGCCACTATATTTTTTAATATATTTTATTGATTTTTTACAGAGAGGAAGGGAGAGGGATAGAGAGTTAGAAACACCAATGAGAGAGAAACATCGATCAGCTGCCTCCTGCACACCCCCTACTGGGGATATGCCCACAACCAAGGTACATGCCCTTGACCAGAATCGAACCTGGGACCCTTGAGTCCGCAGGCTGACGCTCTATCCACTGAGCCAAACCAGTCAGGGCTATTTCTTGCTTGGAATGGCATCCCCATACTGAGACCATTAAAATATGCTCCTTCATTTTTTGCTAAAACTTACTTTGGAATTTTACTTTTAGATTGTTCATTCATATGAGTTTTATTTTTATGTGTGGGTTAGATAGAAATTTAGCCATATTTTCCAAAGATTCAGCTAACTATCATAAATATCACTTATTTAATACTCTACCTTTCCTACATTGCTATGAAATAAATCTGTATTACATACTAAGTTCCATAGAATTTAAGATCTGTATATCTGTATAAATACAGATATACAGAATTTATTTATGTTGGTCCATTAATTTGCTTTTCTCTTTATGTTTTTCTTATTGTTTTTCATTATTTGTGTGTTTTGATTTTTAGATTAGACAAGTTTTCAAATTAGAATAATCTTGTCTTTATTTAGCCATTTACACCTTTAGATAAATTTAGAATGACCTAAAGTGATAGTAAAAATTCCCTTGGGGTTAATTAGAAGGGTGAATGGGGGTGGGAGGAGGTAGAGAGGGAATAGGGGGGATGAATGGTGACAGAAGGAGACTTGACTTGGGGTGGTGAACACACAATACTATATTCAAATGATATATTATAGAACTGTACACCTGAAACCTATATAATTTTATTAACCAATGTCAGTCATTCTAATAATTTCAATTTTTTAAAAATTACCTTGGGGTATCACTGTTTTACATTGCTTAAATGTATATATGAAGAAGAAATGATGGGCAAGATACTATCATTCAAATTAGCTAGTAAGTTTTAAAATATGGTATTGTTTTACCAAAGCTGCATAAATTGGTATAATCTTGTAATGCCTAGGATATAGCAAGTTTTTTGTTTGATTTACATTGTAATCAATTCTGAGTTCTTATAAAGCTTAAGATGAAGATGCTAAACAGGTTGTGAAGGGTTAATCTAAAATATTCTGACCTAGCAAAATAATCAACACATTAAAAATTTCCTTTGGGTGTTATTATAGGTGCATTGAATTTTATAATTTAAGAAAAAATGAGTTTTCTCCAGCTTTACTGAGATATAATTGACACATAACATTGCTATAAATTAAAGAGTATAGATGATTTGATACAGTTATATATTGCAAAATGATTACCACAGTAGGGTTAGTTAATACCTTTATCACCTTACATAATTACTATTTCTTTTATGTGCTGAGAACATTTAAGATCTACACTCTTCAGTAGAAATTGTGGTTACCAGGGGCTGGGGGAGGGTGGGTGGAGAAAATGGGGAAATGTTGTTTTGAGGTACAAACTTCTAAGCAGTAGATAAATTAATCCTCGATATCTAATGCACAGCACAGTGACTATAGACAATACTGTACTATAAACATCAAAGTTGATAAAAGACTAGATATTAATTGTTTCCACCACAAAAAAATGATAATTTTGTGACTTGTAACATAATATATGTGTTAGCTAATGCTATGCTGGTAATCATACTGCAATATATAAATGTATCTAATCAACATATTCGACCCCTTTAAATTTACACAACATTATATATCAATTATGTCTCAATAAAAACAAATATCTATTCTCTGAGCAAATTTCAAGTATGTAATACAGTAATTTTTTTACTTCAAATGTACAACCTTGACTTTATTTGGGGATTTTTTTTTTGTCCCTTTTATTTAATTTATTAGGGTGACACTGGTTAAAATTATACAGGTTTCAGGTGCACAATTCTATAATACATCATTTGTGCACTGTGTAATACAGTAGTGTTAACTTTATTCACCCTACTCTACAGTAGATTCCCAGAACTTAATCATCTTATAGCTGGAAAATTATACCTTTTGTATAACATTTCTCCATTTCACTCATCTCCCAGTCCCTGGCAACCACCATTCTACAACCTATTTCTGTGAGTTTGTCTTTTTTAGATTCATCCATGAGAAAGAAGGAAATCCTGCTATTTGTAACAATGTGGATAGATTTCAAGAACATTATGCTAAGTCAAATAAGTCAGAAAGAAAAAGACAATTACTATGTGATATTACTTATATGTGTAATCTATAAGTTGACATTCTTTAATATTGAATCTTTTTTAAGAACAGAATATCTCCATTTATTCAGATCATAACTTTGTATTCTGTTATAGTTTCTTCAGATAGATATTTTACATTTCTTTTTATTTTCCCTTTTGGGTTTATTCCTAAGTATTTCTTAGACTTTCTTAGCATTATCAATTGAAACTTTTTCTCCATGCATTTTCCTAATGTAAGAAAAGTATTAACATTTGTGTATTTATCTTGTACCTGGACATTTTAGTGAAATCTTCATATGTTTAAAGTCTTCAGATATGCATTAGCACTTTTCCAGATATACAAGTCACTTAAAAATAATGACAATTTTACCTAATCTCATGATTATGCTTCCTATTTCTTTCATTTTGCCTCTTAATTGGCTTTGGCTACCATCTGAGCAATGCAGTCCAATAATGGTAACAGAGGCCATGCTGACTTGTCCTTTCCATGATATTGGTGGGAATCAGACTTTTATATTCACAGTTTTTATATTCTGGTATTTTGAATGTTTAGAATAATGAATTCATAGTATTTAATCAGAAAAATTAACATATTTAAATAATCTCTATAACATAGGCTATTCCTGGTAACATTTCTATTTTGAGTGGCATCCTTGAACAAAAACTTATAATTTAAGTGGCCAGATTATATTAGTCAAACAGAAATATTTAAATATATATTAAGAAGATTTTGCTCTTAAGATTTAAATATTCTCATCTGATTTCTGTGGATACCAAGGAGCACTGATTAAATCTGATGCTCACTTTTTCCTATCCCAACTACCATGACCTCTGGAACTATCAGAAGAGGATCCTAATAAGATGACCTCATTAACCCCTTCTTTGAAAGCATCATGATTAAATGTAGGACCCAACAGCTTCTTCCCATGGGATTAAGAAAAGGGGGCTAAAAGTTGGTCAGGAAACAACCTAAGAAGAATCTTTAAAAAGAAAATTGGGGGGAAACTCAGACACATTAGGCTACATAGAAGGTCCTAAGAGCACATGAGAAAAGCTTAGTTTCTCATCTAGGAAGCAACTTGAAATTTTCAAACGTTTCCCTTGTGAGATTTTACTCCCTATTTCTCTACAGTTTCTTGAAGTAAATGATCTCTAAAATCCTAACAAATATCAGTGGGCTTTTTTCATAGGCTATAGGTTAGGGAAGACGCTCATATCTCTTCCACTGCTTCTCCAACCCTGTCCAAGAAGGCAAGAGACATGGAGATAAAGAACGGCAGCAGCAGCACCTCAGGATTTATCCTGCTGGGCTTATCTTCCAACCCTCAACTGCAGAAACCCCTCTTTGCCATCTTCTTCATCATGTACCTGGTCACTGTGGTGGGAAACGTACTCATCATCCTGGTCATCTACTCTAACTCCCGGCTCCATACACCTATGTACTTTTTTCTCAGCAATCTATCCTTTATGGATATCTGCTTTACAACAGTTGTTGTGCCCAAGATGCTGGTAAATTTACTATCAGAGACAAAGTCTATCTCCTATGTGGGCTGTCTGGTCCAGATGTACTTTTTCATGGCATTTGCGAACACTGACAGCTACCTACTGGCCTCTATGGCCATAGACCGGCTGGTAGCCATCTGCAACCCCTTCCATTATGATGTGGTTATGAACCTACGGCGCTGCTTCCTCATGCTGCTGGGTTCTTGCACCATCTCCCATGCGCACTCCCTGCTCCGTGTGCTACTCATGGCCCGTCTGTCTTTCTGTGCCTCTCACGTCATTAAGCACTTTTTTTGTGATACCCAGCCTGTGCTGAAGCTATCCTGTTCTGACACTTCCTCCAGCCAGATTGTTGTCATGACCGAGACACTGGCAGTCATTGTGACCCCCTTCTTGTGCATTCTCTTTTCCTACCTGAAAATCATCATCACTGTACTCAGAATCCCCTCTGCAGCTGGGAAGTGGAAGGCCTTCTCTACCTGTGGCTCCCACATCACTGTAGTAATCTTATTCTATGGGAGTGTCATCTATGTCTACTTTAGGCCCCTGTCCATGTACTCAGTGGTGAAGGACCGGGTAGCCACAGTTATGTACACAGTAGTGACACCCATGCTGAACCCTTTTATCTACAGCCTTAGGAACAAAGATATGAAGAACAGTTTGAGGAAATTAAGGGACAGAATTCACTCATAGAAAGAGCAATACAATGGAATGTCATCATGGGGAGGTGACCTAAAAGGTGATAGGTTATCCTCCTTCCTAACTATTTTTCACATGGCACCCATAGAGGTCATGGCAGGTGGTGTTGAACAGCAGTAAGAGCATTGACCTGGAAGCTAGAACATTTGGTGTCTATCAGTGAACTTGACCAAATATTTCATCCCAGAGTAGGTACTGCTAGGAATTCAAATTTCAGGAAACAGTTTCTTCAACCCAGCTGGTAGAATAAAGCTTTCTCCAAATATGTCTTCTATGAGTTTGACATCAGCTAGTCCTCAAGGAATTATAAAATTCAATTCGTTTTTAGAATATGAAATTACATGGAGTTGGTCAGGAATTGGCAAAGGCTCTTTGAGGAATAACCTAAAATTGTCTTTAAGGCTGGGTTGAATTTTGACAGATAGGAGTTCATTAGACAAGGAAATGAGCAGAGTATTTAAAACAGTGTGAATCATCCAAGCAGGGAGAGGCAATAAGCACATGGGATGTGTTTGGTATACAGTAAAAAGCCCTGTGAAGATTGTTCAATTTGAGAGCAGGGAGTATAACACTGGAAAGATAAAAGAATTTACAAAGCAGATGTACACCTTACCAACACCAACGTATTATCACAGTGTGAATTCTCAATATTCATTTCCTTTTCCCTTCTTTAGTAATTTTTTTTCCACACAGCCAGAATCCTCACTGAAGTTCCCTTTATAGCTTGAGATAGTGATGTAAATCAATCAGGATAAGCTAGGTTATGCTGTGGGAACAAACAACCTCAAAAATCTTTGGAACTTAAAACCGAAGGTCTATTTCTTATTCACACTGCAAGTCCGTTGTAAAATAAAATAAAATAAAGTATATGGGTGTTGCCTATTTTATACACTCAGGGATCAAACTTGATGGGGCAGTGATCATTATAAGCATTAATCATCACTGTCAGAAGCTGAGAAAGACTCTTGAAGGTTTGTTCTGACAAATAAATACTTAGGTTCAGAAGTGACTCACACTACTTCTGACCACAACTCATTGTCCACAACCAATTTCGTGACACCACCCAACAAAATGGAGCCCAAGGCACAATCCAACAATGTATTTGTAAAATGGAGAGCCCAAAGTATTCAGTGATCAACATTAATGACCATTACACAATCCTAACAACTCACAAATACATAAAAGTGTAAATTTGTTGCTTAATCAATCCTTCCCTGATTATGTTATTGCCAATAACAATAGTAAAGTAAGATATATACACTTCCTGGAATTCTTTTGCATCAATTAGTTCATCAAGTTTTTACAACCAGCCCTAGCTTGTGTTGCTCAGCGGTTAGAATGTCACCTCCCCTCCCCCGCAATCCCTTCCACACACACAGACCAAAGGGTCACCAGTTTGATTGCTGGTCAAGGGCATGTACCTGGGTTGCCATTTCAATACTAGGCCTAGTCAGGGTGCATGTGGGAGGCAACCAATCAATGTGTCTCTCTCACATTAATGCTTCTCTCTCTCTCTCTTTCTCCCCCACCCCCGTGTGTGTGTGTGTGTGTGTGTGTGTGTGTGTGTGTGTGTGTCCTCTCATCTCTCTCCCTCCCTTCCTCCCTTCCACTCTCTAAAAATCAATGGAAAAAATATCCTCAGGTGAGAATTAACAAAACCAAACTAAAAAACGTTTTTACAACTAGCACATTTTATGGATTATAAGCTTGTGGATAGCAGGACCTAAAGTTGAATACAAGTCCTTTTGCCCTAACAATATAACAAGAAGTTTATAGTGGCCTAATGAAACTCAGGGATACTGAGGGCCCAAAATCAAGGTCCCTGCCATTGCTATCATTATGTTCTCTTCTAATTGTCATGAAGCAACCAGCGATTCAGACAACAAATTTAATTTTCAATAATCTTCATATCTGGCCAAAACCGGTTTGGCTCAGTGGATAGAGCATCGGCCTGCGGACTGAAAGGTCCCAGGTTCGATTCCGGTCAAGGGCATGTACCTTGGTTGCGGGCACATCCCCAGTGGGCGGTGTGCAGGAGGCAAGTGATCAATGTTTCTCTCTCATCGATGTTTCTAACTCTCTATCCCTCTCCCTTCCTCTCTGTAAAAAAATCAATAAAATATATATTTTTTAAAAATAATAATAATCTTCATATCTGTCCAGGCACACCTGGCTTTCACCACTAACTCTTACCAATCATTTGGCTTAGAGATGCTGGCCTAGAAGATCTGTACCCTTTCTACTGCCTCTATTTACATGCCCTAGTTTTCTCATGCTCAATCAAGTACAATATACCACATTAGAATATGAAGAATTCCTGGCATATATTAAATAAATAAATTCATTAATTATAGCTTCTAGTAACTTATAAAGTCCTTTGGTCCCAGGAAACATATTGTTTCATTTCTATCCTCACTCTGCCATCAGCACCTAACTTCTTTGTCTCAACAACACACAAGTCACTAAGAAATGAAGATCTTTTATGTGCAAGCCTACAGATATTCCAAAAAGTTCACACTAAAGCGAATTCCAGATAATAAGACCATGCAATAACATGTCAGGTGAAATAATTACCAATCTGGCCCTCAGGCTACTCCTAACCTTCTCAGTCTGAGCTATGGTGTCTATCAGAATATGAGGCAATGCCCAAAGTCATTCTGTCACCCTTCAGAAGGTGAACTAATGTGGACAGGTACTATCTGAGGATTTTAATAAAAGTTTTTCTATCCAAACTAGGTGTACAGAAGTTAACTTGGGAAAATTCTAATAAGTCTTTGGTAGGCACAAAATAAATTCCAAATGGCATTTTTAACAGAAATAGATAAAGAAATCCTAACATTCATATGGAACTCAAAAGAACCCTACATAGCAAAAACAATGTTAATAATAAAGAACAAAACTGGAGGCCTCACATTACATGATTTCAAAATATATTCAAAGCTACCAAATCCAAATAGTACTGTACTGGCATAGAGACCAATAGAACAAAAGAAAGTCCAGAAATAAACCCAATATACATGAACAGCTAATTTTCAATAAAGGCATCAAGAATACACAATGAGAAAAAAATAATGATGGTGGGAAAACTGGATATATCCACATGCAAAAGAACGAAATTGGACCCTTATCTTACAGTACTCCCAAAAATCAACTCAAAATTGATGAAAGACTAAAATGTAAGACGCGAAACTATAAAACTCTTAGAAGAAAACTTAAAGGAAAAGCTTACTGACATTGGTCTTGGCAAGAATTTCTTGGATATCACACCAAAGGCACAGGTAATAAAAGCAAAAATAGAGGAGAAACCAAGATGGTGGCATAGGTAAACACCTAAACGGCAGCCTCGCACAACAATTTCAAAAATACAACTAAAAGACAAAATGGACATCATCCAGAACCACAGGAAGGCTGACTGACTGGAAATTCTACAACTAGAAGGAAAGAGAAAACCACAAGGAAAATCAGAGGAGCTGTAAAAGCCTGAGGTATGGAGACACGGGTGCTGAGAGGACGGAGCTGGAGAGGACGGGGCGGCTGAGTGCCTGGCTGGTGTTCTCTAGCGGGAAGGAGACAAAAGCTCTGGACTGTGCTGAACCCCAGCTCCAACTGCACTGAACCTCAGTTCTGGGCCAGACCCTGGGGACCCAGGCTCATACTGGGGGAATCTGGGCTGTAAGGCGGAAACTCAGGGGAGCGGCAAAAGGCAGAGCTCCAGAGGCACGCACGTGAATGTGCACAGAGGACAGACTGTTGACTGTGCCGCTGGATTGCCCTAGCGGGAAGGAGACAAAAGCTCCGGACTGTGCTGAACCCCAGTTCCGACTACACTGAACCCCAGTTCCAGGCGAGAATCTGGAAATCCAGATTCATTGGGGGAGAGACTAGACTGTCTGGCAGCAGGCAAAACTCGAGGGCGCCTTTCTCTCAGAGGTGCTTGCAGTGAGTACCGAGGGACACTGAAGGACACTGAGACCCAGGAACCTCATAGGGTGGGGCTGATGGGAAGCCAAGGCTGTAGGCTCCACCCTGAAACTCCTCCCCATCCAAGCTGAGCACAGAGGCTTTTGCAATTTTGCAAGTCTAATCGAATAAGGCTGTCTTCCGGCATAGACACAGCTGATCCTCACAGCCAATTGGCCTGGAGGTCAACTCCTCCCACTAATACCAACAACTATCAAGACTTAACTACAACAAGGCTGTGCACATAGTCCACAAAGGGGTGCACCAAGAGTGTCCACCTCAGGTAACTGGGGAGGCCGAGCCACTGGCCCATATAGGACACCTAGCACACAAAGCTACCCTACCAACTCAGGGAAGCAGCAAAAATGTGGAGACAAAGAAACAGATCACAAACGAAAGAAATGGAGGAAAACAAACAACTGGAGATAGAGTTCAAAACCACGGTTATAAGGTTTTTTAAGAATTTCCTAGAAAAGGCTGATAAATTTAGCGAGACCTCGAGGATATGAGAGAGACCCTCGAGGATATGGAAAAGGACCAACTAGAAATTAAACATACACTGACTGAAATAAAAAATATTATACAGACACCCAACAGCAAACTAGAGGAACACAAGAATCAAGTCAAAGATTTGAAATACAAAGAAGCAAAAATCACCCAACTGGAAAAGCTAAAAGAAAAAAGAATCCAAAAATTTGAAGATAGTATAAGAAGCCTCTGGGATAACTTCAAGCGTACCAACATCAGAATTATGGGGGTGCCAGAAGAAGAGAGAGAGCAAGATACTGAAAACCTATTTGAAGAAATAATGACTGAAAACTTCTCCCACCTAGTGAAAGAAATAGACTTACAAGTCCAGGAAACGCAGAGAACTCCAAACAAAAGGAATCCAAAGAGGACCACACCAAGACACATCATAATTAAAATGCCAAGAGCAAAAGACAAAGAGAGAATATTGAAAGCAGCAAGAGAAAAACAGTTAATTACCTACAAGGGAGCACCCATACGATTGTCAGCTGATTTCTCAACAGAAACTATGCAGGCCAGACGGGAGTGGCAAGAAATATTCGAAGTGATGAATAGCAAGAACCTACAACCAAGCAAGAGTACTCTACCCAGCCAAGCTGACATTCAGAATTGAAGGGCAGCTAAAGAGCTTCACAGATAAGAAAAAGCTAAAGGAGTTCATCAACACCAAACCAGTATTATATGAAATGCTGAAAGGTATTCTTTAAGAAGAGGAAGAAGAAGAAAAAGGTAAAGATAAAAATTATGAACAACAAATACATATCTATCAACAAGTGAATCTAAAAATCAAGTGAATTAAAAATCTGATGTACAGAATAAACTGGTGAATATAACAGAATCAGGGGCATAGAAAGGGAGTGGACTGACAACTCTCAGGGGCAAAGGGGTGTGGGGGTGTGGGAAGAGACTGGACAAAAATCGTACACCTATGGATGAGGATAGTGGGGGGGGAGGTAATGGAAGAGGGTGGGATGGGAACCAGGTGGAGGGGAGCTATGGAGGCGGGGGGAGAGGAGGAACAACTGTAATAATATGAAAATAAAGATTTATTAAATTTAAAAAAAGCAAAAATAGACAAGTGATAAAACATCAAGCTAAAAAGCTTCTACAAAGCAAATTAAATAATCAATGGAATGAAAAATCTATAGATTCAATGCAATTCCTATCCATTTTATAAAGCCAGCATTAACCTAATTCCAAAACCAAATAAAGACACTACAAAGAAAATTATAGGCCAATATCCCTGATTAACATAAATGCTAAAATCTTCAACAAAATCCTCAACCAAATCCAGTAATACCTTAAAAAGATCATATAACATGATCAAGTGAAATTTATTCCAGGGATGCAAGATTGGTGCAATATCTGCAAATCAATAAACATGACACACCACATAAACAAAATTAAGGATAAAAACCACATGGTCATATCAATAGATGCAGAAAAAACATTTGATAAAATCCAGCACCCGTTTATAATCACACCACATAAACAAAATTAAGGATACAAAAACCACATGGTCATATCAACATATTAGACTGAATCCCATAAAGTAGATAATACTTGGTCATTTTTAATTTATAGAAAATGACAAAACATATATATCAAGTTATATACATTACATGTCACATATATTATAGATGTGTGCCATTCTGTCCCCTACTGTACTGTGTGTGCCTACAGAATTTGTGTCATTTATGTTTCTACTAGAGGCCCAGTGCACGAAAGTCGTGCATGGAAGGGGGATTCCCTCAGCCCAGCCTGCACCCACTCCAATTGGGGACCCCTCAGGAGGTGTCAATCACAATCTTGGACTGCTGGCTCCTAACCTCTCTGCCTGCCTGCCTGCCTGATTGCCCCTAACTGCCCTCCCCTGCCAGCCCAATCGAGCCCCCAATGGCCTCTGCCTGCTTGATCACCCCTAACTGTCCTCCCCTACTGGCCTGATCTTGCCCCCAACTGCCCTCCCCTGCCAGCCTGGTTGCCCCCAACTGCCCTCCCCTGCCAGCCTGATCTCACCCCCAACTGCCTTCCTCTGCCGGCCAATTTGGTTCTGATTGGTCAGTTTCTACGCCAGTCAGCGTCAAAAGCTCCGCCTCCTAGGCAGCCATTGGCTCCTTACATTCACCCAGATTTGGTTCTGATTGGTCAGTTTCTATGCCAGTCAGCGTCTCTGGGCCTATCAACGGGGCCTGATCAGAAAGGCAGGGCTGATCAGCAGCCCCAATAGAGGCCTGGAAAGAAATGGAGGAGCGGCTATTGGCCAGGCCAGGAGAGAAAGAGAGGCAAGTTCTGATCAATGGCTGCCACCAGTTCTGATCAATGACCTGATCTGCAACCCTCTAGGCAGTCAGTGCTAGGACGGGGCACTAGCAGCGGCCCCAGTCAGTGCTGGGTCGCCACAGCAACCCAGCACTGACTTCCAGTATGGTCGAGCCTTTGGTCATAATGGTCCTTACGACCCTGGCTCTTTATTATATAGATATCTTAAAAGCTAAAATAGTTGAAAGAACACAAATTCTTAATGTAACTGTGGAGATGGTTTAAAATCTGGGAATGTAAGACTGCTGTGTAGATTTAATTAGGAAATGTAGTTAAAGTCCATAGACCAGCACCCAAACGTTCACCAAAATGTTCAGCACTATTATGAAAGAGAGTTTGTGGGCTATCTTGGTTTTGGAGCTATTTTGGCATCAAGTGGCTTTAAATGGCACCCATCGCTGGTGTATCCCTGAGTTTACAGGTGTGGGTCAATGGGACTGGGTTTCACATTACTTTCAGGCAGAAACAACTGACACTGGTTTGCAGGGGCTCATCTTCTATTTCTGCCACAGTGAATTATTATGGTTTGGCCTTGGACAAACTAGAAATTATCTCTCTGTGGTTATTAACATGTAAACTCAGCCTGGCTGGTGTGGCTCAATGGTTGAGCATTGACCTATGAACAAGGAGGTCACGGTTCAATTCCCAGTCAGGGCACACAGTGGGGTTGTGGGTTCAATCCCCACATTTCCTAATTAAATCCATACATCAGTCTTACATTCCCCTTGCAGGAGGCAGCCCTTCAATGATTCTCTAGCATCATCGATGTTGTTATCTCTCTCTCCTTCCTTTCTGAAATCAATTTAAAAAATTTTTAAAGGTGTAAACTCGTAGAACTGGGTGAATGCCCTCTTGTTTCTGTGCAATGAGGTCTTCCTGGTTGCTTTAGGGGTGTGATGATTCCTGGACCCAGGCGGGAACAGAGAGAAGATGAATCCACAGGTGTGAGAAATTAATAGGTATGCAGGTAAAATTCATGGTTTTCCCAGAGAATGACAGTATGAGATGAGATGTCCTGGTCATCCATTCTGGGTTCCTGAGATTCCCACACTTTCTTCATCCCCACCAGACAGAAGAGCAGCATGAGGCCTGAGAACCAGAACAGCGTGTCCCAGTTCCTCCTCCTGGGGCTCCCCATCCCGCCAGGGCAGCAGGGCGTGTTCTTCACCCTGTTCCTGGGCATGTACCTGACCACGGTGCTGGGCAACCTGCTCATCATCCTGCTCATCAGGCTAGACTCCCGCCTGCACACGCCCATGTACTTCTTCCTCAGCCACTTGGCCTTCTCTGACATTTCTCTTTCCTCTGTCATTGTCCCAAAGATGCTCATGAACATGCAGACTCAGCAACAATCCATTTCCTATCAGAATGCTACCATCAACATATCAATAAATGACAGTGCTAGCGAGGATGTGGAAAATAGGGAACCCTAATACACTGCTGGTGGGCATGCAGATTGGTGCAGTCGTTATGGAAAACAATATGGAGTTTACTCAAAAAATTAAATACGGAACTGCCATTTGACCTCACAATTCCACTTCTAGGACTATATCCTAAAAAACCCAAAACACCAATCAGAATGAATATATGCACCCCTATGTTCATAGCAGCACAATTCACAATAGCTAAGACTCAGAAACAGCCCACCTGTAGATGAGTGGATAAAAAAGCTGTGGTACATTTACATCATGGAATACTATGCAGCTGTAAAAAAGAAGGATCTTTTACCCTTTGAGACAGCATGAAGGGACCTGCAGAGTTGTATACTAAGCAAAAAGCCAGTCAGAGAAAGACAAGTATCACATGATCTCACTTAAATGTGGAATCTAATAAACAAAATAAACTGATCAACAAAATAGATCCAGCGACATAGAAGCATGGAACATACTGTCAAATCTCAGAGGGAAGAAGGCATGGGTGAGTGGGAAGAGATCAACCAAAGAACTTGTACGCATATATGCATAACCAATGGACCCAGATATTAGTATGGTGAGGGTCTGAGGTAGGAAGTGGGGCAGGCTAGAAGGGTTAATGGGGTGGTGAAAGGGGACATAAGTAATACTTTCAACAATAATTTTTTTTGGAAATTTGTTTAAAAAAAGGGATAAAAACAGTAGCTTTGGAAATATTATCATATGCATTCTGATAATATGTACTGGTATATCAGCTATAAATCTAATCCTGAAATATACATACAAACATACTAGTACATACATATATACATACTAGAGGCCTGGTGCACGAAATCCGTGCATGGAGGAGGGTTGTCCCTCAGCCCAGCCTGTACCCTCTCCAATCTGGGACCCCTCAAGGGATGTCCGACTGCCCACCGGGATCGGGCCTAAACGGGCAGTCAGACATCCCTCTCACAATCCAGAACTGCTGGCTCCCAACTGCTTGCCTGTCTGCCTTCCTGATTGCCCCTAACTGCTTCTGCCTGCCAGCCTGATCACCCCCGAACCACTCTGTTGCCAGCCTGTTTGCCCCCAACTTCCCTCCTCTGCCGGCCTGGTCACCCCTAACTGCCCTCTCCTGCAGGGTTTATCACCTCCAACTGCCTTCCCTTGCAGGCCTGCTCCTTCTCAACTGCCCTCCCTTGCAGGCCGGGTGCCTCCCAACTGCCCTCTCCTGCTGGCCATCTTGTGGTGGCCATCTTGTGTCCACATGGGGGCAGGATCTTTGACCACATGGGGGCAGCAATATTGTGTATTGCAGTGATTATCAATCTGCATAGTACTTTTATTAGATAGGATAGAGGCCTGGTACAGGGGTGGGGTGAAGGGTGTCCCTGAAGGGTGTCCCTGATCAGGGTGGGGTTCCCTTGGGGCGTGGGGCGGCCTGAGTGAGGGGCCTGTGGTGGTTTGCAGGCGGGCCACGCCCCCTGGCAACCCAAGCGGAGGCCCTGGTATCTGGAATTTATTTTCCTTCTACAATTGAAACTTTGTAGCCTGGAGCGGAGCCAAGCCTGGTGCTCCCTCCAAGGCCCGCAGCCATTTGTGTTGGGGTTATAATTGAAACTTTGTTGCCTTAAGCGGGTGGGCCCAGCCAGGGTGTGTGGAAAGCTTTGCTTCCCCTGTTGCCGGCGGCAACCCTGGCCTGCTCTCTCAAGCTCCATTCTGCTGCCATTTGTTTACCTTCTATAATTGAAATTTGTAGCTTGAGTGGAGGCTTAGGCCTGGCAAGGGCAGGCAGAAAGCTTGGCCTCCTCTGTTACCTAGGAAACCTTGCTCTCTGTGGCTGCAGCCATCTTGGTTTGGGTTAATTTGCATACTCGCTTGATTGGATGGTGGGCGTGGCTTGTGGGCGTGGCTTGTGGGTGTGTCTTGAGTGGAGGCTTAGGCCTGGCAAGGGCTAGCAGAAAGCAAAGCAGTTCAGGGCATGACTGGAATCAGGGACACTGTCCCCTAGGACTCCAGTCCCTCTTATTCTTGGACACACAGTTCCCCAACGGGCAGTCAGAAATTAGCCACAAGCTTGGGGACTTGGTTGCAGTATCTCATTAACAGTTAAGTGTCATCTGTGGACTCGTTTCTTTGGAGCCAGATAAGAAAAAGGAAAGTCTGTAGAAGTGCCAAGTCCCCAGATATTTCTTCTGTGTGTCTGGATATTAGGTCTCCTGAAGAAAACTTGAGGAGGTGAAGGTGTCTGAACTCACCAATGACGAGCCCAGGTGAGAGGAGCTGGAAATCTGCCCTTGGTGATGGATCTGCCTGTATGCTAGGGGGTTCATGTTTGAGACTCTGTGTCCATGACTCTGTGTGTGTGCATGTATTGTGTATGCTTGCATATGTGCTGTTTGATAGTTGTGTGTGCATGTGCTATGAATCTGACTCACAGTCTCATTTTAGCATATGTAGACCAAGTTATCAGCCTCCTGATGTGTGATTAGAGGCTCCTGATTCATGTCTGTGATCATAAACACTGGCATCACAGCTGAGCATCGGGAGTGAGACTGCTGTCTCTGCTGCTGGACAAGAAGATGCTGACCTCATAAGGAACCAAAATGAGCTCAGAGCTTAGACCTCTGCTCAGCAGCGTGTTGTGAACATGTGAGCTGTGCCTGTGGGTGACACTCTCTTGTATGAGAGTTGGAAGTTATATTATTGATTTTCTCTGTGTGTATGTGACATGTGTGTGTGTGACCATATGCATGGGTGTTGGTGGTGGTTTAATGATTGTGCCTGTGACTGAATAGACTTAACTGCCCCATGCTGACTGCCCTCCCCCAGCAAAGGGAAGGTCAGAAGGAGGGAAGCTTATTAATACACTCTCATTAATAGGAGAGTGTATACGGTTGTAGTGAGTGTGGCTGGGTGTGCATATGTGTTGTATTGTGTGTTTCTTGTAAGATTATTGAATTGTTTCTGGTCTTGTGTGATTTTGGAGAGGTGTGTGTAGTGTTTGAGTTATGTATATGTGGTGAGGTGAGTGTTCACCAGGTGCAGCATGAAGCAGGTGTGTTGATGTGCATTGTGAGTGTGTTTTGGGGTGAAAGTTGTATTATTGTATGTTGTGTATGTCCAACTTTGTGTTAATTCTGACTTGTATGTATGCATATGAGTGTTTATGAGATGAACCACATATTGGCAATTCTTACTTTAGGATGGAAATTTGGTCAGGGGTGACTTACATTCTCCCATCAGGTAGGGGTGTGTGTGTGTGTGTGTGTGTGCGCGCGCGCGTGATCTGTATCCATGACTCAAGTGTTTCCTAAAGTGTCCTCCTTCTGGGGCACCATTACCTAAGATACTCAAATTCTAAGCAACACCCTGTTTCTTGAAATGGATCTGCTATCATTTTTATGTACCTGAGTGTGACTGAGTTGCTCAGAATTTTCCAACCTTTTCTTTATTTTTACTAAACATCCCAGGGAAACAAACAAACTAACCATAAACTCCAGGCATCATAATGTGTGAAGGTATTGGGCAGAATTACCATTATATAGTGATAAGATCTTGCGGAAGTTATATAAAACATTGGTCTCACTTTCACGTCTATAAAACGGGAGACACAAGTTTTATGAATCTTGCAGACACTCTCAGTAAATAGTTATTGCATAAATAAATCTTAATGTATTTGAGAATTTTTTTGTCAGTTGGAAAGTAAATAAATATGAAGGAATAAAATTATCTAGTAAAGGGAATAAAAACATTTTGGACAACTCTGGGTCCTCACAGCTCTAAAATAATATATTGTGCTTGGCTCCTAAGCAAGAAAAGGGAAGTTTCCCTGTGTAACACTTAAGAGCATGGTTTCTGATCACACAGACATATTAGACTGAACCCCATGAAGTAGCTAACAATTGGTGTGTTTTAATTTCTAGAAAATGGTAATAATATTTCACATGTAACAGATACTAATATACACACGTGTATTTGTGTGCCATTCTGTCCCTGCTGTACTGCTGTGTGCCTACAGAATTTGTGTCATTTATGTTTCTATTTCTTAAAAACTAAAATAGGTCAAAGAATACAAATCCTTAGAGTAGCTGTGAAGAGGTTTTAAAATCTGGAAATGTAAGGCTGATGTCTGGATTTAATTAGGAAATGTAGGTAAAGTCCTTAGCCTGGTACCCAAATGTTCATCTAAATGTTCAGCATTATTATGAAAGATACTTTGTGGATTATTCTGGTTTTGAAGATATTCTGGCATCAAGTGGCTTTCAATGGCCACCCATTTCCAGAGTGTCCCTGAGTTTACAGCTGAGGGTCAATGGGAGCAGGCAGGTTCACAGGAAGTCTGACAATGCTCCAACAACGCCCACTCAGCACTGGAGTCTCACATTACTTTCAGGCAGAAACAACCGACACCACTTTGCAGGGGCTCAACTTCTATTCCTGCCACAATGAATTATTATGGTTTGGCTCTGGCCTGGTGTAGAAATGATCCCTCCATGCTCATCAAGATCTAATCTCATAGAAGTAGGCAACTTGCTTTCCTTGTTCACAGCTGCATTTCAGTCCTTAGTAGAGGTTCCTACACACACGTGATGTTAATAGTAATATTTGAATAAAGAGCAAACCCCTCTTACTTCTGTGTGATGAGGTCTTGTGACTACTTTGGGGGCTCAATGTTTTCCTGGAGCCAGAATGGGAGGGAGGGAAGAGGCACACATCCATAGGTGTGAGAAATTAATATAAAAGTATTTTAAAATGAGTGGTTTTCCCAATAATGACAGTATGAGATGAGATGTCGTGGTTGTCTTTCTAGGTTCCTGAGATGCCCACACCTTCTTCATCCCCAGGAGACAGAAGAGCAGCATGAGGCCTGAGAACCAGAGCAGCGTGTCCCAGTTCCTCCTCCTGGGGCTCCCCATCCCGCCAGGGCAGCAGGGCATGTTCTTCACCCTGTTCCTGGGCATGTACCTGACCACGGTGCTGGGCAACCTGCTCATCATCCTACTCATCAGGCTGGACTCCCGCCTGCACACACCCATGTACTTCTTCCTCAGCCACTTGGCCTTCTCTGACATTTCTCTCTCATCTGTCACTGTCCTTAAGATGCTCAGGAACATGCAGACTCGGCAACAATCCATCTCCCGTGTGGGATGCATTTCTCAGTTGTATTTTTTCATACTTTTTGGTACTCTTGACAATTTTCTTCTGGCTGTGATGGCATATGACAGGTACGTGGCCATCTGTCACCCCCTGCACTACACCACCGTCATGAGGGAGGGGGTGTGTCTGCTGCTGGTGGCTGGCTCCTGGATTCTCTCATGTGGCATTGCCCTGTTGCACACCCTCCTCTTAGTCCGACTGTCTTTCTGCGCTGACAATGCCATCACCCACTACTTCTGTGAACTTGCTGCACTCCTGAAGCTGAGCTGTTCGGACACCTCCCTCAATGAGCTGGTCATCTTCACTGAGGGAGGAATGATTTTATTTTTGTGTCTTGGTGTTACTTTGGGCTCCTATATCCGTATAGGGACCATCATCCTGAGGGTACCCTCCACTAAGAGACTCTCTAAAGCCTTTTCTACCTGTGGCTCCCATCTCTCTGTGGTGTCTTTATACTATGGGACACTTGTTAGTGTTTACTTTTTCTCCTCATCATGGGGTTCCAAAGACATAATTGCTTCGGTCATGTATACAGTAGTTACCCCCATGCTAAACCCCTTCATCTACAGCCTGAGGAACAGAGATATAAAACAGGCCTTAGAGATGTGTGTCAAAATTAAGTTCTTTACTGGCAATCATTAAATCCTCTGGTTGCAGTCAGGAGCAAGGGAAATACATGTCCTAAAATTACTGAATAGTCGACATCTCCATATAACTTTAATAGAATATGTTTTAATGTACAGTGTGGTTAATATGTAAACTAGGTCAAGTTTGCTACATGATTGTTAGTAATGTTACATTCCCAATTAGTAAGTTTTGCTTGTTCATCACCTCATAAGATATACGCAAAATCTTATGCAAAATATATTGCACAATTATAGTTGTGGATTTGTCTTTTTCTCCTTTGAGATGTGTCAATTTTTGCTTATGTATTTTTTATACTATGTTATTTGATGACATACTAATTTAGTCTCATGATTTGCTTCTGGTGAATTTTTTTTTTTTTACCTTATTCTTTGATGCTGGCTTTTGATGGCTTCAAGTTGATTGTGAGGATAGATCTCTTCCCAACTGACATTCAGAGACATCATGTTGGTAGATTGCAATTAGCCATGATAAGAAAAATTACACTATGAAAAATGGCATATTCTACAAAATAAGGCTTTTTTTAAAGAGAGAGCCAGACATTTAAAAAATATATACAAAAGCACACCACTGCATTTATAATTAGGAGATATTTCTATAAATGGGCTTTACCTTAACTACTCATCTACTTCTAATATTAGTATAGGTACTTTATATCTATACTAGCTTTCCCGTTGCAGGAAAAATCCTGCAATAGGATTTCCTGCTGCACTCTACCCTGCCTCCGTTCCTCCCTTGCCGCCCACCTCGCCTTCTCCTCCATCCCGCCCGAGTTTCCCTTCGGCCCCGGCCCCGGCCCCGCCTCCGCTCCGCTCTTGTCGCCGGCCCCACCTTCTCCTCCAGCCCGCCCGTGTTTCCCTTCGCCCCCGGCCCCGCCTCCGCCCCGCCCTTGTCGCCGGCCCCGCCTTCTCCTCCAGCCCGCCTTCGTTTCCCTTCGCCCACGGCCCTGACTTCGCTCCTCCCTTCTCCTCCCCCCCGCCCCCCTGGCTTGCTTGCTTCTTCGAAGCTTTACTCCCCTTTGCAGCTCTTGGCTTCTTTCGACACTGTCTTGATATGCAAATTAGCCGCCATCTTTGTTGGGGTAATTTGCATGCTCGTCCTGATTGGTTGGTGGGCATGGCTTGGCTGGTGGGCGTGGCTTGGGTGTAGCGAAGGTGCGGTCAATTTGCATATTTGTCTATTATTGGATTAGATAATAAAGAGGTAATATGCAAATTGACCATCATTCCAACACACAAGATGGCTGTCCCCATGTGGTCAAAGATGGCCACCCCCATGTGGGAGGGCAGTTAGGGGTGACCAGGCCCGCAGGGAGGGCAGTTGGGGGCGACCTGGCCGGCAGAGGAGGACAGTTAGGGGCAATCGGGCCGGCAGGGGAGCAGTTAGGAGTCGATCAGGCTGGCAGGGGAGTGGTTAGGGGGTGATCAGGCTGGCAGGCAGAAGTGGTTAGGGGCAATCAGGTAGGCAGACAGGTAAGCAGTTGGGAGCCAGCAGTCCTGGATTGTGAGAGGGCAGTGGGACATCCCTTGAGGGGTCTCAGATTGGAGAGGGTGCAGGCTGGGCTGAGGAACACACACCCCACCCCCGTGCACGAATTTCATTCACCGGGCCTCTAGTATAGGTATAAATATACAGATACAGATATAGATACTAGTATAGAATAGGTAGTAAAATGCAACTTTCTTGCAGTTAGGGTTTAAATTGTATATTTTTTCCATCACTTTAAACTTTTCTTTTTCCTTATATCTCTGAAGTGTCCATTATTAACAATGTAATGCTGGATATTGCTCATCTTATATAGAGCAACAATTATTGTATTTCTGGAGAATTTCGTCTCTTGACATCTAATGTAATCATAATACATTTTAATTTATATTTTCCATGTGACTATATTTTTTATTTGATACATGTTTCACATATATTCTCTCTTGTCTTCATCCCTTTTGATTAAATGTATATTTTAATCCATTTCCCTCTACAGTAGGTCCTCGGGTTATGTCTGAAATCTGTTCCTATGACGCGATGTAACGTGATTTTCGCCATAAGTCAGAACTCACCTACATAAGCACCTACATCACTCATGTGGAGCACATACACAGCAGTAATGAAGTGAAAAGGTAAAAAAATTAAAAGAAAGATAACAATTCCTGACCTTTACTTGTGGTAAATAAATAATAAAAACATAAAGCACATATGTACATACATAGAAATGATGGAACTTTTTTTATATACTGTATTTTCCGGCGTATAAGACGACTGGGCATATAGAAGATTTTCCTGGGTTAAAAAGTCGTCTTATACGCCAGAAAATACGGTATATAAATAAATGGGAGATGGCGACGTAACCACGAAACGACATACGTAGAGTTCGACGTAACCCAAGGATTATCTGCATTAACTTAATCATACATTATTATTATTGTTTTATGATTCTTCCCTGTGTTCTTAAGAGATCAATTCTTACACTCTCTTTAATTTTTAATTGTAGTTTGATATACAAAACATAAAATTTACCACTCTAGCCATTTGAACCATTTAGGACACTCATCAGCAATATCTCATTTTATGATCACTAAAGTAGTCTCTATAGAACATCAACTGAGTATTTTGCAACTGTGAAAAAATAAGAACAAGGATATCTATGAATTAATACGAAGAAATATTAAGATATATTGCTAAATGAAAAAAATGCAATGTGTAAAAGAGCATTTATAGCGTGCTACTTCTCATGTAAAAATGAAGGGAAATAAAATATCCACCTGTCTGCCCATTTGAGCAAAAAGAAGCACAGGAAGAATAAATCAGAAACTAATAGGATTTTTTATCTACAGGAGGTGGGGCAGAAGTGATGGGGAGATTGGTAGAATTATTTGTGTACTTTTGACTATGTTGCCTTTTGCAAGTAAAACATGAATAGAAAAGGTGGTTAGTAAAGCAAAATAGAATAAAACAAGTCAAATGAACATAACAAAATTTAAATTAACACCATAATTACACTTAAAAGAAAAATAAATAACCTAAGTTGTTCTTGAACCCAGAATTTTGTCTATATACTTTCACAATTAAAAAAAAAAAAAACTCAAAACAAAGTTTTAAGCTGTGGTATGTTATTAACTGTAGTATGAGTTCAAGATTCTGAAACAACTCACCATGTATCCAAAGATTCAGCAAATAAGTCAACACTGAGGAAAAGATCGTGACTCTTACTCTCGGGGAAAGGAGCTCTGTACATGGGAAAGGAGAGACTGGAAAACACTCTATGGTGTTAAACTAGAATTGGAGCTATCAATTCAAACTCATGGGTTTTAAAATGTATAAACAGTTTGCATTTTATTTTTTTATTTAGTCTGTATACCAACATCTATACTGCCCCACCCCCCATTATTTGTGTCCCACTCCTGACCCACCTCCTGTGGGTAAACTTTCCTTCAATTTTTTAGTTTCTAGTTTTCACTCCTTTTGTTTCTGTTATAGTATTTCCTAGTTGGCTTCTCTGAGATCATTTAGAATCCTTGCAACCAATGAAAACGCTTAAAGCTACAAAATAAATAATGGTAATGAATTATAACTCAAGAGAATAAGTAAGTGTCCATGAGACCATAATGATACAAAAAAAATAAAATTAAATAAATAAATAAAGTGGGAAATAGGGTAAGTCCCTTCTTATAGGAGAATACACCTAATAAACATCTTATATAATAAAGAGGGGAAATGCAAATTGACTGCCACGCCATAACGGTCAAGATGGCTGTGCTCACAGCAGAGGCAGGGATTCCATAACACGAGAGGGCTGTGCCCACAGCAGAGGCTGAGTTCCCGTAAGGAGCCTTAACAAGCAATCAGCAGGGACCTGAGGCTGCATGGTGCTGGGCCGGGGCAGGGGACCTGAGGCTGCGCCCCCCGCCTGGTGGAGCTTGACAGGGGACCTTGGGCCAAGCCCCCCACCAGGCAAGGCTTGACAGGGGACCTCAGGCTGCACCCCCCTCCCCGGCCCGGGCAACCTCAGGCCACGCCCCACGCCTAGCGGGGCTTGACGGGAACCTTAAGGCATGCCCCCTGCCCCAGCCCAGGCTGGGGGACCTCAGGCCACACACCCCGCCCCATGCCAAGGGACTTGAGGCTGCACCCCCTGCCTAGTGGGGTTTGACAGGGGACCTCAGGCCACGCCCCACACCTGGCAGGGCTTGATGGGGACCTCAAGGCACAGCCCAAAGCCCAGGCCGGGGCATCTTAGGCCGTGACTCCCTGTCCCAGCACCAGGCCAGGCCACCTGAGGCCATGCCCCCCACCCAGTGGGGCTTGACCAGCCGGATCTGGATCTAGCCCAATGGGGGTGGGGCCGGCTGGGGCTGGGTCTCACACGATTTCGAGGCGCACGTGGGTGGGTGGGGACTTGACTTTGGTTCCCATGGTGTGCCCCAGACTCTGACAGGAGGAAGATTTTCATATACATTTTACTAATTTTCTTTCATCTCTGACACTTCTATTATAGAGAAAGAGCAAATAGCAATAATAAAATATTTCCTCTAATTAATTCCCTTTTAATGTGCATGAATTTCGTGCACCAGGTCACTAGAAGAAATAATAGAATTAGAAGAATCACCATTTAGCCACCACATTTGCAATAATTTTGTCATATAAGAATCACCAATAAATATTTACAGAGAATTCCTTATGACCTCAGCATATTTTTATAGGTGAGCCATATCTCTACCCTCTTATATCCCAGAGAACATTTGTTCACTTTTTCTACATACAGAACTATAGGAATTTGAAGACAATGATTGTGTGACCCACCCTATATCAAATCTGTTCAGTTCACTTATTTCTACTTATTTGCTGGTAAATAAAATATTTTCTTCTTGTTTCAATTATATTTACTTTCAATATTATTTTGTACTAGAGGCCCTGTGCATGAAAATGCATGCACTCGGGGGTCCCTCAGCCCGGCCTGTGCCCTCTCACAGTCTGGGAGCCCTTAGGGGATGTCCAACTGACGACTTAGGTCTGGCCTAAGCCAAGTCTGGCCTCCCTCTGCAGGAGGTGACTGGGCAGGCCAATTAGGTGATGGCCAACTGGCTCTGCCTTACCCCACCCACACACACCCAGATCGCCCCTCTGCCACCACTGGTTGTCTGCATCGCCGCCCCCCCCCCCCCCAATCGCCGTCCCCTCCCTCTGCCTGCTGGCACTGCGTCTTGTCTGCCCTGGTGCCGCCTCCTTGCCGGCCCAGCCCCCCGCCAACTGGTGGTTCTGCCATTCAGTCAATTTGCATATTATGCTTTTACTATATAGGATTGGTTTCTGGTGTACAGCATTGTCATTAGACTGGAAATGTCAAGAAGAACACTATGTAAAGTATATGATTAGCTAAACACAATGAAAGGTTTTCTTTTCTTTCAATTTTTTTATTTCTTACTTAATTACAGTTGACATACAATATTATATTAGTTTTAGGTGTACAACCCAGTGATTATACGTTATATAACATACTAAATGATCATCCTGATAAATCTCATAACCCATCTGATACCATACATAGGTTTTCTTTATGAGGACTGGATCCTGACTTAGAGAGAACAGACTCCATACCAGGTTAGGGTAGGGGGAGATGGAGCCCTCCCACTCCTATGCCCAGGAAGGGGGTACGAAGAGCAGTGCTCTCAGGATTCCCATGCCTGGTCACACTGAAACAAAGGTGTTCCTCACACTGCTGGGACTCAGGAATCCAGGGCCCAAAGGGGACAGCTGAAAGTTGGACATTTGCCCCATCTTGTCTCTAACTAGGAGGTCTGGGATTGGGTCCCCAGAGACACTGCCTGTGAAAAGTCCACAGCTCTTCCTGCTCTTGTGCCTGAGCACTGGTTTCTCCAGCCCGGGTCTTCAGTCCTGTACTGCTGTTAGAGGAAAGGAAGAAAACTTCGTCTTGTAGGGAAGTAAGAAAGAAAAACCAAAGAGAGGAGCAAACCCAACACCTGGTGATGGTGAGGGGATCTGAGGATGGTCAGAATTTCCAGGTAAGACCTGAGGAGAGTAGACATGAGAGATACTGGTGTCTCTCTCTCTCTCTCTCACTCACACACACACACACACACAACACACACATACACATACACACACACATACACACACACACACACATCTCCTACCTGATTTCTCCCTCCTTTCTTGCCCCTTCCTCTCTCTCAGTCAGACATAACCTCGCTCTCTGAACCACCATGAAGAGGGTCTTGATTTAATATTCATGAACTCCCTAAAATTCCAGCCTGAAGTCAATGCTGGTCAGTCATCCCCAAGGACTTTCTTTGGCCAATGCATTAAAACTGTACAACAACAGTGCTCAGGACCCCTGTGCTATGCATGGAAAACTCACTCTCAGCCCATTTGATCATGAGTGACTTTCAGAGTCATTCTATGCCACCACCCAAGAAGAGTAACAATCTCCACAAAAATCCATAGTTCAGCAAGCCCTGTTCCATGTTTTTAACTTGAGTCTCAGAATTATTTGAGGTAGATTTATTTAAGCTCATTTTACAATTGAGATTCTGAGAAGTTAAATGATTTGATCAAGATAACCCAGCTAGGACTCAAACCTGGGTCTGCACATATCAAAGTGAATACTTTATCTTGGTACCACCAGGTCAGAGCCTTTGCCACCCAAGGATCATGATGATGATATTGATGGCAATGGCACTTACAATTCTATATATGAAACTTAACAGTTTTCAAAGTCCAATTTCCCACAGATGGTAACCAAGTGTCCAGGTTACCCAGGGCTGAGGGATGTTCAGTTTTAAAAGCAAGAAAGTCCTGGGCAAACACAGAGGATTATTTGGTCACTCCAGAAAGCATCCTCCTTTTGTTAACGCCATCAAGAAAAGACAATAATAGCAAAAAAAAACTAGTATCGGACCAGCATTTGATATAAACTAGTTCTAGTTCTGTACGATCCTTATCTAATTTAATTCTAACAACAATGTTACGAGTTAGGTATTGTTCTTATACCCTTCATGCAGATGCAGAAACTGAGGCCAGAAACTCTGAGCAAATTTGTTCAATGTTCCAGCACACAAGGGGGCTGGTGGACAAATGAGGGTTTGTCAGATCCAGAGGGAGTGTGTTTTATCACCGCATCAAAGAGCATGACATTATTATAGGCTGACATTGCCCCTGTGTTCATCCTTCCACACCACCCAAATGCATAAGATAAAATCTCCCATTTTGATTTTCTATCATAGAGTCTGAAATAAACCTTTAATTGATTCCGGCATGTTGATGCTTTCATCAGTCCTATACTGTAGGTTTATGTCCACATCTCACAAATTAAGAAAATGAGGTACAGAGGAAGAAAATAATTTACCCAACATATAAAAAGCAATGAGGGTTTAGAGCTGTTCTCTAACAACTTCCAGTGCATCAGGAAGCCCAGGTTCCATTTTATCTACCTAGCAATATTAATAACTGTTTTCACAATTTATTGAAAGCCTGCTCTATGCTAGTGCTTTAAATATGTCATATCCTTGATTATTTACAGTAAGTGTACAAAGTAAGCACATAATTTACAGACTAGGAAACTGAAGCTCAGGATAAGAGGCTGTGTAAGTTGCTGAGGCTAACACAGCCAGAAAGGGTTCCCATCTATTCTACAGGACATCAAAGCCAACATCCAAAGAACTGATGATGATGATGAGAGGAACTTTCATTTGCAAAATGCCTTTGAGTTTATAAGGTAATTTTATCTACATTAACTCATTTCATGGGTCTTCAAAAGAAAAAGAGAGAAGATACTCCCATCATACCCAGAATATCTAAGTCTCAGCTATGACTTATCTATGTAATTAGTTATTTCTTTTCTAACCTTACACATGAGACAGAGCAACAGAAAGAGAGAGAGAGAGAAACAGAGACACAGAAAGAGAAACCTGTGCTTAATAATTTTCTAGTAAATACATATCCCCAAGATATCTTTTTTTTTTTAATCTGCACCCAAGGATATTTTCCATTGTTTTTTTTTTTAAAGAGAGTAGAATAGATAGGGATAGATAGAAGAATCAATGTGAGAGAAACACATAGATTGGTTGCCTTCTGCATGCGTCCTGACCAGGGCCCGGGCCGGGGAGGAGCCTGCAACTGAGGTATGTGCCCTTGACCAGAATCGAACCCAGGACCCTTAAGTCTGCAGACCGACGCTCTATCCACTGAGCTAAACCAGCTAGGCCAGATATCTTATTATTCAGATTTCACAAGCCTATGAAATTGATAGCTTCCTATTAGAAAAGGGGCAGGTGGGGAAGACTAAAACTTAGGAAGTTTCTTCCCATCTAATCTCCAGTTGGACCTCATCCAGGTGGTCTACAGGCCAACGTACTAGAGAGCTAAAATGTGAAGGTCACACTCAACAGGATCTCCCATTATCATTGTCCATAGACCTCACCTCTGTACACGTTTGCAAGCCTGCTGCCAAGAGACATCAGTGCAACTCTGTGACCTCTGAAAAGAATGCAGAAAACAGATGAAAGGCTTTGAATGATACAACTTTTTGGAGTCTATGTATATTTAAGCAAGATTTTCCTCCAAATGTTTTACTTTAAATGGGAATTAGAAACCAAACCAGTGTCTCTGACTTCCTGCTCCTGGGCTTCTCTGAACACCCAGAGCAGCAGCCCCTCCTGTTCGGGCTCTTCCTGGGCATGTACCTGGTCACCCTGGTGGGGAACCTGCTCATCATCCTGGCCATAGCTTCTGACCAGCACCTCCACACCCCCATGTACTTCTTCCTGGCCAACCTATCCTTCATCGACACCTGCTTCTCCTGCTCCATTGTCCCCAAGGTGCTGATCAACATCCAGACCCAGCACCACACCATCTCCCACGCTGGGTGCCTCATGCAGATGTACTTCTTCATGGCATTGGCCCTGCTGGATGACTTCCTGCTGGCTGTGATGGCATATGACCGCTATGTGGCCATCTGTCTTCCTCTACACTATACCACAATCATGTGTCCCCAACGCTGCCTGGGGCTGGTCGCTATATCCTGGCTCTGCTCCCACCTGCTGGCCTTCTCACTCACTCTCCTGATGTCTCAGTTCTCTTTCTGTGCCTCCCATTCCATCCCACACTTCTTCTGTGATCTTCTCCCACTCCTCAAACTGGCCTGTTCAGACACCCATATCTTTCAGATCATGATGTTCACTGAAGCAGCCCTTGCGGGTGTGGTCCCTCTCACATGTGTCCTGGTCTCTTATGCCCACATCATCCACACTATCTTCAGGGTGCCCACTGCTGGGGGGAAACACAGAGTCTTCTCTACCTGTGGCTCTCACCTTTCAGTGGTCACTCTCTTCTATGGGACAGTCTTTCTAGTGTATTTCCAGCCCTCGTCCTCCTACTCAGCAGACACTGGAAAGGTGGCGTCTGTGGTATACACAATGGTGACTCCCATGCTGAACCCCTTTATCTATAGCCTGAGGAACAGGGACATGAAGGGGGCATTGTGGAGACTCTTGAGCTGGGGAAGATGTTCCACCCCATAAAATTCCTTCCCCAGAGTAGAAGCCCAGACTTTTCAGCAGGCCTTCTTCACTGGACTTGACCATTATAAACTGAAAGACTCGCATTCAAAATAGGATGGACGCTGAGTTTTACAAGCAGATGCAAGGAAATGAAGATTCTGACTTTGCAGAGCTGCAATTGGGCCAAGAGGCCAAGGACACAGCTGCAGCCGGGAGAGAACGAGTGACCAGCAGTCCCTACGGGGTGAGTTGATGAGTGGGTATATGTATCCAAGCAGATTCTATCCAGAGTTGGGAAAACCAAAAATGCCAGCAAACCCTTGGCTTCTAGGAGGAAACCCAACAGGAGCATCATGTAGGACTGCAAATTCTTCCCCAACACAAGAAATGAAGTCAAGACTAGGCAGGTCAGGACCTCAGTCAAGTCACTGGGCTTCAATTTTGACCCTGTCTTGGAAGAAACTCACTCATTGGTCTTAATATGGAGAATATGATACCAAGTACACAGAAACTATGTGTGGCCTGAAAGGGCAAGAAGATTCTAGAAAAGGATGCTAGGCATAAAAAGATTAAGAAATTTATCTACTGTCACATATCTGGGATTGGATCTTTGCTTCTCACAGGTGATTTCATTTATTTGTTAGCTGTGACCAGCCTTTATTCTTTACTTTTTAAACTCTGTTTTGGTTTTTCTCCAACTGAGAAATCATTTGTGTCATTACAATGAATGTCTAAAATATAAAGAAAAAATGTAAATCCCTTCTTTTAAAAAAAACAAAACACTGTAAATACTTTACACAAACCCTTATGGCCTTTTCTCTATTTTATCTGATATTGTGAAGATGCTGATTTTTTCACATGATCTTATAAGATGAATGTTTCCACACTATTATTATTTAATATTAATAAACATTTCATAATTAATATTATAGCAGAAGCAAGTGCCATATTTATATATTCTTCCATTTTGAGTTATTAACTTTTTCTAATTATTCTTACTATTATAAGTAATAACACAATGGAAATCATTGTAAGTAAACCATTTATATAGTCTTCCCCAGGTGCTTACAACTTTAGACGTGAAGTTGCTGGATGGAACATTTTTCTGGCTCATGATACATGTTGCCAAGAGTTTATGAACTGTTAATGATTTACATTCCAACTGACATTCTGCGAGAGTCCTCCTTTCTCTGCATTCTACCAGTACTGTTTGTTTTAATTGTTGACTGAATTGCTGCAAATACAACAAGCCAAAAAAGGTACCTCTTTTTTGTTTAATTTTTTACTTACTAATTGATTGTTGCCTGTAAATAAATTTTATTCTTCTGTTAATTATTTCTTCATGTCGTTTGATTACCTTAAAGACTTGTCTAAGACTTCTCTATATTAAAATTACACTTTCTTACATATGGTACAAATGTAAGAAAGGTTTGTCCAACCACCTTTCATCCCTCATTTTTGTTTTGTTTTTGTTCTTTTGACATACATAAGTTTTCAATTTAAATAGATTAAACCAATTTTTAAAACCTCCTTGTGATTCTTCTGCCAGGGTTATCATTAGAAAATCCTCTACGCAGAGTTCATATGAATTGTCTTTTTTCCTTTCAGTGTGATGCGTTATTTTCAATGTTTTATTGAGATATAATTCATATACCATAAAATTCGTCCTTTTTTTGTTTTCATTTTTTTAATTCATCCTTTTAAAGTATACAGTTCATTGGTTTTTAGTATACAATGTGTTACTTTTTTACTGAAATAATGTGATTTTTATAATATATCAAATATTAAAATGATTCTCTCCCTCACATCTCTCATTTCCTACAAGAGTTTCCTCCCCATTTCAAGTCACATAATTATTTAAAAATGGGATGCTGACTGCATCTGAACTCTTATTCACTCACATATACCACACACATATCTCCTCAGAGCCTTTTATTGGAATGCTATTTTTCCCTCTATGGCACCTTCCCCTACTCCAGGCCCACCCTTTTTAAGTCCCACATCATCTTCAAAAAAGTACTTCTCACACCAGTCCACTCTAACCACCTGTATATGATCATATGATCTGCTTTTCTTGTGAGCTCCTCTAGCCTTCCTATTCCTGCCCTGATAAGATCAAGAATAACATTAAGATGACCACTCCTGTATATATTCCATTAGCAATAAAAAATAATGAAATCTTGCCATTTGCAATAACATGGATGGACATTTAGGGTACTATGCTAAGAGAAACAAGTCAGAGAAAGATAAATACTGTATGATTTCTCTTATATGTGGAATCTAAAAAAAAATGAATAAGCAAAACAAAAACAGACCCATAGATATAAACAACAAGCTGATAGTTGCCAAAGGGGAGGAAAGAGGGGTGGAAAAAAACCATTTTAATTAAATATATATATATAACTACACTTAAAAGGAACTCAGTTATTAAAAAAGATAATAAGAAAATAAAGATGTCCACTCTTGCCACTTCTATTCAACATTGTACTAGAGGTTCCAGCAGAGCAGTTAAGTAAGAAAAAGAAATAAAAGGCATCCAAATTGTAAAGAAAGAAGTAAAACTATCTCTATTTGCAGATGTCAGGTGTTATATATTTAAAGATTCCTAATAAGCACAAAAAAAACCTATTAGAACTAATAAACAATTTAGATTTAGTGCAATCCACATCAAATGACAGAATGACAGAATGATCCTAAAATTCTATGTCAATGTAAGACACCCAGAATAGCCAAAACATTCTTGAAAATAAACAACAAAATTAGAAGACTCGCACTTTTTGATTTTAAAACTCACTGCAAAATTATAATAATTAAGACAATGCTATACTGGCAAAAGGCTAGCGTATGGATCAAAGACATAGAATGAAGAGTCTACAAATAAACCTTCACATTTATGGTCAATTTATTTTCAACAAGGCTGCCAGGACAACTCAGTGGACAAAGAGCAGTGTGGTCAACCAATACTGCTGGGACAACTGGTTATCCAAAGGCAAAAGAATGAAGTTGGATCCTTACCTCACACCACATACAAAAAGTAACTCAAAATAGATCATAGACTTCAATGTACTAGTAAGAACTAAAACTAAGCAACTCTTAGAAGAAAGTATGGGAGTAAGTTTTTATGACCTATCTTACACAATGGCTTCTTAGGTATGACACCAAAAGCACAAGCATTAATAGAAAACGTGGATAAATGGGATGTCATCAAAATCAATAGGGTCTATGCTTCAAAAATATCATTGAAAGAATGAATATCAACCCAATGCAAGGTAGAAAATATATGCAAGTCATATATCTGAAAAGATATTTGTATTAAGAATATATAAAGAACTTTTACAACTCAATAAAAAGAAGACAAATAATCCAAATTTAAAATGGACCAAAGAAAAAACATCCGTATGATACTTGCCAGTGCCTAGAAAATGGATGTCAAGCATAAATCTGTTAAATAGATATCATGGGTTAAATGGTTCTTATTTTATAACATTAAAACAAATAAGGACAAAGGATTTGAATAGACATTTCTCCAAATAAAAAATACAAATGGCCATTTAGCCCATCAAAAATGTTCAACATCCTTAGTCATTAGTAACATGCATATCAAAACCACAATGAGATACCACTTCACTTTCACTAGGATGGTTATAACAAAACAGCAAACAATATCAAAATGTTGGCAAGAAATGAGAGAAAGGTGAACCCTTGCTATGTTGGTGAGATTGTAAAATAAAACGGACACTTTGGCAGTTTCCCAAAAAGTTAAACGTAGAGTCACCATGGGATCCAACAGTTCCATTCCTGCGTCCTTCAAACAGGAAACGTAGGTCCACACAAAAGCCTGTACATGAATGCTCACAGTAGCATTAGTTGTAATAACCAAAGGATATAAAATAACAATAACCAAAGAAACAACCTAAAAGGCACACAACCACTGAAATTTTCTGTTGGCTATGGTATCAGTTCAGGTCCTACATTAGACAAAAGCCAAAACATAACTACTGACAGGAAAGATATATTGGCGGAAATGCTCACGAAAGGTAAAAGGGGGCTCTGGCCGGGTGGCTCAGTGGTTGGAGGTTGCAGGTTCCATCCCCGGTGGGGGTGCGCACGGGAGGCAACCACTCGATGTTTCTCTCTCTCTCTCTCCTTCCCCTCTCTCTCTCTTTCTCTCAAATCAATAAAAACATATCTTGGGGTGAGAATTAAAAAAAAAAAAAAAAAAGTAAAGGGAGCCTGACCACGCTGGCTCAGGGGTTGAGCATCGACGTACGACCCAGGAGGTCACGGTTCAATTCCCGGTCGGGGCACAGGCCCAGGTTGCGGGCTCCATCCCCAGTGGGGGGCGTGCAGGAGGCAGCCGGTCACTGATCCTCTCTCATCACTGATGTTTCTGTCTCCCTCTCCCTCTCCCTCTCCCTTCCTCTCCGGGCAATGGGAGGCTGCGCCCCCCGGCCCTGGCCTCGGACTGCAAGTTCTCCAGGAGGTTCCCACTGCGGGAGCCATTCCTCTCGGAAATCAATACAAATACATATATTTTTTAGGGGCGGGGGTGGGGGGGTTAAAGGGAAATAGGAAAGTCACCCCCACACAAAACCGTCCACTTCCATAAAGCAGCCACAGCGGAGAGGAATAGAAAACGCACCTGTGGGTTCACAAACTGATTCCGGAACGCGGAGCACGGGGAGGCGAACAGGCCGCCCGCTTCAGGTCGGTGGCGAGTGTAACAAGCGAGGCACTCACCTCCGTCCGGCTCCGGCTCCGGCTCCGGCTCCTGCGCCGCCAGAGTCTTCAAGTTTACGCGGAGGCTTTAAAGGGGTCCGTCATGTGCATCTTCCAGGGGGTCTCGATACCACGTCGCATCCTTCAAAATGGCTCCCGCGGTCCTAGGCCAGGGGCGTCGCGGAGCCTCCCATTGCCCGGATGCAGCTCTCGGGTCAGCCTGGGTCACGCCCGCCCAATGACCTCTCTTACAGTCTGATACGCCCCCCACACACGCTCTTCCACAGTGGGCCCCGAGCATTCGGCAAGGGGTGCCACTAGCATGCAGGGGGATCCTGTGGCGGCTGACTGCTCTGGAGGGAGACGCAACAGTAATAATGTAGGCACATGCAAGAGAAAACACAGATTAAGATAATAATTCCCAAAATAAGTAACTTTTTTTTTTTCCACCAAGCGCCCCTTGATCTGATCACTGATTTATGAAGTCCCCCAGCCTGGGGGTCGGATTACTCAGGGTTTTCACCTGTGTCCCCAGGTGATTTGCTAAAGAAGATGCATTAGCAGAATCATCAGGTCTAAACTCACAACACCCTGTTGGGATGCTGGCATAGATGCCTTCTATTGGGAGGACGCTTCTCTCATCTGAGACACCAGTAAAGACAGGCTTTGCTGGCTATCATGCCCCCCACACCCCCACCTCCACACCCCCTGCCCCAGGCCCATAGCGAGAACAAAGACAGCAGCCAAATGATTCTCAGTGGAAAACAGAATGTGTCCATCTGACCCTACGGAGAGGGAAGTTGGCAATCTGTTATCATGTAGGGAGTGGATTCTCCCCTGTATTCAGGGGAAAACCGGGGTACAGCGACCCAACCACTTGGGTGGAAGCCATAGCCAAAGGTTGGATCACCTTTGCAGCTCCCCAATATATACCTGGGCAACACGACCAGTCAGTGCCAGAATAGTCTTTGTCCCTTAATGTAAGAGAATGGCTACACAGTTCTGATAATATCCAACTCATACCCCTGGTACAGTTGGGTTGGTTTTGTTGGGAGTGATTTTTTTTATTTTTTGAACATATGGGCACCCAGGTGTTCAAATGTCCATAACTCAGGGTGAGCCGCATGAACCCATCCCAAATCTGAGCATAGCCACCCATGGCTCAGATGGTGGTATTTTTAGGAGTCTCCTGGTCAGCAGTTTGATGAGCTTCCTGTGTACGTTTGAGTCGCAGTGAAATAATACCATGCTCAGAGTTATTGACAGTGTGAGCCAAAGGCCGGGTTGCTGGACCAGTATTGGTAATAGCAGGTGAATTAAGAGTACTGGTCACTAGATCACTAGTGAATGATCACCAGCCAAACCTCTCTGAGTTTATCATCCCCCTGGCTGTTACACCTCATTCCTGTTTCCAACCAGGTGGTGTCAGTGTTGGCTGAATAGTGACTGCAATGTATGTGGGTGGGTTCTACCTGTATACCAGGCATCAGCAAGAATTTTCCCCATTCCCTCTCACAGGTCACAGAAATAGAGGCAGAGTAATTTGTAGGACCTACAGGACTAGTAGCACCCACATTTCTAGAGAGAGTGGACAGGGTGCTCCTCTGCTGCAAATAGGCATGACCTTTAGTCAACGTGGGAGTCTGAGCCATGGCAGTGGTGGGTGGATGGGACATATTCACCCCATCCTAGGCAGGAAGGAAAGTTCTCACCAGCATATGCTATTCCTTCATGGAAGGCTCTACCTGTGTTCACTGCTAGGAGCTATTGCTCTATGGGGGTCAGATTTCTGTCTCCTCCCAGAGCAGGGGCCAAAATCCTAGAGGTACTCTCTTTCTGCTGTCTCTGCCATAGCCATGCCTTCTAGAGTCACAGACACATTGAATTCAAATGGCATTCACCTGCTTCGCTCGTATCTTGCCTTCTCAAAAGCAGCTTGCTGCTTTGATTTCCCAGTCCCACATGAGCCCTTTCTTCACCAGATCGCCATCACCTCTATCCTGGACTATGACCACGCTCCTGTCTGGTCTCCTCTCCAATCTCTTCTGCTCACAGCAATCAGAGTGATCTTTTGAAACAAACATTTCATCATGCCTCAACCATTCCTTAAATCTCTTTGTAGCAACTCACAGCTTTTAGGATTTAAAAAAAACAAACTTAGCATGGACTGTAAAGCTCCACTCTTTAGTCTCTACCTACTTCTCTGGCTCAGCCACCTCTATCTCTATCATTCTCTAAGCTCCAACCCCACTGGCCTTTCAATTTTTCAAATGTGCCATTTGCATTCCCACCTGCAGGCCTTTTTGCACACGCCATTACTCCAGCCTGAAACACTCTCCCCTGTGTTGTTTTTTTTTTTTTTAACTCTCACTCAAGGATATTTTTTCATTGATTTTTAATGAGAGAGGAAGGAAGAGGGAGAGAAAGAGAGAAACATGGATGTGAGAGAGACACATCAATTGGTTGCTTCCCACATGCCCCCAACCAGGAGCCTACAACCAAGGTACATGCCCTTAACCTAAATCAAACCTGGGACCCTTCAGTAGGCCAACACTCTATCCACTTAGCCACAGCGGCTAGAGCTATGCTGTGTTTTTATTTAGTTAACTAGAAGCCCGATGCATGAAGATTCATGCAAGAATGGGCCTTCCTTACCCTGGCTGCCGGCACCACCTTCGCTCCGGCCCAGAGCCGCTTTTCTGCCTTTGCTCTGACCCATAGCCTCCTTTCCACCTTCCCACGTGGCCCAGAGGCCCGGAGCTGCTGGGGTGGTGCAGAACACCTGTTGCCCCACCCCCATCCCCTTGGCAACTGTTTATGCAAAGTAACCCGCCATCTTTGTTGTGTTAATTTGCATATTCACTCCTGATTGGCTGGTGGGTGTCAGGAAGGTACGGTCAATTTGCATCTTTCTCTTGTATTAGTGTAGATTCTTCCTCTTTCTCCCTATAAGAACCATGGGGGAGCCGAAACCAGTTTGGCTCAGTGGATAGAGCGACGGCCTTCGGACTGAAAGGTCCCAGGTTCGATTCCGGTCAAGGGCATGTACCTTGGTTGTGGGCACATCCCCAGTGGGGGTTGTGCAGGAGGCAGCTGATCGATGTCTCTCTCTCTCATCGATGTTTCTAACTCCATCCCTCTCTCTTCCTCTCTGTAATAAATCAATAAAATATATTTTTTAAAAATTATTTTTAAAAAAAAAGAACCATGGGGGAAATAGAGACCATGGCTATTTGGTTCATCATTAAATTTAAGCCCAGAACATGGAAGAGTGCAATAAACATTAGTCATGTCAACTAATGAACACTCTGCTAACATGAATGACAGGTTAGCTATAAGATACACATAGAAATGAGGGGATTTCAGGTTGTAGCTTCCCACTCCATAACCATCTACTACCTAGAGGCTAAGCCACTCAGCCCTAACCTCAGGCTCAGCCCCATTCCCATCTTTTGGGGAGTGGTTCTCAATCCTAGATGGACATGCTAAGGGGTTCTCAACCCTGGGAGCTTTTAAAAATTGCCTCTGCCTGATGCCACCCCCAAGGGTTCTGATTTAATTTCCTGAGTGCTAACTAACCTCATGCCTTGGCCCTGGCCTCAGGTTTCTTCCAGTCTCCTGCAGCATCAGACTGTTACACTTCATTCCTGTTTCCAACCAGGTGGTGGGAGTCTGAGCCATGGCAGAGGTGGGTGGATGGGACATATTCCAACAATCATGTCTCCTTGTCTGTGTTGGATTCATGCTCTATATGTATATGCATCTCCAAGATGCACAGAGGGAAAGAGTGGCTCTGCCGTAGAGGCAGGAAATCTTCAAGCTGAAGGTGATATTTGAGCTGATTCTGCAACAAACAGCAAGCGTTTTCCAGGCAAGGAAGAGGCCGGACATTTCAGGCGAGAGAAACTGTGTAAAGGATTAGGAGAACCACCAGAAGAATTTGTTTGTATAGATCATAATGCATAATAAATGTATTGATTCCAAAGAATGGGTAGAGAAAGTGAGCCAAAGTAGCACAGTGGTCGGCAAACTCATTAGTCAACAGAGCCAAATATCAATAGTACAATGATTGAAATTTCTTTTGAGAGCCAATTTTTTTTAAAACTTAAACTTCTCTAACGCCACTTCTTCAAAATAGACTTGCGCAGGCCGTGGTATTTTGTGGAAGAGCCACACTCAAGGGGCCAAAGAGCCACATGTGGCTCACGAGCCATGGTTTGCCGACCACCGAAGTAGCATGACTGTCTTCCCCACACAGAGTCTGGGGACCCACTCAGCCCAAACTTCCCAGCCTCTCCAAGCACCAGAAAGTGAGTCATCCCTGGCATTCCCCTGCCACTACCTGTCCCCAAAGGATGTGGGTAGAGAGTCTCCACGGCATCCAAAGAACAGAGGAGAGGGAAGGAGGAGTCAGGAGGAAAACAGTAAGAGGCCATTTCCTCAGGGACCAAGGAGAGTGTATAAGACCCCCCTGTTCCTACCTCTGGGAAGGGACATGTTCCTGTTATCTCCCCTTGCCATGCTCACCCTAAAAGCTGGCCTGGAGCTGCTCTGCCAGAAGAAGTCTCCACCTCTACCTTCTAGGTATGTCCTACCAACCCAATAACCACACACCGTCATGGTGACAGCAGCTGGTGTCTGGACCAAGACATATCAAATGCCTGTGTGCCAGGGAAGAATGAGCTAAGAACTCAAACTTGACAGGAAATGGGCAAGCCCCGGATTGAGAAATACCAGGTCAGCCTCACCAGACTTAAATGTGCTCATGAGTATAGTGGAGCCTGGAGAGAAAGGATCACTCCAACCCAGACTTCAGCAGAGAGGACAGCTAAGAGGCTAAGAGAACCCCCTAGGAAGCTAGAATCCTAAGGTGTCAGAGCTGGAAACACTGTCCAAGATAATCTAAAGTGTTGCTACTCCATCTGTGGTGCTCAAACCAATAGCAGCAGCATCACCTGGGAGTCTGCTAGAAATGCAGAAACTCAGGCCCCTCCCCAGTCCTTCTGAGACAGAATCTGCATGTAACAAGAGTCCCAGGTGATTCCTATGCACATTGAGGATTGAGAAGCTCTGCTGCTCGGGGTCTCAAGTCAAAATGCATATCAGAATCACCTGGGGGAGGGATAGGCGATATCTGTAATACTATCAACATTAAGTAAAAATGTGTGTGTGTTTTGTTTTATTTTTAAAGAATCACCCGGAATATTTTTTTTTCAAGTACAGATTTCTGAGCCCTGCTGTAGGTCAGCTGAATAAGAATTTCTGGGCACTGTGCACTTTTTTTTAATAAAGCTCCACAGGTAATTCTAACAACAGAAGTCCACAGAGTAGACTGGAAATTACTGATCTGGTGTGTTTTTCTCAATCTAAAGATGAGAGGACTGAGGCAAGACAGTGGCAACAACAAACTCGGTCTCTATTAAGAGACCTAAAATAGGGATTTTGCTTAGAGACAAAAAGAGTTCGATTTGGAGCACATCTGAGCTCAAGCCCTAATTCTACCCTTTCATCGCAGTATACCTTGGGACAAGTCTCCTTCCTTCTTTGGAACTCAGGTTTCTTACCTTCAGGGAAAGATACCCTAGACTGTCAGACTCATTCCTCCTGGGCAATAAGGAAACAGATAAATTAATGGAGAATTAACTCTATATGTTTTGTGCGTAAACACACACACACACACACACACACACACACACACACACACTTCGTAACAGCTACTTAACTGAAGTTTGGAGGTCCTTGAGCTCAAATTTTCCATAGCAACTTAAAAGCCCTGAAGCCTAACTGTTCCCATTTTACAGATGGAGAAATGGAGAGGTGCTCAAAACAGCTCCACTCATCACTTTGTGAAGGTGAGTAGTGTTTGTTTTCCATGTGGACAGACAGAAACACACAGGGGGTTGCCACTAACTGACTTCTAGATGCAGAATTCCAGCCAGTCAGCTGACATCACTCATGGAGAACATGTAGTTGGGTGGAGCTGGAACCCCCAAGTTTTCTCTTCCCCTAGAGGTTGTCCGAACTCCACCAGGGACCCCACCAAGGAAGAGGGGAAGACCCCTAAAATTCTGTGTTCCTAAGTATAGAGGAAAGAATTAGGCTTGGCCCAAAATGCTCGATGCGGTGAGGGACACAAACACTTCATCCATTTAACAAATACGTATTGAACACCTACTATGTGCCAGGCAATGTCCTTGGAACTAATTCACTTTTGAATGCGTTAAAAGTAAAGCAGACAGACAAGGTTCCTGTGCTTAGGAAGGTCAAATTGTGTGATGTCTCAGCGTTAGAAACTAAGTTAGTGTACGAGGTGATACCGCTTGTCCAAGGTCACACAGCAATTTTGTTGCACAATTAAGACTGAAACGCAAGTGTAGCTGACTCCCAAAACCAAGTGCTTTCTCCTCCAAGAGGACCCTGACCTTTCTCTCCTTCCCCTCTCGCTTTGCCCCTCTTCCGTCTCTGTCCAGCAGGATGACTCCAGAGAACGTCACCTGGGCCAGGGTGGTCCCTGCCGAATTCATCCTCCTGGGCATCACAGATCGCTGGGACCTGCGCCTGACCCTCTTCCTGGTCTTCCTGCCCGTCTACCTGGTGAGCCTGCTGGGGAACGTGGGCATGGTGCTACTGATCCGCGCGGATGCCCGGCTCCACACGCCCATGTACTTCTTCCTGGCCCACCTCTCCCTGCTGGATGCCTGCTATTCCTCGGCCATCGGCCCCAAGATGCTGGCGGACCTGATGCGGCCCCGCGCCACCATCCCTTACACAGCCTGCGCCCTCCAGATGTTTGTGTTTGCCGGGCTGGCCGACGCCGAGTGTTGCCTGTTGGCGGCCATGGCCTATGACCGCTACGTGGCCATCGGAAACCCTCTTCTCTACACCACGGCCATGTCACGGCGTCTGTGCCTGAGCCTGTTGGGAGCGTCGGGCCTGGGGGGCGCAGTGAGCGCCTTGGTGCACACGACCTTCACCTTCCGCCTGAGCTTCTGCGGCTCCCGGGAGGTCAACAGCTTCTTCTGCGACATCCCCCCGCTGCTGGCCATCTCCTGCGACGACACCAGCCTCAACGAGCTCCTCCTCTTCGCCCTCTGCGGCTTCATCCAGACAGCCACGGTGCTGGCCATCGTCGTGTCCTACGGCTTCATCGCCGGGGCTGTGATCCGCATGCGCTCGGCCGAGGGCCGCGGGCGGGCGGCCTCCACCTGCGGCTCCCACCTCACGGCCGTGGCCGTGCTGTACGGGACGCTCACCTTCATGTACCTGCGTCCCAGCTCCAGCTACGCCCTGGACACCGACAAGATGGCATCTGTGTTCTACACCCTCGTCATCCCAGCTCTCAACCCGCTCATTTACAGCCTCCGCAACAAGGAGGTCCAGGAGGCCCTCGGCAGGACCTGGGCCCGGTTCTGCTGTGCCCCGCGGGGTCCCCGGTGACAGGCCTGGGGGGGGGAGGCTGTTTAGGACGGACTGTGGAGAGAGGAGGAGGACACTGTCTCGCCCCTGTCACTGTGAGTCCAGGGAGATGGTCCTCTGGCTTGAGTGTCCCTTGTCGTTATTTGAGGGACTGAACAGGGGGAGGAAAGGAAGCTTACAGAAGGGAGGCAGGAACCTGGGGGTGATCCAGGGCGAGACCCGGAGCCAGGACCAACAGCGTGGTAATGCTGCTGCTGAGCCGCCTCGGGTTCCTCGGTGTTCAAAAGCTCCCAGATGTGGCCAGGTGCAGAAACAGGTTTGCCACTGTCCTTGTGTCTGGTTCCAAGAAATACCAGGTAAGAGCTGGGTTGGCGGCAGGCGTGTCTAGATTCTTGTCCTTTTAAGGTTCTTCATGATCAGTGAGTCTGCTCCCGCTCTCTTTGACCCCAAGAAAACATCTCCAGAACCCACTTGCCAAACAGTGGGACTGACTCCGATGAGACAGACATCCCTCCCTGTTAGCCTGTCTTGCATCTCTCAGGGAAATGGCTGAACAGCACGGAACACACACAAGCTCCTTCCTAAAATCCCAAGAGTTGGTGTAGGATTTGGCCAAGGTTAGATTGGTTCAGGCCTAATGCAGAGGTCAGGACAGGATCAGAATTATGGGTATAGTTAGAATAGGGTTAGGATTTAGGGTTGCGGTTATGGCTATGACTAGGGTTGGGATTAGAGTGGAGCCAGGGTGAGGTTTAGAATTTAAAAGCAATTGGGAAAATTTAGGATTGGATTGAAATTGTCAAAACGTTAGGATTTGGGTTGATTTTAATTCATAGTAGATTTGAGGAGTCACATTAGCTCCTATTAGATAAACCTGAGTTCCTATTAGAAATATTTTATGGTTAATGTTAGAGTGCAGGACTAATTAAGATTAGAGTTCAGGTTTTAGTTTTATTGCTAGCTTAAATTTCAGTTAGAGTTTAGTTCTATTAGGCTTAAGTTTAGTTGGCATGTGGATAATGTTTATGATAAATTTAAATCAGAGTCTAGTTATTATGATGGCCACCCTAGTTCAGAACTAGATGAAAGTTGGGCATACAAAGAGCACTTTAAGTGTCAAATTGACATGTTTGGAGTCTTAACTCAAGAATTATGTACAATTATGGATAACGGTTCATGTTTCTTCAATGAAACATGAGTTGGTTCCCAGTGGGTTTCAGTTTCAGCATTACGAGCATGCTTACATTCGCATGTGCTCAGGGAGGGTAAACTGCACGTGTGAGGATGACAACATCCAGAGGCAGAGATGGGGTTGGGAGAGGGAATGCCACATCACTGACTTCTTGGGCGAAGATAATCACAGTGCCCCAAGCCTGAGGCCACACTGGACCTTTTGGACCTACTGCTCTTGCGCCTTTCATCCCCCCCAAGTTCACAATTTGGACAGATTGTCTGAGTCAGTTACATGCAAATGGGCCCAAGGCCCTACATTCTGCCTGGGAAGCCCTTCCATGCGGGACAGGATGGACCCTGGGAGTTACGGCAGGCATTTCCAAGAGGATGCGGAGCATGGCCAGAGCCAGATGTCAGCTCCTGCCTGGTCCCCTGTTCAGTTCTCCAGATTGTAACTGAGATGAGGCTAATTCTGATAAGGACTTCCCATTTAAACCTCCTTGAACACCACTTACTAAGACAGGCCATAAAGACAAAAGCAGTTTGGGTGGGGAAGATGAGAGTCTGATTTGGGGTACTTCCCCTGTAGTGTGGGTGGGCTTTAGGGAAGAGGCATTCCATGGATGAAGGACAACACACACAAGGGCATGGAGGTCAGATGAACTCAGCTTGCGCAGGAGACTAGGGAAACCCACTTAACTGCCCTGAGAGGGAAAGAAGTGGAAGGAAGTTTGAGGATGGAGGATCTGGGAATGGGAGGACAGCACACTGGTTGGATATCAAGTAGTGGATTTTGGACTTTATTCAGGAGGCAATAGGGAACCATGGAAAGTTCATACGGTAAGAATTCCTTCTTTTTTACTGCAACGTAGTATTCCATTGTGTAGATGTACCACAGTTCTTTAATCCACTCATCTGCTGATGGGCACTTAGGCTGTTTCCAAATCTTAGCTATGGTAAATTGTGCTGCTATGAACATAGGGGTGCATAAATATATCCTTTCTCATTGGTGTTTCTAGTTTCTTGGGATATATTCCTAGAAGTGGGATCACTGGGTCAAATGGGAGTTCCATTTTTCTTACCATTTGCAACAGCGTGGATGGAACTGGAGAGCATTATGCTAAGTGAAATAAGCCAGTCAGAGAAAGATAAATATCACATGATCTCACTCACTTGTGGAATATAATGAACAGCATAAACTGATGTACAAAAACAGATCCAGAGACAGAGAAGCATCGATCAGACCATCAAACCTCAGAGGGAAGTTAGGGGAGGGTGGGGGTCAGGGGGAGAGATTAACCAAAGGACTTGTATGCATGCATATAAGCCCAACCAATGGACACAGATACCAGGGGGTGAGGGCATGAGTGGGAGGTGGGAGGGCTATGGGGGGGATAAGGACACACATGTAATATCTTAATCAATAAAGAAAAAAAAAGGAAGTTCATATGTTCAAAATCAGCCTTCACACTTGTTCTGACACTGTGTCAGGCAAAGCTGTTCCCGCTCACAATGCTACACACAGGCACATTCCTTTATGCCACAGTGCACACACAGCAACACCCCCTCCAACACAGACCCAGTCCCCTGTCAGAAACACTCGTGCACAGAGAAATACTCTCATAGGGACAGCCACCCACACAGGCACAGCTGCACACATAGACACTTGCTCAAGCTCATGGATGTATTTGGTTGTAGTGACATGATCACTCTCTCTACACCAAAGTATACAATTTTATGAACAGTCACACACACACAGTCACAGTCATAGTCACAGTCATACATATTGCCACTGTCACCAGAGGCACAATCCTTCCCACATTCCTACACTTCCTATAAGTCAGCAAAAGCTGAGGGACAGGAGGGTTGGCCCCAGAAGCTACTGCTATAGACCCTGGGCTCCAGTCCCTCTACTTAGGGCGGTGGTTCCCAACATGGGGCCCATGCCCCCCGTGGCAGGCAATATGATTTTTAAGGGGGGCAATTTAAGAATGAGTTATTAACAGTGAATTTTTTACATTTCTTATGGTTCTAGGGGCCTCATATACAGTATATAAATATAAATATACTGTATATTGTGACATATTTATGCATTTCAGTTCTCTATTATGTTTTGAAACTTTATTTGCTAATTTTTCATATCACTTCATATTATTATTTTTTAACAACTTCTTAGTGATTTCTTCCTCAGTACTTTAACTGTCCTTTTGTTCTTTTATTTTTCCCTTTCATGGATGCCATGTTCTTTGGAAGCTTGTTTAGACCAAGTGAATGGCCTTTTAGGCTTCCTCTATGTGAATAGTTCACTTTCTGAATAATAAGAATTATATGTCACGGGGGTTGGGAGGGCATCAGGATTTTAGAGATGCTTGGGGGTGGGGGGGAAGAGTATGGCCAAAAGAGGTCGGGAACCACTGACTAGGGTTAAGCCTGACACTCACTCTGGACTTCACAAGGAGTCAGTCTGACACTCTCTCTCTCTCTCAACCTCACAAGGCTTGAGGAGCAACAGCCTCACCATGCATTGGACTCTTAAATGTCCCTGAGTTGTAAGCAGCACCAACCACCTTCTCCCCCATCAAACTGGGCCCTAGAGAAGAAGATAACATCCCAGCTGCCTCCTGCCCTAGGGGTGAGGGCCAGGGGAAGGGGGATGTTGCCTCTGCACTGAAGTTAAGGTGTTCCCCAGGTCCTCAAACCCATAAGTATGGCCAATAACTCCCTCCTTGGCCCCTCCAGTGACAGGCTACACCTGCCCCCTGCTGCTGTCACCTCCTGTGATGTGAAAAGGCCACTGAGTACACTTGGAGCCAGGGGCCAGGATGGAGACTCTGCAGATCTGTCTCCCTCTGTCTGGCTGAGAGCAGGAGTCATACGTGTGAGTGAGAGAGCATGTGCTGTTTGTGTGAGGCTGCGATTATGTAATACCATCACTGTACAATGATGCCTTTGAGGAGATAGGACTGTGTGCATATGGATGTGCCTCCCTCTAGGGTGGCACTTCTCTGTTGTGATCCATCATGAGCCTATGTGAGGGTAGCCATGTGCGTGAAGGTGCAAGGCTGTGGGCCCCCAAGGCTTTGTACAAAGATGTGATTTTGTGACCAGTGAGGGGATCGGGCATGACTAGTATGCATGAATCAGCATGGGGAGAGTGTTTAACAGCCTAAGTGGTCATTGAAAGCATGAATGTGCATGACAGGTCGCAGTAGCTGTCATGGTGCTGTGAGCTTCCTTGAACAGGGGTATGTGAATGATCGTCACCCTCTGACCTCAGGGATATTTCGTGTTTGCAGTTGACCGTCTGATTATGTGTGTGATGATCTGAGTCTGTGGGTCTATGGTTATGCTGTCTGCTTACTTAGGGGTGAATGCATGTACTGGGTCCACATTTCCATATTTGACTGCTCGTGCCCGTGTATTTGCAGAGACCAGCTTGAGGCTGCACAGGTTTGCATGCCCACATGGATGTGTTTGTGATTACATAGGAATGTCCTGCAAACAGCTCAGGGAATTTGAATGTTTATTGGAACCAATTTAGACAAGGGTCAGAGCAGGTCCAGTTTCCAAAGCCATTTTATAAGCAGGCTTCCCCCATGCATCCTACCCACTCACCCTGATCCTTTTCCCTTCCTGGAAGGTGGAGCACAATTGGGAATTTCAGAAAAGATGTTCTACTGGGAGCCAAAGCCAGAGGATTCTTCTTACCCAATGGAGGCAGAAAAGGAAGATTCTAGAGTAGGGAGGGCATTTATATTTTTAATAGAGAAGGACATGGAAAGAAATTAGATTATTCGCCTGTAGAAATGGCCTTAGCATAGCCTTCAGCAAATCGGTGTCTTAAAACCCCTCTCCTTTTAAGAACCCCTGTTGGAGAATTGTCCAAGATTTCTGCAATGAGACCCAGACAGGAAAAAAAAATGGAGGCATTGAAACAAGGTGCCTTGATCCTTAGGGTGCTGTTCTCAGAATGTCCACAGGAGTGCGCTATTGCAACACCTGTCTTCAAAGGCAAGAGTCGATTGGTTTTCGTTTCAGACTCCTAGAAATGTTTCCATATTAAAAAGTTTAAAGACAAAACTATGAAAAACCTCTTTGCAAAAATCAAGTTCAAGCAATCCTGAGATTCTGAAATTCTGAGTTTTTATGAGTATCAGAGAAACAAACGTTCCTGCAGATTCAGTAACTTAGAAACTGGAGCTTTCAGACTCTCTGGTTAATGAGTTCTGTACACATACATAGGAATATTACACATAACACAGCAAATATCATTGGATAATTTTGTGGATGCCATCCTCAAAAGAAACCATTTCCAGAGACTGACAGGAAAAACTAGGAGCAGAGCAGGGGTTCCCTCAGGTCAAACTCTTCCTACAACTGGAAATCTTTCAGAACTTCAGAGAGGAGATAAAGTGACCCAGAAAAAGTACCAAGAAATATTTCTCCCCGTCCCAGAAACAGAGAATGAGTCTTTTGATTAAGCAGCAGCTATGTTTAATTATGCAATTATTCTGGTCCTAATGGAAGGGAAACAATCCAAGTTTAAAAAGAGTGAAGCTCTTTCTTCCTCACTTATTTTAGAGGCAAGTAAAGGTAAATGAAGAACACAGAATCCCTAAGCTCAGGCCCCAGTAAAGGCCCCAAGGAGAAGTCCCCACTCCTTTCAGCCCTATGTCCACGGTCACAGTCCTCGGATTTCTAAGCATCCTGCTGTAGAATAAGGCTGCCCCAGTGACGCCTTCTACCTATGTCTCCGAAGACACTTTACTCTGCAACCCAGAGAGTCGGTTCTCCTCAGCCTCATAATCAGCCGACTGAAAAATCCTAAGTATTCTGACCTCAGGGTTCCAACTTGTTCTAGATACACTGGACGAAAGGTCCTTGGGGGTCTCCTCTTGGGCTACTGGCACTTCCTCCATCTGAGCACCAAAGTCCTTGTTAGTGGATTCTGTCTTGGATAATTCAGGATCTAAAAGAAGACCCAGCCGTTAATTGTATCTGTAGCCTTCTCCCAATTAGCTGTGACAAATGGAGGACAGAAAAGGAAGGACTTGGGTGTCTTCGGGACCCTTCTGAAGGATGAGGACTGTCATCCAGGGATGTGAACCATCCTGGTCAGGTTCATCTCTCCGTGTCCTCAGACACTTCCTAAGGTTCCTCCGCGCTAGTAACTCACTCTGTTTACTGGAGAAGGAATCCAGGTCGTTCTCAGCATAGCCCACCTGTGGTCTCTCTGTGGAATCCTGAAATTCATTGGCGTAAGTATGAGAAAACTTGGAACTTTAGAAAACAAATGATTTTTTTCTAAATGATGCTTTTCTTAGAAAAATTAACATCTAAGACGGGACAAAATCCTACCTCCTGAGACTAGAGAAGCTTGCATCACATGTTCTTTGCCCTCCAGGCTAACCAGATGAAGCCAGAATCTACTTTTACCCATTCCCAGTTGTCAGCTAAGAGTAGATTACCTCCAAAGGTGGCTGCCAACAACTCCTCCCATTCCTGTATGCACATACTGTTCCTTCCATCAAGAGAGGGAGTCTATTTCCTCTCCTCTTGAATCTGGGCTAGACTTGTGATTTTTTTGACCAATAAAATGTGCAGTATGACACTGATCCAGTTCCAGGTCCATCCCTTAAGCAAGTGCTCGCATGAGATTATTATGCTGTCAAGAAGCCCAAACTAGCTACATGTAGAGAACTCATTATGAGAACCAAGGCAATTTGGCCAACAGTCCCAGCCCAGACTCCGGCTGAATGTGGCTCGATGTGTGACATCAAGCAAGACTACACAAAGTATCCAGTCAACCCACAGAATCATGAGAAATAACAAATGACTAAGGTTTCAGCTTTGGGGTGGTTTGTTAAACAGCAGATAATTGAAACAGGGTCCTAGCAGAAGAGGGCTCAGGCACTCTCACCTGTTTCGAGATGGGGCCATTCTCCATCTGCGGCTGCTGATTGCTGTCACTTTCCCCGCCCGATAGAGTTCTGTGACCTAGTGACCACAACGACAGCTCATTTCTCTTCTTATTTGTATTTCATATCCTATTGTTGGGCCTCTAGTTGAACCCATAGTCTACAAGTGACTCTCTATCCAGGACAAGACAGGACCTTAGAGGCAGCGAAAAGAGAGTTAGGCTTCCTGAGTTCTATCTGTGATTCTGTTCACCTGTGACTGCCCACAGCTGTTACAGAAGTAGAGATTAAGGTAAAGTGAGTGTTGAAAGACCCAGGATTCCTCCAAGAAACCTAAGGGGCAGCTATCTGCACAGCATAGCAGCAAATAGTCCCTAACTCTACCTTTTCAGTTTATGAATATGGCTCTGACCTTCTTGCTCCATACCTACTATACCCATATTGGCTTCTGAAAATGAAACACCACCACCACCCCCCAAAAAAGCTCTAGTGCCACAATTTTTTTGCATCAGCTTTATCCCCAGCTAGTCCTGAAATGCATTGATTCTTTCCAGTAAACACCTCACCTGAGCCCGCCCAGTGCCCCAGGGTTGGAGAGTGACTAACGGTTAAACAATGATTTTCGTGTTACAGTTGGTAGTGTCCAGGTTTAGGGGGATTCTTCCTCCCTCCTGTCCTCCCATTCTGCACTCAAGCTGAGAAATGTCAGAGGGACAGGGGTAAGCATATCTTTCAGCTCAGACATAAAAAAAAAAATCCAAAAAAGATGAGCTACGCATTCTATCACCAGCATGAACACTAGAGGAGAAAGATCGCCTGTCAAGAATCTGCTAACTGCCTCCCAGATGGCATTAGATAATATGTTGATCTCAACCTGAGGCTGCAGAGACTAACTTGTGGCCAAGGGCCCTGGACTCTGCTTCCTTAGAACTTCCTTGGGGCTTCAGAGGGCCCCGGATCTCTGCTTCATCAACCAGCTGACCCTCAGAGGTCTTCTCTTCAGTAATGTGGGCTTGCTCATCATCCTCAAACCACTCTGCCTTTTCTAAAGTAGGTCCTGAGAGATGGCTCTGACTCGTGCTCATGGTCCTCTCTCAAATCCCATGTGAAGCAGACACCTGGCGCAGCTTGCTTGCTTAGTAAATACCTGATGGAAGAGTGACAACCAAGCCAAAGGCAGGTTCCCAACTGACAAACACATTCAGCTTTTCCTGCCCTCAGCTTTATCCTGGGATCTGTCACTCTCAACCCACATTCTCCTTACCATAGCGTGGGTACCCACCGTACCTAAAGATTCACGCGCAGTGCTCTGGCTCCCTGGGTCATTCTTGGATTTCTTTCTAGCCTCCTGAAAGCCACATGAGGAAGAACTGAATTAGAACTTTTAGAAGTGAAGAAAACTTTTCAAAAAGCGTCTAAAAGAAGGAAGTTAATATCCACAACCAAATAGGAAGTTTGTATCTACAGAGTTCTACAACCGGACAGAGAACAGGGAGAATCCTGCCTCTAATACATCCCTGCCTGTTCCAAGCTGCACCCACTTATCGCAGTCCCAGCAACCCCTAGGTGGCCCCTCACTGCCATTCTACCGGTTTCTTAGTAGGTGTCTTCAACTTCCTCTGCTGCTGCCTCTGCTGCTGCTTCCGAAGACCTGGAGGTCAGAGAACCAGCTCAATCCTCTTCTCCCTGATAGCTTCCACCCTTCCCCTGGGCGGCTTGCTGTGCCCTGCTTTACAATGGCGACTCCGGCTCCCTAGTCAGGACCAAGCCAAGGCCTGGGTGGTGGTGGTGGTGGTGGTGGTGGCTGCTGCTTCTTGAAATTGCAGTTTCCTGAGTTCTACATGTGACCCTGTATGACTGGCCACAAACATAACTGAATTTGGACTAAGAAAAAGTATGAGAATTGTGGGCTGAGGAGGAATGGTACCTGGAGATCTGGCAGCACTAGAAAGCCTATTTTCTATGTTCAGGTTATAATATAATTTCTTCAAATGTTCAGGATATTTCAATGATGGTCTCTGGAGAGAAAAAGGAAAACGTAGGTCTTTCCCCAAATGGATCCCCCAAATTCATTTATCTGTCTAGTCATCATGCAGTTTTTGAGAACCTGGTGTGTGCAGCATTGTGCCAGGGGCTCTGGAGAGGAGAAAACGAAGTGCAGAAGAAATAGAGAACATTGCTCTTCTCACACCCCGCCCCATACATTTGCTTTCACTTATATAGAGCCCAGCCCTTCTCTGGGGCTTGGGTCCAGAGTGGAAGGATAGAAGAGAAAACAGAAAACAGAAATCAACTGTTCCAGCCTTGTAGATGGAGGAGTTTGGATTTGCATGTAGACATCTTGCTCTGAGGCTCCCTAACTCTTACTTGCAGGGTGAGGCGGTGCACAGATAAAAACATCTGACCAGAAATGGCGCTCTCAGGTCGGCTCTTTATCAGAGGTTGCTTTTTCCTCGTGGCCAATTGTGTCTTCGTCTCCAGACAAGGCGACCTTTTCCCTTCATCTAACAAAAGACTGAAGGGCACAGAGACAGCCAGGCAATCAGCAACAGCTTTTCTTGGAGGCTTTGGCTGAGATGAAACATGAAAAGGGCTCCAAATTTGAAGAAATGTCCACTGTGGGTTTGAATGGTCTGTACCAGCAGGTACTCATTCACTAACAGCTTTCAGATGTAGCTATGATCATTATAACTATATGGGTGAAGTGTTTACACTTTGTCAGGCTCATGTGCCTTATACCAGTGAATCTTCACAACACCCTAAGGACAAGTGTTATTGTCCCCATTTTGCAAATGCGGAAAATGAAGCTTAAAGAGGCTAAATAAAGTACAAAAAATTCACAAAGCCAGTAAGTTTTCCATTCTGCCTCCCATTTATCCATAGCTCATCTATAAAAAGAGAAGAGTAATTGGGTCTACCTCCACTGGGGGGTTAAATGAGAGAATATATATAATGTGTTTACTTAGCACAGGGCCTGGCAAACGGTAAGTACTTGATAAATGGTGGTGAGCATGGTCACCACTGCATACCGGTAAGTCTAAGAACGCAGTGAACAAGTAGGGTGACGGTTTTCTCCCCTCCCTACTCAGAAAGAGCACGCTGCATGAGACCCTTCACAGCTTCAGGGAAAGCAGGTGCTCGGGCTCTCCCACAGGCTTACATCATACTTACTCCTTCAGTAGATCCGGAGGTAATGTGTCAAATTGGTTCAAGAAAGGTAGGAATTCTGAATTTGGTTGCTCAAAAAAGTGTTCTGGGGTTGGGGGAGGCACAATTATCCCTGAAGTGCTCAACTCTGTTTCTCTGTCCTGCTTTCTAGAAAGAACCACATGTGACTGGAAGAGAGACAATGGAAAGAACTCCCTGGAGCACTCCTGTCAGTGCCACTCCTTCCCACCTACCTTCCAGCTTCCCAACACAACCCCTGCACATGAAACTCCTGTTAGGAGACCTAGTCCAGCAGCAACCCCCTCCCCAGTCTGCACTATGAGGGCCACCGCATTCTTCCCTCTCTGGCTCCCCAACCCTATTACTGAATTCAGATAATTTTGGGATTGTTTTGTTTGTTTTTTCCCCCAAAATGGTTATTAGCTTATTCACTGAACAAACCAAACAAATATCTATTGGCAAACTATGTGTAGGCACAGGGCTAGGGCTGGGATTCAGCACTGAACAAAATGGATCAAGGCATTATTCTCGTGGACATAGCAAACTTCTAGCTCTGTGACTTTTCAAGGCTACCTTCACCTAATAAATGGTATAATTAGAAGTGCAAGCCCAGACCCATTATAACTCCTAGGCCCCTGAATACCCATCAGTTGCTCCTAACATCTTTTCAAGGTATACTCTCCACCTTTCTACAGGGAGGAGATATGGGAAATGAGTCTCTGAATACAAAATGATTTGGTAGTTATTTCTTAAGGGTTTCGTTTACAAATTTTTATTCATTTAAAGAGAACAAGGGAAGCGGGAAGATATCTGAAAGGAAATGAACTCTACAAAGTAATATCATTAAAGCTTTAGCCAAAACTTCAAGCTTACCACTGTAGATGTCTTTCTTTTCTTCTTTCCATCCTGGCTGGGAGCAACATACTGCTCAGCTGGACTTGAAATAAGAATAACCAAAACGTATTTGTAGACATCTTAAACAAGAGCACCAAGGGTATTTGTGAATGATGACTATAAAGATTTCTATAGTCTATTCAGTATTCAAAGATGGTCAATAGGAGCCCAGAAACGGCTAAAAAAAAAAAAAATACCTCCACCCTCACATCTAAATTAGGTTCCCCACCATTCTCTCACACAATTCAGTTATTTACTTTTACAGCATTAATCCAATTAGCAATTATATGCCTAGAGTTGGTGATGTTTGTGTCTGAATGCCCACCCCATAAGACTGCAGAAGGGCAGGGACCAAATCTATCTGGTTCTCCACTAAATTCTCACTGCTTAGCATGAGGAGGTGCTCAAGTATTTTTGCTCTGTTGTCTTCCTCCTCCTTTTTACCTGAAACATGGTTATAATGACTAGATCCCTAGCCATCACATAGACCTTAAAATCCCCCATTCAGCATCTTAAAAGATGGAAGCCATGGATGAGGATGATGACCCAGAAAGCTAGAAGGAATTCTGGTTTCTGATTACCTCATGGACCTGACATACTAGCCCTGGCCCACCTACATCTGAGCTTCTTTCATATAAAAGGATATGAGCCCTTAGGTTTTTTTATTTGTTTACACCATATACTAGTATACACACACAAAGAATGCATATGTAAAGAAGCATTTACAGGATCAATTTTTAAAAAAGAAAAAGAAATTCTTAAGTTTTATCATCTCTAAAAAATCACTTAACAAGAATCTGAAAGCCTCAACAGTCACCAAAAAAACACACTTTCTTCCAAAGGTTTAAATATTAGCAAGGCTTCAGGCCTTTGCCAAGTAATCTTTGTCATGCTCTGCTTTGTACATAAATTTTATATGCTAGGCCTTGAAGTTGAGACCAAAGATTCATGTGCTTCACCAAAAACTTTTTCACTAGTTGCTGATGGCTATAAGAATAACTAATACTCAGAAAGAATCTGTTTCTCTCTTTTTTTTAATCCTCACCTGAGGATATGCTTTTCGTTTATTTTGGAGAGGAGAGGAGGAGATGGGAGTGGAAGGGAGGGGATGGAAGGAGAAGAGAGGAGAGAAAAACATTGATGTGATGCCTTTCGTATGTGCCCCAACCTGGAATCAAACCTGCAACCTGGGTAAGAACCCTGATTGGGAACTGAAACCACCATCTTTTCGTGTATGGAACAACGTTCCAACCAACTGAGTCACATTGACCAGGGCAAGCGTTTGTTTCTTAATCAAACCTCACAAATACATTGGGCCCTATCTTGAATGCTATTTACTGCCACCTAGAATTTGACGTAGAGAAATCCCAGGACACGAATCTCAAATTGCATTAAAATAGAATTTCAGTGTAGCAAGAGGCAGATGTAAGAGACTATGACCTTCTCTGCTTGGCCTCCTGCTACTTGCACGAAGGTTGCTAAAAAGATCACAGAAAGGAGGCCTGCAGAGAACAGTAGGGCTTTGTAGAATCTAAGAGTTGAAGATCCCCTAAGTTCTAGAGATGATACTCACCTCACATTCTCCCCTGGTTCTTTTGGGATCCAGACTACAACCATATTGCTAACATCTTGAGGGCAAGGAATTTGTGTCGCATTCAAATTTAGCACTGGAAGCTAAGAGAAAAATATAAAGCCTACGTATGGTTTGAAGATACCAGCTCCTGATGGTACTCAGTATAAAACCAAGGACTAAATTATCATGTTAACCAAAAGGATACAGTGGCTCACAAGGTAATAAATACAGTGCTTCAATCCCAAAAAACATCTTTATAATATTCCAAGAAACCAGGTATCAGTACAGGTCCTGGAAGAGTGCACATTTGTAAGTGAATAGTGTCCCCTGTTTCCCTGTGATATGATGGTGGCATTTAGAAACTCCCAACCCCATCCCATAGGAGGGTACCTTGGGGCTTACCTAAAGGAACACTACTCATTCTGGCCATTCCACTCCAAAGACTTAGGTCCTCTGGAGATGTTATAATACAATGTGGGAGCAGGGAAGGAACTGACAGGGACAGAGCAAGTTTTCTACTTTTAAAGCCTGTCTATTATTATAGGCATCCATATAAAAGTGAAAGTCTTAACTCTTTTCACATTTAGCTACTTAAGATCCTAGAACACTGATGATGCTCAAGGAAACCTTGTAAGTCATCTAGTCCACATTCCTAGTAGGAAAAAGAGGGTGGTTCAAAGTAAGGTTGTCCCCATGAAAATCCACTGATTGGCTCAGGGGAACAGGGGACACTCCTTTGTACTGTAAACCCTTTCCTGCCCTTTGGATTTAGAACCATATACATGTATTATCTATTCAAACAATTAGTTTGAAACTAATTTAATCTAACCCTATTGTTCTGAAGTGATCAAAGAGTTAAGTGCTTTGTTCATTCATCCATTCAAACCTATCCCCCCCCCTCTCTTAGTTCCTCACACTTTCCACCACATGACACTGAAAAGTGAAGTATCTCATAAAAAAAAGGGGGGGTGGGCATCAATAGGACTGCAAAGAATAGCAAATCTCTCTTATTGTAGATAAGTAAAGGGGATTCTCTTCCTAAACTCTAATTTAGTTCTGCCTCTACCTAGCTATGTGCTTTAGCAAATCACTTCCTATCTGGGTCTCAGTTTCCTCAACTGTAAAATATATGAGACAGACCATAGTAATATTCTTCAAACTGTAATTGCAACTAATTCATAGGTCATCTAATCAAATTTGAGTGAATTGCAGCCTACATTGTTTAAAGAAGAAATAGAATAGGACAGAAAATATCAGAGTACATCACCCTTACCAAGGGTAAGACTTGTTGCATCATATTTTTGTTGTAAAATGTATTTCTTACTATAGGTCATAGCTAAAAATGTTTTAAAGTCATCAGAGTAGATCTTAAGGCCCAATTTAGGTTTGCCATTCCAGCATCCTAATATCCTTGTATTATGAGATGACAGTGTTTACTTAGTAGCTAAACACATTCTATGTAGGATAAAGACGAAATTCTCACCTATGCCAAACTGCCACAAATCAAACCCACTTGTCTCTGGAATTTCTGGAAGCATGTAAAGCCATTAGCACAGAGCCTAGTATATAGTAAGGGCCCAAAGTTAGATAGTTATCATGACCATCATCATTATTCAGATTGCAGTCATCCAAAGGAACAATGCTAAAGAAGGAAAATATTTTATTCTCATTAGTGAAGAAAGATGCAGAGGAAGTACCTTTTTCAATTTGTGACTTCCTTTGGGAGATCTATTAGTATAGTTGATCAAACCTTTGTCAGGTAAATCCTTTCGAGGCCTGAAAATGAGAATTTATGAACATGAGTCAGAGACACAAAAGACTTCTTGGGATTACAAAATTAATACTATGAGGAAAAGCCTTCTGCTTAGGTATAGAAAGCCTTGGACTGAATACTTACTGAATGAACGTAGGATCTCGCCATCTCCTTAAGTTTTGTTTGTTTTTCCTTGGAGCCGCTCCCAAACAGACATTGAACATTGCAAACACTTTACAACTATTTGTTGGATCAAACTGAATGCATAGCCTATGCTCCTCTCTCTCCAGCTATAGGTAGTTACATCACCATTAATAAAGTTTATTAAATACCTTTGGTATATATGTCCAAAAACATGTTGAATAAATAAAATGTGGTACATACACACAAAAGAATATTTTTTAAAGGAATGAAATTTTGACATATGCTATAACACAGATGAACCTTGAAAACATTGTGCTAGACGAATAAGCCAGACACAAAAGGACAAATACTGTATGATTCCGCTTATATGAGGTACCTAGAATAGGTAAATTCATAGACAGAAAATATAATACAGATTATCAGGAGCTGATGGGAGGAGGAAATGAGTACAGAGTTTCTGTCTGAGATGATGAAAAAGTTCTAGAAATGGATAATGGTGATAGTTGTACAGTGCGGTGAATGTACTTAATACTACTGAATTGTACATTTAAAAATAGTTAAAGTCATGTATATTTTATAAAATAAAAAATACTATCCTCTTACATTTGCATATCACTTGCTAATTTCTTTTTTAACATGTTAAATGTATAAATGAGTAAATATAAAATATAAGATAAAGACCCAACTCCTGCCGAGACCAGTTTGGCTCAGTGGATAGAGCGTCAGCCTGCGGACTGGAGGGTCCCGGGTTTGATTCCGTTCAGGGGCGTGTACCTTGGTTGCAGGCACATCCCCAGTGGGTGGTGTGCAGGAGGCAGCTGATCGATGTTTCTCTCTCCACTGAGCCAAACCAGTTTCAGCCACGATGTTTCTCTCTCATCGATGTTTCTGACTCTCTGTCCCTCTTCCTCTCTGTAGAAAGTCAATAAAAAATATATTAAAAAAAAAAAAGAAAAAAGACCCAACTCCTTCGCCTGACTTATAAAGTCCTGCATAATATAGGCCCCTGCTTTTTACTCCCACTCCCCCATTGACCATCTCCCATTTCTGCTCTATGTTCCAAACACACTGAATTTTTTTTTCTGATACCTATATTTCCTCTTGCCTTCTGGATTTTACATGTGCTATTTCTGTAGTCTAGAACTCTCTTCCTGTCCTCCTAACTAAAACCCCTACTTCACTAAACTGCTCTAATTTCAGGTCTAAACCCAGGTGCTGCCTATTCAGAGGGCAGAGCCCTGGGTTAGGAATCTTTCATGTGTGCTTCCACACACCTAGGGGGCACGCTTCTTACCACATTCATCACAGTCAGTGGTTCTTTGCCTCCTCAACTAGGCTGACGGCCCTTATCTATTCAAACACTGTATCCCCGGTGCCCAGGAAAGTAGACCCCACTATGATTTATCTGTGAACTTAATGACTAAACAAATGATGCCACAGGCTTTGCCTTGACTGGGAGAAGCTGCTGTTTTCCCAGGGTTTGAGTCCTAGAGAACCTGAAAGTAGCCCTATCCTTTTCTATACTGTCTTCAGCCTAAGAAAAATCAAGAGCTGCTTAAATCAAACAGAAGACAAGAAATCACTACAAGGGCACTAGTGCTTTAATTCCAGGCAACAGGATCTTCACATTTTAAAAATCTAAGTTTTTCAGATACCTTTCCCTTAGCTTCATATATCAGCAAGCACTACTTAAGTACCCTAAACTTTGTAAGATATTCATAAGGAAAAGCCATTGCTTCTTCCTTCAGGAGCTTATAATTTCATACCTAAATATAAAAGTATGTGTGAACAGTTTTCTGATGACCCACAGAAGTTAATGAGATATTCCCTGACATGGGCTGAATTGTGTCCCCCAAAATTCATTTGTACCTCAGATTTTGACTGTATTTGGAGACAGGGTCTTTAAAAAGATAATTAAGGTAAAATGAGGTGATATAGGTGGGCCCGCATCCAATATGACTGGTGTGCTTATAGGAAGAGGATATTAGGACACAGACACACACACAGGGAAGACCATGTTAAGACATAGGGAGAAGATGGCCATCTATAGCCAAGGAGAAATGGCTCAGAAGAAAGCAGCTCTGCCAACACCTTAATCTTGACCTCGTAGCCTCTAGAGTGTTGAGAAGATAAATTTCTGTTGTTTAAGCCACTCAGTCTGTGGTACTCTATATGTGGCACCCTAGCAAACTGCCCATTTTAACCAATTCCTAGAACACAAGTAAGAATGCTTTGTTTTTTCCTAGCTGGCATTGCTCAGTGGTTAAATGTAGACTTATGAACCAGTCAGGGTTCAATTCCCGCTCAGGGCACATGCCCAAGTTGTGGGCTCGATTCTCAGTGTGGGGCATGCAGGAGACAGCCAGTCAATGATTCTCTCTCATCATTGATGTTTCTATCTCTCTCTCTCTCCCTCTCCCTTCCTCTCTCTAAAAAATAAATAAATAATATATATATATAAATATACATATATATATATATGTTAAAGCATGCTTTATTTTTGTTCCCCACTGCCTATTTACCACTTCTTTAGCTGAACTGGGGTTTTATTTTAAACCCAGCTTTCTCAAAATCTTCGATAAGGGTAAAGGAAGTCAACCCAGAACTTTGAGATAGCAAGCTCTTAAAGGTGGACTCCATGATAATTTACCTTCCTTGAAATTTGGAGTCAAACTTTGAACGCTGAGACAATGAAGAGTGAGGCTTAGTGAAGGTAAGTCCTGGTAAATGACTGGCCTGGAAGCAGGAATCTGAGAGGTTTACAATGGTGAGCACTGGGAGTTTTTCTGAGAAAGCAAACAAGATGAAAACATGTGATATGTTAAAAGGGAGCCAAACAGAAATAGTTCAAAGATCTTGTAAGGGAGGAGACGAGCTGACTAATTCACCGTTAACATCCAGAGAAGCTTTGCAGGATGAGCCCAGGATCCGAGGGTGGCCCCTCTCAATGCGGCGGATAGTAGCCCAGCATTGTGGATGCTGACAAGCAGCCAAGTTGCAGGTGGTTTCATCCCACTGGCTCTCATCTGGCAAGTCCATAGTTATAAATGGTTTAGGATAAAAGTCAACCTTGTAGCTTTCTAGCCCTCTGGAGAAACAACCACATAATTAGTGAGTATTATATACTAGCCAGATCTTAATATGGACTCAAAGCATCAAATATTTCTACTGAACTCTTATAGGTAAATGGTGGTCATAGGATAAGACTTGGGTAACAAATAAGTATGAAAATACATAGTGTGAAGTAAAGTAGCAAGAGTTTGGGAGCAGACTGACTGCAGAAGGTCTCCTAATCTATACTAATAAAAGGGTAATATGCTAATTAGACCAGGAGACCTTCCGGACATCCTTCGGACAAAGCCATGGTGGTGGGGCCGAGGCAGAGGCGGTTAGGGGCGATCAGGCCAGCAGGGAAGGGCAGTTGAGGGCAAGCAGGCCAGCAGGGCGGGGGGGAGTTGAGGGCAAGCAGGCTGGCAGGCAGAGTGGTTAGGAGCAATAAGGCAGGCAGGCAGGTGAGCAGTTAGGAGCCAGTGGTCCCGGATTGCAAGAGGGATGTCCGACTGCTGGTTTAGGCCCGATCCCTAACCAGCAGTCGGACATCCCTTGAGGGGTCCCAGATTGGAGAGGGTGTAGGCCGGGCTGAGGGACATCACCCCCCTCCCGCATGCACGAATTTCGTACACTGGGCCACTAGTTCACTAATAAAGGATTGATTAATCTGAGCTTCAATTTCCTCATCTGCAAAATGAGGACAAGCCTATTTCACAGGGTCATTACAAAAATTAGTTAATGTGTTTTAAAAGGTCTGGCAGAGAGTTCAGAATAAATATCAGCATCCTTCCCTTTTCCCCTTTATTAATCACTAGGGAAAAGATATCACCGTCTCCAAAAAGCCTTATCAAATTAAAAATATAGATACAGAAGTGCTTTAGGTGGCTCAAAACTTTGGAAGAAATGCTTCATTTTTCAATATGCTTCAATTCTCATACAGGCAGCTAAAATATGCACTGAAAATTAATGGGTTTGCTCAAACAGCAAATCAGTACACTTAAACTTGCATCAGAGGCCATTGGCTTTTCATTTACTGTCTGTATGGTCCTGGGCAAGTGATTTAACTTCTTTTAGCCTGGTTCCTCATATAAAGTAGGGGAGGGGAAATCCCTAAGTAGGACTGTAGAAGCATTAAATGAGAAAATGTACTTTTACATGTGGTAATATAATAGGTGCTCAATGAGTATTATCATCTCTCTCTAGAAATGTCTTATGCAATCACTACCACTTGATCCACAATAATTTTGTAAGGAGACACTTTCCTTTATTCAACACATTTATTTTTTTTAAATATATTTCTTTATTGATTTCAGAGAGGAAGGGAGAAGAAGAGAGAGATAGAAACATCAATGATGAGAGAGAATCATTGACCGGCTGCCTCCTGCACGCCCCCCACTGGGGATCGAGCCCGCAACCCAGGCATGTGCCCTTGGCCAGAATAGAACCCGGGACCCCTCAGTCCGCAGGCTGACGCTCTATCCACTGAGCCAAGCTGGCCAGGGCTCAACACATTTATTGACACCCAAATATGTAAGGGAACCTGTTATAAGCATGGAGAACAGTAACAAAATAAGTCCCTATTCTAAAAGACTTTTTAGACCAAAGATAGCAAAATATTGGCCAAAGATTGCACCTGGCCTGTAACTTCTTTTGTTTAGCCTGTACTTTGAGCCATTATTTTAAATGGAAATAGTCCATAATGTCCAGATTTCTGGCTCATCTTAGAGATCAAAATATCTGACAACGCGGGCCCAATTCTAACAGGACAGCCATTGACTGAAGCTGAGCATCTCCTGGCATCTTTAAACCAAGTCTGTTCTATCCGAGTGGAGTTTTCCCACCAGACCCTACAGCTTCTCATTGAAGCCGTTTCATTTGCCTTTTTAACCTCAAATTGCTGCAGCTTTTCTCATAATAAATATTTCTCTGTACTCATTATCAAAAGCAGGAAAACCAAAGACTGACATGAAACGTTTCAAGAAGCATTAGTACTGAGTGGCAGTGAGGATAATTTCTAAGTACGTAATATGATACAACTTTAAAAGCCATTGTAAAGCTATGGGGATGTTTTTGACTGGGAAAGATGCTCGACGAACAATTTTATGAACTATAAAATATATAAATAAATACACATATACACACACACAATTTCAAGAGGGTTTGTTTTTGAATGACAATGTGACGTTGCATTATCCTTACAATCGGCTTGCCGCCCTTTCATTACCTGACCATCCCGAATTGAGTCCCGACATCTGGCCATGTCCATCTCTATGGTATTGGCGCTCATGCGGGCAAAGTAATTTGCGTTCGGCAATTCTAGGTAACAAGTTATCCTTAATACTATTATTACCAAGTTGGGAGGAAGGGGGTGTAATTATTACGGGGGGCGGGGGGCCCGCGCGCGGTTGCGAGGAATCCAAGCCGACACCTCGGCCGGGAGGCTTGAACCCCTCCGGGAAGACTAAGTCCTAGCGGGGCCGGGAGGCGGCCTGTAAGCCCCTCCCACCAGGCCCCGCCTCGCCGCCTCAGTCGTTCCCCAGGCAACGCGCCACGCCTCGCCGGGCAGCAGCGCACAGCACTATGGGGAAGAAACGGAAGCCCCAGTGAGCCCAACTTAATTTGGTGAGAAAGCTCCAGACGTGGTGGTGACGTAAAGCAGACAGATGAGCTTGGGAAAGGACCCCGGGTGTCGGTGGGGGCCGAACGGGAACCAGGAGGGCCGAAACCATAGCGGCGTGGAACGGCGGGCGCTCCGGCCACTGGAGGCGGAGGCGGGGGCGGGGGCGGGGCTGGTGGAGGAGGAGGAGGAGGAGGCCCTTGCGCGCGAGGCAGTATGGGACACAACCGGCAACGTGGGGCGGGACGGAAGCCTCCTGGGGTCAGATCGGGGCGACGCGGGAAGTCCAGACGCTGAAGCTGCCTGAAGAGAGGAGGCCTGAGGCGCAGGTCCGGCCCTGGTGGCGGCAATGGCGGAGAGGCCCGAGGACCTGAACCTGCCCAATGCCGTTATTACCAGGATCATCAAGGAGGCGGTGAGCAGCTAGACTGACGGACGGGCCAGGGGCGGGCGAGCGGGCAGTGGGGGAAGCCGGACCGGAGCCGGCAGCTTGGCTCACCCCTGCCCTTCTCACAGCTCCCGGACGGTGTCAACATCTCCAAGGAGGCCCGGAGCGCCATCTCCCGCGCCGCCAGCGTCTTCGTGCTGTACGCCACCTCCTGGTAAGGCGGGCAGAGCTAGCCAGAACTTAGCCGGGGCTGGGGCATAAGGGAGGCGCTGAGAGGACCCCTCGGAGTTCGTGGCTGGGAACCCACAAACCCCAGTAACTGTGTCCCTACCTCGTGGAGGAAGGTTCACAACCCTCACCCAATTTTTGCAAATTATGAAACAGCAGAATAACTTTGCTTTAACTCGTTTTTACAGGGAAGTGGGACCGGGCAGGGTGCGGGGGGAGAAGGGCAGAGTTACCTTATCACAAAAATCCGTGCATCAGAGCTGTGGGCATTCCCATTCCACCCCTGGGTGCCCCTTTTTCCACACCCACAGTCGGCAATAGAGGGTCTGACAGCCTCTAATCCTTCCTCTTTCCATGTTTCAGTGCCAACAACTTCGCGATGAAAGGGAAACGCAAGACACTGAATGCCAGTGATGTGCTCTCGGCCATGGAGGAAATGGAGTTTCAGCGCTTCGTTACCCCGTTAAAGGAAGCTCTGGAAGGTAATGACCTTTTTATTTTCTCAGCCAAGTAGATGCTTGTCCTATGCGACCTGCTCACCTGGTCCTATATCTTTCTCAGCTTGCGTCCCTTTAAGCCCAGGAGGCAAGTGTGGGATGTGTGACTCAGAAACAGGTCAGTTAGCACGGCCTGAGGTCTGTTTTGTCATTCCCAACAGGTTATGTTTCCTCTGTGCCCCAGCTTTCCCAGCTGCACGTTCCCAGTGAAATGAGCTGCTGCAGTCTGCGTGGCTCAGCCCTGCCTCCTAACCCCCTCCTTCCTCCTCACAGCTTACCGGAGGGAGCAGAAAGGCAAAAAGGAAGCCTCGGAGCAGAAGAAGAAGGACAAAGACAGAAAAACAGATTCAGAAGAGCAAGACAAGAGTAGAGATGAGGACAACGATGAAGATGAGGAGAGGCTGGAAGAAGAAGAACAGAATGAAGAGGAGGAAGTGGACAACTGAATGGGGTGAGGAGCCTGGCACCGTGGAAGGTACCACTCTGAAATGCTCTCTCGGTTTATGTGACTCCTTTTCCTACCAGGCTGAGCAGTCTTAGGCAAAAGAGCCGAGAAGATCAAAAGTGAAATCTGGCTAGAAGCAGCAAAACCAGCGCTTCCCAGACTCAGAGCATCTGAGTAGCAGAGTCCTGTTTTGCTTCATCAGTCTGAAGGCTATGACTTTTTGGCAAGAGGGATTCTGAACTGATCATTTAATCAGCCAATATGATCTCATTTACTCGTGTATATGATTAGGCAGTTTTTGATTCCCAGTTCCCTCCCACCCCCACCAAAAAATAGTAACTTCCATGCCACCTGAGTTCCAGATCACAGGAGGCAGTCAAGGCTCAGGAAAAACTGGGGCTTAGATCATGGTCAGCCTGTTTGTATAGTATTTGGCAATACTGGCTTATTACAGTGATCACAGTGGCTTAGTTTTAGGAAACGGCTAAAAGGCTGTGGAAGAACAATGAAATCTGTGGTCTCTTCACTTGACAGTAACATTAATTTTGGTTTCTACCAACCCACTTGGCTTGGGGCCCTTCTGTATTGCCTGTAGGCATTTGACCTGTTAGGTGGCTGCACTCTGCACATAGGCTTGTTAAGTCCTCAGTAGAGCGTGGAATTAGTCAAGCAACTTTGCCAATGTCTCGCTCTTACAAAACAGATGCTTTAGTCTTCGATGCACCTCACTGTCTGCCACTGCACAACTTTAGAATCTGTTGTCACCTCCTGGAAGGTATAAAACCCCAGGCTTTCTCTTCTTGTAGTCCATCCCCCAGACTTGTGACTACGGCTTTTCGTTCTCCCGATTCATGACAAGTTCCAAACTATATTTCTTCTAGGCACAACTTTCTCCCTCTGCCAGTCCAGAAACTTGGATAACCTAATCTCATATCTTTTATTTCTCTCTTTTCTTTTGTCTTTATTTGTGTGTGTGTGTGTGTTTTCTTTTCTTCCTTTTTTTTAATCTCATGTCTTTTAAAAATGGTTTTGTAAACCTCTGTGAAATTTAAAGGAAATCTGATGGTGCTCAGGAATCTAATCCTCTCCCACCCCTGTCTCAGCCTCTCCCCCACCCCCCTTGTAACTGCTTCTGAAGTACCTCTGTTGACCTTTCTTAGGTTTGGGGAGACTTTTCTCTCTCTTTCCATTTAGTGCTCCAAGCACTTTTTTGCTTGTCTCTAAGGGAGCTGACAAGTAGTGAAGTGTAGTTTGACACTGTTAATTTGTTAAATTAAAACAGTGAAAAGTTTGTTGATAAATGAGTGAAGAACGTTGAGAAGAGTATAATGCTTTGTACAAATAAAGAACACTCTTGTTAAATGTGATGACTCCTGTTTCCTTCTGCTTGTTTGTAGTATGCTTTTGGGGAATACCTACTGATCGTGCCTTACACAGTTGTGGGGCTGTGGACTGGGCCAGACCTTTGTAAATAAGGGATGCTTCATTGCCTTGGATGACCAGCAGATGCTGCTCGTTCACAGGCCAGGGAGCTGCTCTTCAGCCACCCCAAGAGCTTCCCATGGCTGTGCTGGACACCCTTTACATCAGTGGTTCCCATCGTGGGGCACACGCCCCACAGGGGCGCAATTTGATTTTTAAGGGGGGCAATTTGAGAATGAGTTATTAACAGTGACTTTTTTGCATTTCTTATGATTCTAGGGGCCTCATATACAGTATATAAATGTATATTGTGACATTTATGCATTTCAGTTCTCTTATTTGTTTTGAAACTTTATTTGCTATTTTTTATATCACTTCATGTTACTATTTTTTTTACAATTTCTTAGCAGTACTTCAACTGTCCTTTCGTTCTTTTATTTTTCTTTCATGGATGCCATGTTCTTTGGAAGCTTGGTTAGACCAAGTGAATGACCTTTTAGGCTTCCTCCACATGAAAAGGAGTTCACTTTTTGAATAATAAGAATTATATGTCACAGGGGGAGGGCATCAGGATTTTAGAGATGCTTAGGTGGGGCATGGCCAAAAAAAGGTTGGGAACCACTGCTTTACATAATAGATGCTTAACAGCTCCAAAACCAAATCGTTTGCCGAAACTGGTTTGGCTCAGTGGATAGAGCGTCGGCCTGCCGACTGAAGGGTCCCAGGTTCGATTCCGGTCAAGGGCATGTACCTTGGTTGCGGGCACATCCCCAGTAGGGGGTGTGCAAGAGGCAGCTAATCGATGTTTCTTTATCATCGATGTTTCTAACTCTCTATCCCTCTCTCTTCCTCTCTGTAAAAAAAATCAATAAAATATAAAAACAAAAAAAACAAATCGTTTATTGAGTGCTGTGTGTCTGGTGTTGTATTACCTAATCTACAGAGCTTTCTCAAATCATGAATTTATAAATAACATTTCACAAAGATACAACCCCAAAAATCATTAGGTCCAGTGTGTGTGTTTTTTTCCTTCTCCACAGCAGAAATACCATTTATTAATTCCCATGAGCACCACTTGGCTAAGCTCTCAAGTCCCATCTGGACTCCTGTGACTTTCTGTGAGTTCAGTTTCCTGCCTCGTCTCAGCTTCCCCTAGCTTCCCCTGTGTTCTGCTTGCCAAGTGGCTCTTCCTAGAACTTTGCTATTACAGTCACTTGATGTTTCCTATTAAATCCATACTGAATGTTATTTCATAGCCTGCTTAAAGAAGGCTCACCTTACCATCTATTCTAATCTGCTTCTACTCCAACAGAAGGCCGCAGTCAAGAATGAATCCCCAAAAGAACCCCACTTCCACATGGCTTTAGTTCTTACCTAACTTTACCTAAGAAAAGTCATGTTTCCTGAGAGTAGGGACTATGACTCAAAACTAGAATTTAAGAACTGGGAAGAATACTTGAGGTAATCCATTAGTTTTTCTCATCTCTATCATTCCTGTAATGGTATCTGGATTTTGAATATTCCTTACTAGGCTAAGGTAATGTTTCTTTTTTTTTTTTCCCCAATATATTTATTGATTTTAGAGAGGACGCGAAAGGGAAAACGATAGAAACATCAATGAGAACCATTGATTGGCTGCCTCCTGCCCCACACTGGGGATCAAGTCCACAATCCCCAGGCATGTACCCAAACTGGGAATTGAAATTTGACCTCCTGGTTCATAGGTCTACCCTCAACCACTGAGCCATGCCAACTGGGCTCTCTCTTTTTTTTTTAACCATAGCCCTTCATGCCTAGAGATTCTGATCTGAATTTGGAGGATGAGAGGGTTACCATCCTTACCCTTGCAAAATTACTTTTGCAGCCTAATCTATTTTCTATATTTACAGAAATATTGCAGAGTACAGAGAGGTACAATTAAATTGGCCAAACTAGTTTGTATTTCATCCGTTTTTCCACTAAGATTCTTTTTCTGTTCCAGGATCCAAACCAAAATACTACATTGCGTTTGGTGAACCAATTTTCTTTATTTTTTTAATCCTCACCCGGGGATATGGGCTCTGTTTTGTTTTTAATTGATTTTAGAGAAAGGAAGAGAGAGAGAGAAACATTAATGTGAGAGAGACGCATCAATCGGTTGCCTCCCGTACTCACCCCAACCAGGGACTGAACCTGCAACCTGGGTATGTGCCCTGACCGGGAATTGAACCCTCAGTCCTTCCATGCACAGGATGACACTCTAACCAACTTGAGCCACACTGGCCAGGGCACCAATTTTTTTTTTAATTGAAATTCACAGAACATAAAATTAACCATTTTAAAATGAGCAATTCAGTGGCATTTAGCACATTTACAATGTTGTGCAACCACTTTTTATCTAGTTCCAAAACATTTTCATAGATCCAAAATAAAATCCCTTACCAATCAAGCAGTTAACTCTCATATTTCCCTCTCCCAGCCCTTGGCAACCACTAATCTCTTTAATGCTCTTCACAGCATTAGCACAATGCCATGTACTCTCCTAGGAGGCACAATAGTTTAGTGGGGGGATTCTTTTGGGTTTGTTTTTTTTTTTTACTTTTTTAAAAAATTATACATACTAAAAGATGCAGATAAATTTAGAGGTTGATGAATTTTCACAAACTGAATACATCCATGTAACATACTTAGATCAACAAACAACATGACCAGCACCCTAAAAAAAAGCCCTTTTGGTCTCCCAGTCAATCCTTATCTCCCCAGTAGTAATAGCTATACTGACTTACAACAGTAAAGTCTTCCAGTCAAAAATAAGAGACACATGGGAAAAATAGATTACACCAAACAGCATTTTAAAATTTTCACCCTGTTTGGGCTCCTAGAGGTAGATGGTCCTAATTATTTTTAGTTATCAATAAACTCAGAGATGAAACAGGTGTCATGAAAGAAATGTTGGGCAGGGGGTCTAAATGAAGGCGGGGGAGCAGTAATTCTCCCTTTGAGGTGAGTATGTTTAGCAGGCATTGCAAAGTACGCTGTGTGCAATGGGGCAAATTTTTTCATCTCCCTGGAAATTGTTTTCCCAATCTGTAAAATGAGGATAGTAACTGTTGTCAAATTCAGGTAAGTGAATGTAAAATGTATGGTACTGTTTCTGACTCTAATGCACACAAAAAAAACACATTACTTCCTGTCAACTGGACGCAAATGAAACAGGAGGCTTTGCTAAAATAAATTTTTATTCAAGTGTCTAGGTTTGCAAACCTGAAACACAACTAAGCGCAATACCGAGTTTTGCCCTGGGGCACATACCCAGGTTTCCAGTTAAGTCCAGTCCCGAAAAGGATCTCTCTCTCTCTCTCTCTCTCTTCCTCTTCCACTCTCCTCCCCTCCAAATCAATTTTTAAAAAAAAGCTTAAGAGTTTTTCAAGTAAAAAGCACATTTTTTTTAGAAGAGTCAGTCCTGCATTCTTAGCCTCTGGATTGATCCAAGATGGTAATCTTCCAGGTCTGGTTTATTAACTGAGTTGCTCAGATTATCTATGGAGTTCATGTATATTCAGGCATGGATGCACAACTGAAAAGTTTAAGTTCCCAGGCTAGTTAGCAAGAATAGAATCATTTCCTTATGCCTCAGCCTTCTTGATTTTAAATAATTTAGCAGCTTGACCACACTGATCCCATTTTATTTCTTCACTCTTCCTCATTCCTTTCTACCACCTTCCTTATTTGAACACAAATCAGAACTCTAGTAGCTGGGAATTAAACGATGTCCTATTTCCTTAGCATTAAGCCTCTCTACCTCTTTAGCTTGAAGTATAAAACAGGTTTGGGTTACAGATTATGAGAAACAAAATTTGAGTATAAGTGTAGTACAACCGACTGGCATCTTCACGATTCAGAGTTAGCTTTTCTATAATCCCTGATTCACCTCTATGAAAGCATTTCCTTTGTTAGGGTATTGGTCCCGACCACCACTTCACCCAAACCCACAAAGCCTCATTGTACTCATCCTAATGCCTAAAATGCCCATGTCATTCAAATCACATCTCCCAAACCATGGCACAGAGTAGATCCTCGGCAACTACGATGGATTAAATCTTCTCTTAAAACTTGGAAGGCAGCCTGGTGCTGAAATAAAAAAAAACTTTAAAATGCTCAGTCCGCAAAAATGAACTTAGCAATTGTGTTGGGCATTACGGTGTTGTTTTAACGTCCCTGACGTCCCACTATTTCAACAAATAGTTAACCAGCGCCAAGTAGGCTCTACATTGGGAAGACGAGGACTGTCAAGAGACCCTGGGGCTGTAACCGCTTCGGAGAAAGGCGCACTCGCCGTGACCGCTGAGCCTCTCCCGCGCCGCCCCGCAGCCTCCCCCGGGCCTAGCCCCGCCCACGCGCTGGTCCGCGCCTCTCACACGCACGTGAGCCTCGAGGCCTAGCCAATCGGGTGTGCCGAAGGGCAGGCGAGCCCGCCCCCCGCCCCCCGCCGGGCTGAAGCTGGTCAGCGCTCCAGCCTGGAGCCCCCAGGGGGTGTGGCGTGCAGGCTGGCGGGGCGGGGTGTGAGCTGGACGCCGCTTCCGGGAAGCGGCCCGCCCCTCGTGTACCGGGAGGGACTCGATTGCGTGCGAGGGAGCGGTGGCGGGAGCGTAGACTCGCAGCTCTGAGCAGGTAAGGTAAGCGGGGGCCGGACTCGGGGAGATGGCGGACTTGGAGGCGGGGGCTGTGGCACCGCGTCCCTAGACCCAGATGGTGCTGTGAGCCCGAAGCGCTGGCAGTGCAGCCGGGGATCCGTCCTTTGGGGCCGGTGTTTGGGCTCTTAAGAGGTAGATTGCCCTGCTGCAGCCGGGCTAGGGGTCTCCGCGGAGCCATAGTCCTTGAGGGCACGTGTCCAGCCCTTGGGGTTCACTCCCTTAGACACCGCTGGAGCAGCCTCTGTAAGTGCAGAGCGCGAGGTACATCGCCGATGCGGGAGGATGGTGGATGTGTATCAGCCGTTTTGTGCTAGGCTTGTACGTCCGTGCCTTGGCCCATTGAGCCTTTACAACAGCCCATTGAGGGCGATTCAAGTCCTCATTTACCAGACCAGGCAACTTAAGTCACACAGCTGGAGAGTGACAGCTCGAACAGACTCCAAAATCCACGCACTTTATTATCAGGCTGCCAGCTGCATCCAGGTCCAGAGTCACCGGTCTGCTTCCCTCTCCCACCCCCTTCACCCAGAGTTCTCCACAGCCCAACTCTGCTGTGGGCTTTGAAATCTTTTCTTAAAAGTATCAAGGGGTAATTAATAGTGGGCATTGAAAACCGGGCTGCTGGAGACCTGAATTCTAGCCCTCAATTTGCCACTGACCCCCTGCATGATTTCGGGCCTGTGTCTGTCCTTCCTTGAACCCAGTTTCACCATCATTTCGATGATGTAATCAACAAGCTTTAAGGATCCTCTTAGCCAAGATGTCTTAGGAGTCTGTGGGCCTGACAAACTCTCCTCATAGCTCCAAATGGCTAAGCCCAGAGGAAACTGGGCTCTTCAAAGCTCTAGGTCAAGGCCCAGGTCTCATTCTTCTCTTTAATTCCTGTGTGTAGCACTGGGACAGGCCTAGAGTAGATATTCAGGAAATGTGAGCTGAATAAACAAGTCGGTCCCCTTGTCAGAACTGCCTGACAGCTGCTGTCCTGGGCCCCTCAGGGGCTTTGGATTTTTCAGCCCTGGCCACCTTCTACCTAGCTGGCCCTCCTGACCGCCTCCTCCCCAGCTGGTGGCAGAGCCTGCTAGAGCTGGCAGTAGCTCCCAGGCCTCTGTGCCAAGATCATAACCTCTGGGATCCTCAGCCAAGCACAACATGGGGGGGTTCAGACCCTGCAGCTCTTTCTCAGTCCCTCCTGGTAGCAGCTCTCAGGGCCCAGCTTAACTGACTCCCAGGTTGGGCAAGTTGCCTTCTAAGAAAGGAGATACCTTCACAACCAGTTTGAAAAGCTACTTATTCCTCAATGTCCCCTCTTCCCTGAAGCCATCCTTGACTCCCAGAGCACACAGATCCCTCTCACAGCACCTGGTCCACCTCTCTGTTGTAGCATCTGTGTGGTGATTATTTCTCCCCCGCCCCCCCATACACTGCTGGAAGGCAGCGATCCCACCCCCACCCCCACCTGGGACGTCTTGGGAGACCTTGGAGCCCACACAGGTTTGAATGAAAGTTCTCCCTTCTGGGTGTGTGCAGATGTGATGGCACGCCTGGAGATCTAGTTCCAGATCAGTTCTGTTCCTAATATAAAAGTAGCTCCGTGTTTACTGTGAGACTAAGCACATACCTTGTTCACTATCTCTCATCTCTGCAGCTTTGCCAGTTTGATTAACTCCCATTTTATAGGATCTGAAAGGCTAGCAACCTTCCAGAGTCACACGTTGAGCACAGACCAGACCTGGGGCTCTTGGACCCTGAAATGTAGATTTTTTTTTTCTGGACCACCCTATACTGCCTTCCAGTTAGAGCTAACCTGTTCGAATGTGGCTGAGCATAGGTGCTGGGTCGGATGGTGACTTGCTCTCGACTTGAGTGAGGTGTGACAGGATTTAAGCCGTGACTTGCAAGCTCCCTTGATTTGAGAGAAGTGCCCTCCCAAGTGTATGAAAATCTCCCAAACCTTCACCTGGCTTTTGCTCTGCAAACAGAGATGCAACTCTGTTGCCCAGGGGTGTTTTTCTACCCCTCAGGTATTGATTCAGCACCTGTTGTTGCAGAATGACCATGTGTGGGGCAGGGTATGGCACTGGACTAGAAGCCAGGAGATCCCGTGCTCAAGCCCAGCTCTGTACCTGACTCACTGTGTGATGTCAGACAAGTCCTGTTGCCTCTCTGCATCCAATTTCCACATCAGAATATAAGCGATAAACAGAATTGGTGATTTTCAACTTAATTTCTTTATTACTGATACCCATTTTTAAAATTAAATCTCTCTGAACCCTAAAATTAAAATACAACAACACACAGATATTAAAGTGGAACTGCCCTAGGGAGGCCTCTCCCTCGCCACTCTCACCCTCCCTTGTCCCCCACCTGCAAAGCTCCTAGGCAGCCCTGCCCTGTTGCTTCTGATAAACAGAAGGCATTCATTTGCTCCCTCAGCCTTCTAAAGTAGAAGCGAGAATGAAGCCAGTGGAATGCAGCTTTGGATTCCAGAAGCTGGGAGCCGGCCACAAAGGTTGCTGCTATCTGAGACGTGTGTAGACCCAGCTTCAAAATCTGATTTGACTCCAGAATGACATTGAGCAAGTTACTTAACCTCTCGGAGCCTCCCATTCCCTTATCTCTAAAAGGACAATTCTTGTTTCCTTGTTTTCTCAGCTCTCCAGCCACCAAAGCAAAGCAAAGATAGTCGAGGCAGAGAGGTGCCTGCTGAATCAAGTGTTTACCAGGACTAGTAGATAAAACCCAGCACTCATTGTCTAGAACAAATTCAAATTCTGGCTGTTACTAACTAGCTGTGTAGTCTTGGGCAAGTGACAACCTCTCTAAGCTAGGCTAATCCCTGGAAGACTTGGGAGCAAAATCTTTTTTTTTTTTTAAATATGTTTTATTGATTATATAGCGAGAGGAAGGGGGAGAGGGAGATAGAAACAGCAATGAGAGAGAATCATTGATAGGCTGCCTCCTGCACGTCCCCCACTGGGGATCAAGCCCACAACCTGGACATGTAACCTGACTGGGAATCAAACCTTTGACTTCTTGGTACACAGGACGACACTCAACCAACTGAGCCAGGGCAAAATCTTGCACAAAGTGGGCACTCGGGACTTTGTAACTGCTGAATGATTGCTCATTTGGGAGTTGGGACATTTTGGGGAGGCCTGGCTTGCTCTTGTGTCAGGTGATATGGCTGGCTCAAGGGTGGGGTGGTAGGGTGGGGCCCTGTGTGGCTCCTGATAACCCCAACCCTGACTGGAAGGCGGGTCAGATAAAAAGAAGCCTGGGAGACTGGGGAGAAAGGCATCATCAGCGTACTAAAGGATTCCCCAGGCCAGGGGAATGTGTAACCTCCGATAAGTCCCTGCCTTTCTCTGAGCCTGGAGATCCCATTCACACAAGGAGAGATGAGTGGCTCTTGAGTGTTCCCCAGGCACCTCATCTGAAGGTGGAGTGGAAGTACATTACCACCAATCTGTAAAGGTGTCTTCAGGCTGACAAACAGCAGGCAAGTTCATTGACTATAACAGAATTTATTATGGGGTCATTTACTTACTGTAAGTTTGGGTCAGAGCAGAAGAGACAACCCATCCGACTCTGCAGATTATTAGCTAGACTAATAAATCTTTTTTAAAAAATACATTTTATTGATTTTTTACAGAGAGGAAGGGAGAGGGATAGAAAGCTAGAAACATCGATGAGAGAGAAACATCGACCAGCTGCCTCCTGCACACCCCCTACCGGGGATGTGCCCACAACCAAGGTACATGCCCTTGACCGGAATCGAACCTGGGACCTTTCAGTCTGCAGGCTCTATCCACTGAGCCAAACCGGTTTTGGCAAGACTAATAAATCTTTTGTAGTATAGCTGAACTACTAACGATTGACAAGACTAAGGGACAAAGAATGCAATGAGCCTGGTCTTACGATGGCTAATTACTTAGAATTAATGCCAACACCTAGTTTGATATTTATCTTGTTTGCTGTGCCATTCTGGTCACTTACTGATAGGAATCTATGGTTACACTATGTGAACTTATAGGACACAGCTAATCATTAACTGTGAGGCTTTGGTGCTGGCTGAGACTAGTTAGGTCAGAGATCTCGGCATGGAAAAACAAAAGCAGGGATGCAAAGATGGAGTCACTTTTGTTCACATTGACATCTGTACACACCAAAAGGAAGTGTCTAAAACGGAGCTCTCCACCTCCTCTCCAAGGTCTGCTCCCCATTACCTTCTTCCTGCCTTGTCCCTGTCTCCATTGCCCTCCAGGTCAGGAAAGCGTCCGCCCCAAGAGACTGCCTCTTGGCCGCCTTATGATGCTTCCTTCCCCACCCCTCTGGCTCCACATCCTCTGTGCTCCTCTGCTTCCAATCTGCTGTGCTCAGGCTGTAAGGATTTTCTTCCTAAAGCCAGGCTCTGACCAGGCCACCCCCACCGCCCCCATCAGAAACCTTCCTGTCCCCAATCTGACCCCCTTCCTTCCCCTTCCCTCCCCTCCATACACACGTGGTTCCATTCATTGCTTCCTTAGGTCCTAAGAATAGTCTTAGCCATCCCTCCTTCCCTACCTTTACTCCTTTCTTCTCTTCCTGAGGGAATATTCTCCCCCTTTTCCTCTAACTAGCTGAACCCACTCATCCTGCAAAACCAGTTCAAGTCCTCATCTTCTTTCAACAAGCTTCTTCTGACCTCCAACCTCACACTGGAACACATAGTTCTTTTAGGGAGGTTCCACCTCTCGGAGATGCACTCAATCAGCCCTACCTCCCAGGACTGTAGTGCCAACTTAATGAGAAATCATGTGTGCAAGTGCCCAGTGTGGCCTGGCACACAGTAGGTGCTCAAGAAACAAACGACACTGCCCCAGCTTCCTTCTATCTTACATCCTTTATTTAGCATTTAGGATATAATGTCTGGTATCTCATGTAATATTTACTATGTGGCAGAGTGTGTGGGGAAGACAAAAAAAATGAACTCACTATAAACCTGCAGAAGATCTGTCTACTGGGACAAGTTAAGAAATAGTCACAAAGACCTGTTATATAAGAGAGAGTGTGATCTGGGCAAGAAGAGAGGCTTTAGTGGGAGAGGGAAGGAAGGAGTGCCTTGTGGACAGCCAGGTAGGATTTGGGGCTGGAGGAGTGGCGAGAGCACAAGCCTTCTAGATAAAGGGAACAGGGTGAGCAGAGCCGGAAGCTAGCCAAGTGTGGCTTGTGCTTGGGGAGTAGCAGGAAGTTTGAGGGCTAGAAAAGACCACGTCAATGGCCACTCTACAGGGTGTGTATGTGTGTGTGTGTGTGTGTGTGTGTGTGTTGGGGACTGCTGTTTAATCCTCTTAGTGTGTGTCCTGCTTGACAAGTCCACGTAAAAAGGGTAGAATTACAGGGAGTTTTTTACTTCGGTTTATCTAAAATTTCTGCCAAGTACATGGACATTTTTCATGGAATAAACAAAGTATAAATGTTGGCTAGATCAGTGTTCCTCATACTAATTTCCATCCAGCCCAGATTGATTTTTTGATAAAATAAAAATGAATTTCTAGAAAAATATTGTTTAAAAAGAAAAAGAGAGGCCAAATAAGTATGAGCCCAAATTTTATATTATTGGGTTCAAATTGCTATGAAAATTTCTTAAGGCCTACTTTCATTTCTCTACTTATCTTATAGACCAGCAAGGACTGGTGAACCACACGCAGAGGAACACTGGGGTAGACAGCAGGAGATGCAGGAATCCAGAAGAGCTTGCGGGTATATGACCACCTCCTGGGGACAGGGACCATGTCTCACATTCCACATTCCTCCTGTTGCCCCCACAGAGCTGAACACCCAGAAGATACCCCAGGAGCCCTCAATTCCAACCAGCTGGCTACCCTGTACCCTGACTGCTCACCATGCAGCCTCAGTCTGTTCTCCACAGCGGCTACTTCCACCCACTGCTTCGGACCTGGCAGGCAGCCGCCACCACGTTCAGTGCCTCCAACCTCATCTACCCCATCTTTGTCACGTGAGTCCCCAGAATGAGCCGGGTCTCTGATCCGCAGGGTGTGGGTGGGTGGGTATGTCTGTGACCAGAGCAAGCATCTGTTTGTGGGTGATAAAGTGAGCTGTCAGCTTGGAGCTCAAGGTATGGGTTAAAGACTGCAGCTGTCTTAGAATGAAACAAACCTTGAGAAGAATTCAATCTTCCTATATGGAAAATAAGAATAACTCTTACCTGCCATCCTGAGCTTTTGCTGTATGACAGAAGCTGAGAAATATTCTGTAGATTGTAAAGTGCTATGTACATGTAAGAGATGGTAGTCAGGATTATTAATAACTAGAGGCCTGGTGCATGACATTCATGCACGGGGGAGGGCGGGGAGGTCCCTCAGCCTGGCCTGCACCCTTTCACAGTCCGGAAGCCCTCGGGGAATGTCCTGGCTCATGTGAGGAGCAGACCTAAGCTAGCAGTTGAACATCCTTAGTGCTGCCTTCTGGCTGAGCTGCGCTCCTCCTATGAGAGTGCACTGACCTGCGTTGAGCGTCTGCCCCCTAGTGGTCAGTGCGCATCATAGTGACCAGTTGTTCCGCTGTTCGGTCGATTTGCATGTTACCCTTTTATTATATAGGATAGCAACAGCTGACATTTATTGAGGACTCACTGTGTACCAGGTACTATGCTAAGCATCTACATCTGTTATCTTTCAGTCTTGACAGCATCCGTATAAGGAAGGTATGAATATTATCCCCTAGATCAAGGGTGGGGAATATCCAGTCTACGGGCCTATAAGGCCCACAAAATCATTTGATCTGGCTCTGCCAAGGCATTAGGGGTGAGCTAATTAAATGTCTAACCAAATATAGCAGGCTAATTTTTAAGTTGATAATTTTTTATGGCCTGCAAATGATGTTATAAATACCCAAATGGCCCTTGGCAGAAAAAAGGTTCCCACTCCCACCCTAGATTGTTTTCTCCATGAGGGCAGGGATTTTTGTCTGTTTTGTTCACTGTTATACTGCCAGAGCCTAGACCAGTACCTGGCACATAGTAAGTGCTCAATAAATATTTGTTGTATGAGTAAATGAATAAATGAATGAATCCATCCAGGATATAAAAAAGGGCCTGAGGCTCAAAGAGATGGTACAACTTGGCCAAGGTCACCCAGTCAGTACTAGTAAGTGACTGTGATAGTAAGTGAGGACCTTCTGACTTCAGAGTCCAAGTTCTTAACCACTTGAGTGCTTCCTATGATTGCTCGTCTTTTAGTAAGGTTGCTCTTACTGTCACTGTTATTCTTGTTGTTCCTATTATTATTTCAGGCCCTGGGCTTGGCCAGGCAGGGGAACCAGACACTGGACCCTATCCTCCTCCCAACATCTCCACTTCCATATTCCTTCCCGGCTCCCCAACCATCCCCCCTAGTCACCCCTTCACCACTGGCCCTTTCCACAGCTACCAATCCATAGCCCACCCCCACTCTTGCAGGGATGTTCCTGATGATGTACAGCCTATTGCCAGCCTTCCGGGAGTGGCCAGGTAGGAGACATGGTGGGGAGGGCAGGGGGATGATGGAGGGAGAGATTTTACAGGTGGAGGGAGGTGCCAGGAAGCAGAAGCAGACCCAGTGGGTAGAAGATCCAGAGAGTCTAACTTCAGCTCAGTAGAGAGAAGGGTTTTGTCAGGGTCAAAGTTGTTCCACAACAGAAGAGGCAGCCTTGTAAAGTAACGGGCCACCCATCACCAGAGGCATCATAGCAGAGTCTTGGAGAGGAGAGCTTAACTTCAAATGGGAGTTCAATAAAAGAAGCTTGGAGGGGCCTTTTGCAGCTGAATCCCATAGTCTGCCACTTGGTGCCTCAGCTTACCCATCTGTTCGTTGGGTACGTTCCTGCCCCCTCCCCCTATACTATGGGGCTTGAGCCCTCCTGGTACCAAGTGCCACTTGGCTCTTAATAGAGGCACAGTGTGGCAGGGTGGGGAGGACCCTTGCCAGGGGCCTGCCTCACTGCAGCCCCTCCTCGCAGGTATGGTGTGAACCGGCTAGAAGAGATGCTGAGGCCCCTGGTGGAAGAGGGCCTGCGCTGCGTCCTGGTCTTTGGTGTCCCCAGTAGAGTTCCCAAGGTGAGGAGTCGGGGGAGGTAGGAGAGGGGAGGTGAAGGGGAGGTTGGGTGAAGGTGAGCTGAGGTTCCACACTGACCACACCCTCACTTAGGCCTTGTGCTGGCCCTGGGGCCACAGGCGAATGGACATGGCCCCTGTTACTAAGACAGCACCCACGTAAGGTCAAGAAGCTAAGTAGGACTAGGACACCCTGACTGGGCAAGTCAAGTCCCCTCTGCAAAACGGGGAGAGTCCTCACTGTGCCTCCTCGCCCAGAGGCTGAGACGGTGACAAAAGGAGAGGGTGGGGACTGCACTCTGTGAGGGCCATTGTGCCTCCCAGAGGCTTCATGTGACAGCCACGCTGCTTTGTCCTTTCCCTGTCACTAGGATGAGCGGGGCTCTGCAGCGGACGCTGAGGACTCCCCGGCCGTCGAGGCAATCCGTCTGTTGCGCAAGACCTTCCCCAGCCTGCTGGTGGCCTGCGACGTCTGCCTGTGCCCCTACACCTCCCATGGTCACTGTGGTGAGTTCCCTCCCTCCCTCCACCAGCCCTGCTGCCACCTGCACTCCCCCTGCCCGGTTCTCCCCACAGTGGGACAGGCCAGGTGCTCCCTAAAATCCAGCTGTCTGACGTGCAGGGCTTCTGAGCGAGAATGGGGCTTTCCAGGCCAAGGAGAGCCGCCAGCGGCTGGCAGAGGTGGCTCTGGCCTATGCCAAGGCAGGTGAGTAAGCCACCAGCAGGGATGAGAACCTCTGGGTCGGGGGGGTGGCAGAGTAGACAGGAGGGTCCCAGAGTTCTGAAGGCCATCCTCTGTCCCTCAGGATGTCAGGTGGTAGCCCCGTCGGACATGATGGATGGACGCGTGGAAGCCATCAAGGAGGCTCTGATGGCACATGGATTTGGCAACAGGGTAGGGGCAGGGAGGTGGGGGGAAGGGTGTGGGGAGGTGAGGAGAGAGCCCTACCCCCACATCGGCCAAGAATCACGGAACTGAAGACACACTGGACAAGGTCTTTGGGATTGCCTCAACCTCTGCTCCTGAGATAGGGAAATCAGGGCCCAGAGCTCCAGTAGGACTAGATAGAACACAGGCACTCTACCTCCCAGCCTAGTCCCTTTCCTGCACGTGACCCTGGGACATCTGGAAAGGGCTGACTGAGCTCAGTCCCCACGTTCTCTCCACAGGTATCGGTGATGAGCTATAGTGCCAAATTTGCTTCCTGTTTCTATGGACCTTTCCGGTGAGTGGGGATGGGCTAGAGGGTCTGCTGTTGAAGCCCTGACCCGTTAGCTCAAAGCTGGAGCCCTCCCTGATGTTTCTGCTTCCCAGGGACGCGGCCCAGTCAAGCCCAGCTTTTGGAGACCGCCGCTGCTACCAGCTGCCACCGGGAGCACGAGGCCTGGCGCTCCGAGCAGTGGTGAGTGACCAGAGCCTGAGCCCCAGCTAGCCTGCCCCCCTCTCCCCTCGCATCCCAGGCACTGCCCACACCCTGCCTCATCCCTTAGGACCGGGATGTCCGGGAAGGAGCCGACATGGTCATGGTGAAGCCGGGAATGCCCTACCTGGATATTGTGCGGGAGGTGAAGAACAAGGTGAGCACAGAGCAGAGACAAGGGGGGCTCAGGGACATGAGAGAGTGTGACCACGGGCTCTGGGACCTTAGACTGACGGACTGCAGAATCTCAGAGTTGGAAGCAGTCTGCCCCTGAACAGGAATCCTCCCCTCCCTGCCCCTGCTCTAACAGTTTAAGAATGGGTCCGCAGCAGTGCCTGAGGCCATGGGGCTCAAGATGGTCAAAGGTTGGGCAGGGAACAAGGGACACTCCCCGGGGTACACCCACCATCCACTTCTGCCTCCTGCTGCTTCTCTGCAGCACCCAGAGCTCCCTCTCGCCGTGTACCACGTTTCTGGAGAGTTTGCTATGCTGTGGCACGGAGCCCAGGCTGGAGCGTTTGATCTCAAGGCCGCTGTTCTGGAGGTCATGACTGCCTTCCGCAGAGCTGGTAAGCTGGCAGGGGCGGGGTTTTTGACCTGTGACACACAGACTAATAGGCAGTTTGCCCAGACATGGAAATGAAGTCCTGAAACAGCCTGGAGTCTTAGACCCAGAGGTAACAGTGATCTAAACAGACACAGCCTGAGAGGAAAAGACATGACTGTAGAACAGAACATGGAACCGTGAAGAAAGCAGAGCTCTCTATGATTTTTGGTTGGGAGACCTTGGCCTAGCCACTTCTCTGAACCTCAGTGTCCTGTCTATAGTAGAGATAAGATACCTGGTAGGTGGCTGTCATGTGGGTTAAATGAGATGATCGGTGTAATTGGCGTGTGTTCACTCCATAAATGGGAGCTGGTTTTATTGGTATGGCACCCAGTGTGGGAAGGGAACTTACAGCTTACCTGCTTCCACACTGTGCATTTTATTCATTGGCAGATTAAGGTCCAGAAAGAGAAAATGACTTGTCCACAGTCACACAATATAGAGAGCTAGAATTGCCTAGCACTGGGCTCAGTCTTACGTTGTGAAACCCACTAACTGTGACTCTTCATAGTAGCCTTCTTCCCCGCTGGCCCTCATTTCCCAGAAGGTATGCCCAGAGCTGATGCCCCACCCCTCCCCTGTTCCCTGTTTCTCTCCCACAAAGGTGCCGACATCATCATCACCTACTACACACCTCAGCTATTGCAGTGGCTGAAGGCTTGATGGAGAGAGTGTGCACGACCCAAGAACTAGAACTTTACAGAGGCCCCGGGGCCTTGGAGAAGTGAAAACCAAAGTAAACGCTGCTTTTAGAACTGTGCCCTTGTGCCCTTTTCCTGCCAAATCTTACCACTGTCAGCCACGTCGTCCTGGGCTCCGCCAAGCTTCTCCACCCTCCCGTGTCAGCCCTGAGGCCACCGCTGCCGCTCTAGCTCCTTCCTCTGGTGTTGCCTCCGTTTGAAAGCTCTCACGGGCACAGGTTTGTGGGGCCGGGGAGAGGAGTTTGGAGCACTAGGGGAAGAGGAAGACAGTTGGATCGTGGATCCTCAGAAGCTGTGGAAAGCCCAAGGCCTCTGGCAGCATGCCACATCTGCTGGACATTGGGCCCGAGGCCTAGATTGACATTCCTGAGTTCAAAGTTGAAACTTGCTGCGATTCCACAGGAAGGCGATTCCCACACAGACCAGTGGTTGCCAGGCTGCCTGCGATCTGCTGTACTCTGAGCCATAAACCCCAGACAAGAATTACTCATTAACGAGCAGAAACATTGCCAGGGGATCAAAATTCAGAAGCAAAGACAAAGTTCCTGATGGTTGGAGATGCCACCATCGAAAAGGCTTTTTTATTAAAGAGATATTTTTTGAGAGTGTGTTTTCTGTGCCCAGGCACCGTGCTGGGTACTGAGGATCTAACCGGACAGCCCTCAGCTTGTCTCTCTGCATGGAAACTACACCAAGAGAATGGGAGAGACAGGCCACAAGAAAACAGACAAATAAAGCAGTTACAAATTCTAATAAGTGCTTGGAAGAAAATAAAGGGTCTGAGACAGAGAATAACAGATGGGGGAAGGGGACCTCCCTGAGGTCAAGGGAAAAGGAAGGGTCCTTACCTCCTTATGGAGCAGAGGGAAGCGCACCAGAAGCCCTGAGGATAACACCAAGTGTGCCAAGATCCTGCAGTGAGGAGCGTGGCAGCACTGCTGGGAGCTGGGAACTGGGCGCTGAGAAGGGTGGGTGATGGGGCTAGAGGTTAGAAAGGTGGATCCTGCACCTTTTAGGAAGCTTGGGATGTATTTTGCATCTGATACAAAGCCAACTAAAGCATCTTAACCTATTATGTATGGTCCAATTTCCCACATTCTGCTGCTATGGGAAAAATGGAAGGGTGCGAGAAAAAGCCTTGTTAGGCTACTGCAAACCCCTGGGAGCAACGGTGGTGACCTGGACCACAGTGATAGTGGAGAGGGGAGGAAGCAAATCTATTCGGGATACATTTTAAAGATGAGCATGAAGACCTTTTCTGTCACTAAAAGGGGGGGGGGGGGGGGTTGGGCCCCTGACCGGTTTTGCTCAGTGGATAGGGCGTCAGCCTTCGGACTGAAGGGTCCCAGGTTCAATTCTGGTCAAGGGCATGTACCTTGGTTGCGGGCACATCCCCAGTGTGGGGTGTGCAGGAGGCAGCTGATCGATGTTTTTGATTATCCCTCTCCCTTCCTCTCTGTAAAAAAATCAATAGAGCGTTAAAAAAAGGGGGGGGGGGTGCAGTTAAGTTACTGCAGAGGACTCTGTCCTCAGCAAATTGTCTTGAGTTAAAGTTTCCAACTGAAAGCAATTCCTTCCTGGTGCGGACAGGGGACCCAGACCGGAGAGGAGCTTTGCCTTTCCAGGCCCACATGGCACTCAGCCAGCCTCTCTGGGACCCAAAGCCCCTCTTCCCAAGTCAGCCGGGCCCCTCCCAGGAGAGTCCCAACCCGAGGAAGACGGAGGGGCTGGGAGAGGGAGAGGGGGGCCGAGAGAGCGTAGAGGGAGGAAAAGAGGCGGACGGTGCGGGAGGGGCTCGCAGAGGCACAGAGGGTGCAAGGTGACGGTGAGACGCGGGCTGGGGGCGGCAGGGCTTAAAATGGGGATCCGAGAGGGTGTGCGGGTCTTTCCTAGGGGCGGAGAAGGAACCTAGGAGCACGGTGGGGGCGGAGGGTTCGGCGGGAGGGGGGGACAGGAAGGGGCGGGGCCGAGGAGAGGCGGCCCAGCGCCGGGCAGAGCTTCCGCGCCTCCCTCGCCGCAGAGGCTGCGGTTTCCCCCCCGGACCCCCTCCCTCAGGAGCAGGTGAGTGAGTCCTGCGCCCCGGGGACGCGCCCTCCGCGCTGGAGCTGAGAAAGGGCCCCGGATTGCCGCCGCGGGCACGGCCTGCGTCCCTAAGGCCCCCCCGCCCGGGTCACGCCGCGGACGGCAGCGTGGAGGCTCCGCTCTAACGGCTGGCATACCTGTAATTGGCCAACACCGAGCCCGCGAGTTGGGAGGAAGGTGAGCAGTTCATGCCTGTAGCCGAGTCCCCGGCTCCGGCTTCCAGAAATGCAAAACGCTGTGGGTCGGGAGCCAGAGCCTTTGTCCCTGCGCCCCTCGCTGGGCCTTCATCTCCCTACCCGCAAAGCGAGGAGGGTTTTCCGGTGGGTCTCCCTGAGTTCCAAACAGACTTAAATTCATTTCCTTGGCCAGCTTCCTCTAAGACCTGTCCCAGATTCACCAGCCACGTCCCTTCCTCGGCAAACACGTGGCTGCACTCTGAATTCTGGACCCTCAGATTCCTGCAGGAACCCCGAATCAGCTCTGGGGAAAGAAGCTGCATCCAGCCTGTGGACGACAGGCGGAGGAGTTTGTTTCCTGTGCATTGAGGCAGTAGTTCTTTCACTCCTGTCCACCCAGGCAGAAGTTATTACCTCCATTAAAGATGAAGCTGGGCCCAGCCCGTGTGGCTCAGTGGTTGAGCATCATCCTATGAACCTGGAGGTCATTGCTGGCTCAGTCCCCAGTAGGGGCCATGCAGGAGGCAGCCCATTGATGTTTCTCTCATTGATGTTTCTCCCTTCCTCTCTCTGAAATCAATAAAAACTTACTTTTTTTAAAAAGACGAAGCTGGGGCTCAGAAGGCTTAAAGGCAGGTAGGACCAGACAGCTCTGGTCTGCTTTTTGTCCTATGCTATACAGGTTTGCCAAAAAGTTGTTGTTTTTTTAATTCAATATGTCTAAGCAGTGGAAGGAAGCACTGGCCAAAGAGTCTGGAGGTTTGGATTCTAGTCCTGGCTATGGCTCTCTGGCTCAGTCTTCCCTGCTGAACAGCCAAGGGTTTGGTCAGATGGTCTGCAAGGACCCTTCTGTCTTTGGAATTGCTAACAATAGGAATAGCAATGATAATTGTTTCCTTATCTTGACCTACAAAGCCCTGCCTGAGCTGGCCCCAAGCACCAGACTCCTTGCCCTGCCTCAGGACCTTTGCACTTGCTGTTTTCAGTGCCAGGAACACTTCACCACCTCTCTTACCTGCATAGTCATTCTTCAGATCCCCACTGAAACTTCACTTGCCTAGGTTCCCTGACAAAGACCAGATAAGGTCCTTGGGTTTATAACTTCGTGGTTCATGCAGCATTCATTAAGCCTACATGTTTGTGTAGTTCTTTGTCTAATATCTGTATCCCCTATTATTTAATGCTATAAATGCCATGAGATCCGGAACCCTGTCCTGTTCCCAGCATCTAGCACGTAATCAGTGTTCAGAAATTTGTTGTGCAATGATCAGATAACCTCATTTAGTCCAATAATCTTGTGAGGTTGGGTCCCTGTGTTCTTACCCATGAGGAGACAGGGCTTCAAAGAGTGATACTCCCAGGGCCACACACTGAGCTGGCAGCACCAGAATTTGAATCCAGTCTAAAACCTGAACTCCCACTTTACTTGCCATCTCATTCCAGGATCTTCTGCTGTGAAGACATTACCCACGTACCAGAAATTCTGACCCACGAAGCCTAGAAAGAGACAACCATTAGGTTGGGGAAGTGTGTGGTCCAACTCCGTTTCCCCTTGGCCCTTGGAACTTAAGGTGGATCTGGAGTAGACTGGGCCCCTCCTGCAGACCCATGACTCACCAGCTACAGATACGACTGCTGACGTGGGACGTGAAGGACACACTGTTGAGGCTCCGCCGGCCCGTGGGGGAGCAATATGCCTCCAGCGCTCGGGCCCATGGGCTGAAGGTGGAGGCCCCGGTCCTGGAACAAGCCTTCCGGCAGGTGTTCAGGGCTCAGAGCCACAGCTTCCCCAACTATGGCTTGAGCCAGGGCCTCACCAGCCGCCAGTGGTGGCAGGATGTGGTCCTGCAGACCTTCCACCTGGCGGGTGCTCGGGATGCCCAGGCTGTGGCCCCCATCGCTGACCAGCTCTACAAAGACTTCAGCAGCCCCTGTACCTGGCAGGTGTTGGAGGGAGCTGAGGACACCCTGAGGGGGTGCCGAAAGCGAGGTCTGAGGCTAGCAGTGGTCTCCAACTTTGACCAGCGACTAGAGGGTATCCTGATGGGTCTTGGTTTGCGGGAACATTTTGACTTTGTGCTGACTTCTGGGGCTACTGGCTGGTGCAAGCCGGACCCCCGCATTTTCCATGAAGCCTTGCGGCTTGCTCATGTAGAGCCAGCAGTGGCGGCCCATATTGGGGACAGTTACCACTATGATTATAAGGGGGCACGGGCTGCAGGCATGCACAGCTTTCTAGTAGTTGGCCCGGGGCCTCTGGACCCTGTGGTCAAAGATTCTGTACCCCAAGAACATATCCTCCCCTCACTGCCCCATCTCCTGCCTGCCCTTAACCGCCTGGAGAACTCATCCACAGGGGTGTGAGTCTGGTGAGGGAAGTGGCTGGGCCCAACAAACATTACAGACAGGAAGTCCTTTCCTTCCCAAAATCTGACCTGTACCCCCTCCCTGCAGACTCCATAATGCATTCTGACTATAAAGCAGTGAGTGAGGCTTTTAGCCCTGCCCCACTAATCTGCTCCTGGTCTCTGAGATGGTTCATTCATCACACCTGCGTCCCTTTTCCACAAATCTGCCTCACCTCCAACAAGATTCACTAAGGGCCCAACTAGCTTCAAAATCAGGCATCTTGAAACCTGGTTTTAGCAGCAAGGGTCCTTTTGTCGTGGGAGATCTTCTGTGGAACCCCAATGTGCAAAACAGGAAAAAAGGAGACACTGCGAGGGTGAAGCAAAGGTCCTAGGACCCCTCATTCGGGCCCTGAAGCCTCTACAACTTCCCCCACCTGCAAAGTCTAAGGTCAGAGGAGCTTAATTTGAAAATCAGGGTGCTAAGCTGTGCTTAAGGACATGTCCTCTAAGACCACATAGTTTAATCAGATTTTAGACAACGCCATAATCACAGTCATGAGAAGGAACTAGGACCCCACACATACACACACACACTCACACACATACACACACCTCCATGTGTTAGGTAGTCTGCTAGTCCTTGATATGCATATAGAACCCTCAAAGCTACCTAGTGGGCTTAAGTAGTAGGACTTCCATTTGACAAGGGATTCCGAGGTTAAGTAGCCTGCCTGAGGTCACAGCTAGTACACGAGGGAGCCAGGGTTCCAATTTAGGCATGCCTGACTCCAAAGCCCATTCATTGGCTTGACCACTAGTTTGCAAGTAGAAAGGGATCCATGTCACATGAGACATAGTGCAGTAGAGATCCTGGAAGAATAGGGAAGGTGACCTAAAGGATATCATTCTTCAAGGACACCCCAGTCATAGGGGGTTAAAACAAGGGGTAGGAAAATGCAGGGGACAGGGACCGGAGCCCAAGGTGGCAGGAGTGTACATGTGGGCAGAATTATTGGAAATTGAAGTTTTTAAAATCCCATGTCTCTTCCTGCCTCTCTTCACACACCTCTCTTCTTGGTATTTACTGGACACCTCTGTGACTTAGCCAGTGCCAAACACAGGGGATACCACAGGTGAAAAGCACATAGATGGGCACATGTATGTTATATTCCAGTGCCAACAACCAGGGAGGGCTCTGGAGTGGACTCTCAACTGGGACCGGCATTCAAATGGGCAGAAGAATAAGGAATCCCTAGCGGCAGGCCCGTGAACTGTGAACTGAGCTGCTATGGGGAATTAGATTGGTGATTTGGGGAGTGTGGTGTAAGGGCCTTCGGGTGCCATTGACCCAGGTTTGGAGGCAGGAAAGCTCTTCTCAGACACCTTCCCAAGTGTCGGGCCGTGAGGACAGGGTCATGAGCTGTGGTCTCAAAGCTTTAAGGGCCTCAGAAGTCACTGCAGTCATAATAGTTGCCAATAGGTCTGTGGACTGGGTTTGATCCTCCCAGTGTTTCAAGTAAATTATTAAGCAAACTTAGTGGGGAGGGCTCAGGCCTCATCTTTGAGCCCAGGAGCCTGAAGTTGTAGTTAAGATTGCCTTTGAACTATGTTCCCCAGAGAAACAAAAATGCGAGGACTACTGCTCTAATGTAACCTCCTTAAAGATCAGAAAAAGACTTGCCCTTGGTCCCAGCAGTGCAAGGCACAGAACCGACTCCAGGCCCTTTAGGGTGTGTCTGCTGACCTCAGCCACCTGCTTATATCTGAGAACATGAATGAGGAAGACATCAAATTTCCAGTAAACACACCTCTAAGATTTGAGCTGGCCCAGGGGTGGGGGGTTGGGGGGGGAGGGTGGGGGAGGTAGGGTGTTACCCAATTACCAGAAAAAGAACATGGAAGAGAATTGTCAATCTTTTAAAACCTTTAATAATGTACATGTTCTCTAAGGCCGGCCCTCATCCCTCAGCTCTTTCTGACTCAAGGTTTTCACCCAGCTCCCCACATTATGTCAGAAGGGGCCATCAGGCGGGGCACTCATCAGCTGCAGCTGGGGGAAAAATTAATCCCAGTTACCGCAGTGGGCACAGGCTGGAGGTCAGCCGCCAGGTCCAAGGCAGAGCTGCTGATGGGTGTGTTGCAGTCAGGTTACCTGGAGATAGGATTTTCTCGGTCTTCCGAGTGGCCAGGTAGGCCCTGGTTAGGACACAGCCCCCTGGCCAGAGTCCTCTGACCAGGAGCAGCTGGCAGGAGTTCTGGGTCCCTTCCAGGTTGTCCTTGTGTGCTAGAAAAATATTTTCCCTATGTGTCATGTCATGGGAAGCACGGAAAAGCACTCAAATGAGATGAAAGGACTTCAGCCACAGGCTTTTCTGCCAGAAAACCACTTCTACATGCTCAGAGCTGGGGGCAGGGGGCTGAAAGGCAGTGCTTCTCCAGAAGAGTCTACCACATGTACCCATCCACCCGTCCATCCATTCATCCACCCATTCGCTTGCCAAATATTTATTGCACGCTCACCAGGCACCATGCTGAATGCCAGAGATAAAGTGGTGAACAAGACACCCTTAGAGGGTGAATTTGGGAGACTAAGGCCCAGGGAGGGGCAGGTTCCGCACAGATACAGCATTTAATGGTTATACCAGATCCGAAATGGATCCTACCCCTCCTAAAGCTGCCCGGTAGGCATGAGCAACATTTGGGGAAAGGATACTGGGTAGAAATGTGGCCGAAAAGGATGGTGGGCAGGCAGATCTAGCCTCCCCAGTGCCAAAGGTCAGTGGACAATGGAAATGGTCTGGTCAGCCACAGCAAAGACTGGGAAGAGGGGCCCAGGGAAGGACGCATGGTGCGTGTGGAGCACCGTGCCCGAGGCTGGGTCGTAGAATAGCAGCTCCTGGGCCTGCAAGTCCAGCAGCACGCCCAGCTGTGCTGGGCAGCGCAGCAGCCCCAGGGGCTCATGCTGCCCGTCGTGTGAGAAGCAGAACTCTTGGTCGTAGCGGGAGAAGACCCAGGAGTAGGCATTGTGGCCCAGACGAGAGTCACTGCCAGAACCCTTACGGGGCAGCTGGCCTAAGGCCACGCCCACCTTGTAGGCACAACTGTTCTGCACATTTACCATCCACGCGTGCAGCCCAGACTGGAAGGAGGTGGCGGCCAGGGCATTGGGCCAGTGGTCAAAGCGCTCTGGGCCATCTGCACAGGCCTTGGACTTCTTGGCGTTGAAGGTCAGAGTCCTTCCATCATCTGACAGTTGCAGGAAGGGGCTGACAGTCCTCTCCTCGATGCGCACATCCTCTGTGCCTGCCAGAAAGAATCTCAGAGTTGCCCAAGGTCCCCCCCCCCCCCCAGCCCTACCCTGGTCCTGCCAGGTAGTGAAGGGCTTCCTTATCACTCCCTGGCAGTGTGACCTCAGGCAAGCCATTTACTCTCTCTGAGCCTCAGTTTCCTCATCTGTAAAATGGGGATCAAAATAGGACTTACCACAGGATAGATGTAAGGATCAAACGAGATGACACATGGAAAGTACCCAGCAACAATATGTGCTCAATAAATTGTGGTCATAACAGTAGTTATTACTCTTTGTAAACTCTGATAGAAAGAAGGCCCAGAGAAGCGAATTGCCCAAGGTCACACACGAAGTTGGTGGCAGGGACAAAATAAGACCCAGCACGTTGTTCCTACATCTAGCATCTAGCACTGATCATACTGCGTTCCAGTTGGGCAAATCTGCAGCCTCCAGATCAGACTTGTCCTGGGGACACCGTGCCCCTGGAAGCTGGGAAGCATCAGGTATGCAGTTTCCAACAACTAACTCCATGGGACTGCCGGCAAATCAGGTAATATTTGACACCCGACTCTAGAGAATTCTAGTGTGTACTAGCATTTTAAGGAGAAGGGGGAACGGGGAACCTCCCCACTGGGAGGTGGGGAGGGTTAAAATGGAGAAAAACGTCAATTCACTAGTTAACCTAAGTCTGTGAATTGTGCAACTACCACAACTGGGAGAATGGAAACTTCTACCTAGCTTGGGGGGAGCCTGCTTTGAGAACCGCCGCACTAAGTGGGAATTTGTGGAGGCAGGAGACCGTGTCACGTTCACCTCTGTGGCCCCAGCATGCAGCACAAGGTCAGGTCCACAGTCAGCCTAGTCAATGTTAAGTGAGACGAATCCAGGAAGCTCAATTCTCACTCCCAATTGGCCATCAATTTTATCTTCTTAAAGAGAAACCAGGTTTCCAAGAAATAATACTGAGCTGTCTCAGTCGGGCAGGGCATGAGGAGGACGTAGTTTACCAGAACAAGATTTATCCTAGACCTAGACCCAACTACAGAGCAGGTCGGTCTGCAAACGGGAAGCGCCTGGCCCAGGTGCCCTGGGCCTTTCCAGAACCTTGGCTCCATTGACCAACCTGCACCCAGTATCACTGGTTGTCTAAGCTACCATCCCGAATGCACCGGTCCCCAGTGTTGGCCACAGCAAACCACAGACAGACAGACAGGTGCCCAGTTGCTCCAACAGGTGCTGGGCTCGAGCTTCTCACCTGAGAGCGAGCCGAGAGCTGCTGTTGCCCAGAGTTGGGTCAGAAGTGGGCTCCAAGCACACGTCTCATTAAAGTTTAACTTTTTCGACTCCTGGGGATCCAAAATGCCCTCTGCTTCCTCAGTCCTTGTAAGAAAGAAAACAGATTCAGAAAGGTTCTGGAAATGTATCTGGATCAAATGTATCTGATTGGGGGGCGGGGGATGAAGTGACAGAAAATCCTCTTCCCACAAGGGTGACACCAAGATTGGCAACCAGCCCCGGACAGGAGCTGCCTAAAGGGGACTGGGGCCAAAGGGAAGGTGGACATTCCCCCTGTGCACCCTCCACTTCCGCAAGCTTTAATTATGCAAGGCAGATGATTGACAGGGTGGTAACTACTTGGCGCCAGTGTCATAACTTGGAGTCATTCTGCTCTGTGGACGAAGCTACTCGTCCAAGGATCTGGTACTGGGCAGAGCCGGGGTTAGGACTTGGGCCCCTTGGACCTCTGTGCAGCAGTCTTCCCCCTCCACCTTCCTGCCCAGAGAAAGTTTCACCTCCCTCCAAAACCAATTGCAGCCGTAGTGCTGCCCTCGGTTTGATTAGTTGGTACAGCCAACTCCTCTGCTCTTAAAATGCCAACACCCTTGTGGGGTCACACAGGAAGGGACTATCAATTAGTTCCCCAATCATAAATTATTCACAGCACTTTGCTCCCAATAACTACCTCTCCTCCGCTCATGGCGGGGCACTGGGTTTGGTTGGAGAGGGAATTTGGGAACAAGGAGAATTGCCACTTATTAAGCAGCCAGGCTCTGGGCTTGCTCCTTTCTATACTGAATCTCACGTCATCTTTGGTATAACCTGGGAGGTACTTGTTACCCACTTGACAGGCGAGAACAGAGAAGACACTTAGCTAAAATGGGTAGCTGATTCAAGTCCTACCTGCAGGCACCGTTCAACATAATCCTTTCCTTGACCAGAAGTGAAGTCTCAAAAGGTATAGAGCAAAGTGGGGATTCACCAAGAGCTTTGCAGCCTTTTGAACTGGGTTCTGAGAAAGAACTTCCCACTGCCTCTAATCCTGAGGATGGCTCTGAGATCAGGCAGCAGTTCCGAGAGTATACACTCTCTGCCCCAAATCTCCCAGCTCTGCCCATTAATGAAGGAGAGGGGAGGGTGGGGCATGTCTCATGGATGCCTGCTCTTTGCAGGACTGTCACTGACTATCCTGGCTTGGGAAGAACGAGGTGAGCAGAGCCCTAGAAAAGCTGAGAGCAGGCTCTAGTAACAAAGGCTCTTTGTGGTCAGGACAACAGAGGGCCTGATGCCTCTTCTCAAAGCAGTGAGGCTGGGTCTTCAGGGACCCCAGCCGTCAGGTGGGGAGGAAAGAGGACCGTGTCTGCATTGCTAAGCCATTATCCCAGGGCAAATCTGAGGCCAATCACAGTCACCAGAATCTAGAAAATCAGCTGGTCCATGTGCCTTCTGGTACAGAAGAGAAAATTCGTGGTAGTGAATTGGGGTTCGGACACAGCAGGGCCCTGGCTGGGATCAGAAGGCCTGGTCTGTGCAGCAGGACCTGTTGCCATGACAGGCTGCAGCTGAACCCAGCCGGGGATGCGGATACAAAATTAGATCCAAAAAAGGCATTTCTCAGACAAGTGAGTCCCAGCTAAAGTTGCTTGACAACTTTTGAACACAGTGCTTTGAGAGTCCACACCCTCAGTCTAAAGGCACAAGGAACCGCAAATAAATCTTGACTTCTACCAATAGGGTTGTCAGTATTATTTTTTTTCTAAATATATTTTTATTTATTTCAGAGAGGAAGGTAGAGGGAGAGAGAGAGAGAGAAATATCAATGATGAGAGAGACTCCTGCACACCCCCTACTGGGGATCAAGCCTATATAACCTGGCATATTCCCTTGACTGGAATCAAACCTGGGACCCCCTCAGTCCTCAGGCCAACACTCTATCCACTGAGCCAAACTGGCTAAGGCTGTCAGTAGTATTTTGTTTAAGCAATTCTCAAACAACTCTGTGTGTATTATAGGACCAAACAAATGAATGACTGACTATATTGCTGTTGTTGGGTGCCAAGGTTCTCATTGTGAAAAAAGAAAGATATGAATGTAGAATGGGAGAAATCAAAGGAAAAATGCTGTGGTGTTCCCTTGGAATTAGAGTTTGTAATACAAACTCATGAATAAAAAGACCATTCTCACTTCCCAGCTCTGTCTGCTGTCTACTGAGAAGGCCTGGAAGCAATGATGCATCGGCAGCAATGCACATCTACTGCCCAGATCTCAGTTTTTAAATACCACTCCCCAACTACAAGGAACCAAGAGTCCCCGGAGAAACAGCTGGTTCCAGGCCTGAGGCAGGAAAAGAACAAGGTGATCCCGGGACATTGTGTTGTGCTGGAACACAAGAAAGTACTCAAAGAATGATGGGGCCAGCCGGCGTGTCTCAGTAGTTGTATCCACCTATAAACCAGGAGGTCATGATTCGATTCCCGGTCAGGGCACATGCCCGGGGTTGTGGGCTCGGTCCACAGTGTGGGGCATGCAGTAGGCAGCTGATTGATGATTCTCTCTCATCATTGATGTTTCTATTTCTCTCTTCCTCTTCGAAATCAATAAAAATATATGTATTTTTTTAAAAAAGAATAATGGGGACTTGTCAAAAGGATCCAGGATCCAGCCCCAAGGAACTAAAACTGGCCAAATCTAGGACAGTTTGAAGATCAAAATTAGTAATAATAGAAGTAGTATCAGATTATAATGCACTGAATAAAAAAAGAATTCACAAGTCTATATTTACACTAAATAAATGAATGAACAAACAAGCAAATAAATAAGTGAATAATTCAGGAATTTAGCAACAATGCAGACAAAAATTATGGGATAAAGTTTGAAGGTAAAGAGGCTATTTATACAAAATGCACCTCCTCACATTGCTTATTCATTACAAAAGTAAAGATATAACTTTATAATGAAGAAACCTGGTAGGCACCATTTCATCCATGTGATCAAAATTGATATCCCTGATAATGGGACAAAATGACATCATGTGCCCTCTGATTTGACAGAATGAGAACACATCACTTATGAGATATTCTTGCCAAAAATGCATAACCTGAACCCAATCATGAGGTAACATCAGATGAACTCAAATTGAGGAATGTTCTACAAAACAACTGTCCTAGACTCATTAAAAATGTTTTTCTTTTTTTAAAAACGAAGGAACAATTCTAGATTAAAAGAGAACAGATGGACCAGGAAAAAAAAAAAAAAAAAAAAAAAAAAAGAAACCACTAAACACTGTTAAGAACTTTTTTGGTACAATTGGCTGTAGATTTGGATATAGACTGTACTAATATATTAGATTATAGTATTATACCAACATTAAATTTCTGAACTTGATAATTATTCTGTGATTATGTAAGAGAATGTCTTTGTTCTTAGGAGATAAATGCTGAAGACACAATGGCTGGGCTATAATTTTTTTTAAAAAGATACTATGCTAGTACAGAGGAGCAATCATCTTGATAAATAGGAAAAAAGAGACAGTGAGAAAGAGCAAACATGGCAAAATGTTAACACAACTAGTATTTCTAGACAAAGGTCATTATAATACTTTTTCTAACTTTGCTGAGTTAAAAATATTCAAAACAAAAAATTTAAAGATCAAACTTTTTTTCAAAAAATCACATCAACTTGATATTGCAGACAGACTGACTGTGGTTAGAGGAAGATGATAAAGATAGAGAAAAAAGAGAAGCTAGCAGAAATGTGGGAAGATTATAGGAGGGAAAAAGTAGGAACAAGCCAAATACACATTAAAAGGAGACAGAAACCTGGCCGGTGTTGCTCAGTGGTTGAGTGTCAACCTATGAACCAGGAGGTTACAGTTTGATTCCCAGTCAGGGGCACATGTCTGGGTTGCAGGCTCGACCCCCAGTGTGGGGCATGCAGGAGGCAGCTGATCAATGATTCTCTCTCATCATTGACATTTCTATCTCTCCTTCTCCTTCCCTCTCTCTGAAAATATACTTAATAAAAATGTATATTTTTTAAAATAAAAGGAGACAGTAAGATGAATGTGATGCATCCATACTGTGGAATACTTCACAGACTTTCCAAAAAGATTCCAAATTAGCCTGATAAATTATAGAACAGCAAGTATAAAAATGACCCCATCTGTATTTTAAAAAAAATATTTTTTAAGGAGGCAAAAATTCTCCTACGATTATACAAGGAAAGTCCCAAAGACATACAACTAACTGTTAAAACTGATCACCTCTAGAGAATGGGGTTGGGAAGAGATGACTCATTTTTAATTTGAATAGTTTTATATTGGTGGACTTTTTTTCTTTCTCTCATACATATGTATTGCCATTGAAACTTAAATACAAAAATAGATAAGAATGGGCTGTGCTCCTCAAGTACAGCTCTGAAATCCTGCACAGATTAAGAATTTAACTTCTTTGCCTGGCAATGTACATCCTTTTAGCCACTTCCTCAGATTCTTGGTTCCCAGCCTTTTGGGACCTAGGTAGAGCCTGGTGAAATTCTTTTCACATTGCATAATTAAAATGCAAATTTGAGGAGACAGTCCTGAGACAGGTGTCAGGTGTGGGCCCCAGTCCCAGCTCTGGGGCTTGGGCAAGTCCCTTCCCCTCTCTGAGCCTCAGCATTCACATCTGTAGATGGGCTGGTAAAACCCTCCAACAGGGTGGCTGTACAGTTTTTAATGGGATAAGGTTAGACTGTGGCAAGCCCCTGGTTAATAAGTAATTATTTCACTCCCTTACACATGGGTCCAACTCAGTTCTCCAAGCGAGGAGCAGGAAGGCCCCGTCCATCGAGCCTGGCTCCAGAGAAGCCACTCACAGCTGCACACCCTGGGCTTCCCCCAGGAGCAGCGGAGCCTGAATGCAGTGAACTATTCAGAGGCCCGAAGGCCATGGTTTCCATGGCAGCCCAAGCAAATCAGGGACCAGACTCACCTCTCAAAAATCTCCTGCTCCTTCTGCTGTGAGAAAAGAAAACAGAATCAGGCTTGGCACCAGAAACCCAGCAGGCAGTCAAGATCTGAATAGATTCAACTGACGGGGAGGGCTCCATGGGGACGGAGACTCTAGGATAAAAAATTCTACTCCTTCTTTAAGACAAAGCACAAAACTGCATGGGTTCCTCGCATACCTCACTACCCCTCACTCGGAATGACTCACTCTGCCCGCTGTGCCCCATGGTGTCCTCAGTTTCCTTCACCTACACTTCAGGACAAGTACATATTGACCCAACATTTCGTCCCCCGTCAAGACTGTCAGCAACCAGATGGCTGGGACCCTTTCTGAATCTGCCATTGTGACTGTCCCAGCGTTTGGGACAGAACGTGCTCTGTCCATGGAAGCTGTGTGACTGAATGAATGCACAATCTAGGGCAGTCATGGAAACTGTCCTACTTGAACTGCAGTGGTACAGATAGCTCAGTTGTTCTACATTCTCGTTTCTCTGCTTGGCATATTTATTCAGATGTCACAATGTCCCTTAAAACTGCGGATATCTGGATATCTGTATAAAATACCAGTACTTTGAAAGGATAGGTACCAAAATATTAATCATAGTAATTCCTAGATGGTAGGATTAAATATGAGCTGTATATTTTCATATTGGACTCCTTGTCAATTCTTCAGATATGGAGTTATCTCTCCACCTCCCCACTTCCTTTAACATAGTTGCAACTCTTATCTTTCAGGCATCAGCTTCTAAGTCACTTTATCCAGGAGGCCTTCCCTGAGCCCCTCGAGTTTGGCTTGTGGGGTCCCTAGCTCCCAGGAATGTCATCTACCACAGCATATCCTAATTATCAGTTTCTGTATCTGTCGTGTCCGTAAGGCTGTGAGTCACTGACAGCTGTATACTGCAACTCCACTCCACAGCACAATGCTTAGCACATAGTAGGCACTCAATGAATATTTGCTCACTATTCAAATAGTTACCAGGTGCAAAAAAAAAAAAAAAAAAAATCTCTCATCATTGATGTTTCTATCTCTCCCTCTCTGAAATCAATAAAAATCTATATAATTTTATTCCCCTGACTCATCCCTGCTTCAAATTATCATTATCCACACACCTCCAACCAATAAACATTCTCAACGTTTTCAGACTTTTTGGAGAGAGTGGCCAATGGGTCATGCCCTCACCCCTGCTTGACTTACAATCAGCTGGAGGTCATCCGTATGGGTGAGCATGTCCACCAGGCTGGTGCGGATGGTGTCGAGCTTCTGCAAAGCCTCAGCCCAGTGCACTCGCTGCGTCAGGATGCTCTGGTGGGCCCGCTCCTCTTCGCCATGCACCCGTTCCAGCAACCGCTGCTCCTCAGTCTCACATAGACTCCTCACCAGACCCAGCCGCTGGATGACCAGTTCCCGCGCTGCACTGGCCATGCTCTAGCAAGGGATAAAACATGAAGAGTCAGATCCTGGCAAAGCCCCAGTCAAGATTAGGAGGGTTTCTCCCTAGTTAGTTTGGCTAGTGTGTCAGCCTGTGGACTGAAGGGTCCTGGGTTCAATTCCGGTCAAGGGCACATGCCCAGGTTTCAGGCTCGATCCCCAGTAGAGGGTGCAGGAGGCAGCTGATTCTCTCTCATCATTGATGTTTCTATCTTTCTCTTCCTCTCCCTTCATCTCTGAAATCAATAAAAAATATATTATAAAAAAAAATATTACGAGGGTTTGGGCACAGCCCAAAGAAGTGCCAAAATTGATCAGCAATGTCTGCCATGGGCACTGTAGTGGCAGTAACAGTACTTAAGCCAGCCCAGCCCTAAGAGTTCCCAAATATGGTTTAGGGTAAAGAAATGTGAAATCCAGACATCCAGGCTATATCTCGCAGAACCAGGTTCCCAGAATGGAAGAGATGGGCAGGGCCTAGAGATCAACTAGAGTCACCTGCTTATTTCACAGATGGGAATACCGAGGCCAAGGGACCAAGGTCAGAGGTCACAGAATTACAGAACAGAAGGGCCTACAAAGTCATCCCCATCAACAGGATCTGTACCAACAGTGGTCCGGTTGATATTTTTGACCATGTCTGAGAACAAAAACCTTATTATTTCCTAATTGTCCATTCCAACTGCTTCCATGGTAGAATTCTTTTCTGCCACACAGGAGGCCTGAAATCAGTTCTCAGCCAATAAAGTTAACGTGTGTCTCCTAGCAACTAGCACGGTGTCTGCCACATAGTAGGCACTCAAATATTTACTGAATGACTGATAGGAAATTTTTCCCAACTTAGTCAAAAATCTCTTGATAGCACTCACATGCTAAGTCAGTGACAGAGCTGGGAATAGAACCCAGTTCTCTTGACTTTCAGTCCAACACCATCCCCCTACACCACTGCCATCTGGGAATCAGTCCTACCCAAAGGTATCTGTTGCATAAAGTGAGAGGAGGACAGTCTCCTTCATGCCAAGGTCAGAGATAGCCAACGGCTTCCGTGTGTCCTGCCCCTGAAGACCTGCTTTGTACAGTGCAGATGACAATTATCCCTGTTTAACAGAAGAAACTGAGACCCATATTTGCCCAATGGGGAAAAGGGAGTGGCTAAGTGTACAGTCCAGTGAATCTGGGAGTTCAGATTCCACTTCAGTGTTCTCGTAAAGCAATGTGGCATAGGGGTTGGGAAATTAGGTTTTGAAGACAGTTTCAAAGTTTAAATCTTGGCTGTTCCACTTATTATATGGGGAACTTTAATCACGTTACTTATCATCCCTATGCCTCAGTTTTCTAATCTGTCAGCTGAGGATGATACCTCATAAGGCTGTTGTGAGGATTAAATGAGTTAATACATGTAAAACAAATAGAACAAAGCTGGCGCATGAGTGCTCAGTAACATCGGCGATTGCTCTTCCCTCTTCCCACTTTGATGCCCACAGTGCCCTGAGTCTCTGCAGCTGTGTTTATACTGTGTGATCAGGATCAAGAACAGACCCTGACCCAAGAGACATCAGATACGCCCTGAGTAGAAGATGGCAATCAATTCCAACACCCTTCTTGAGTCATTCCCTGAAATGAATAGCACAGGAAAAAAGCTTCCCTTTCTGAAGATATGACAGAGTAAACGAAAAACCCTCCTAGAACACAGAAATGCTGGAAAAATAACCCAAAGCATCCTTTTAAAAGTGAAGCTGTGTTGGCAGCAAATTAAAGGAAATAACTTGGAGTCCCAAAGTAGAAAGGAAACAGGAAACCAGTGTAATCAGGAGCTGAGGACTCAGTTGCCTTGGCTTGGGCTTGTGATTTGCTTTAGAATTTTATACTCATCTAAACCATCATGCAAGGGCATTCAAGGTCACTATAAAGTGATAAAGGAATGGTTTACCAAGAATATATAACCAATCTAAAAATATATAAATATATATATATGTATGTATATGTACATTTCATAAATATACATTTCATAAATAGCACCAACATAAAAAGAATAGCTGACAGAATCATAAAGAAAACTAGACAAGTCCACAGCATGATATGAAAATGTAAATAAATGCCTTTTGTCAGTAATCAATAAATCTGACAGATAAAAAATTAGTTAAGTAGAAAGAAGATTTGATCCAATTAATAAGCTTAATTAGTACACACATATAAAACCCTATATATTTTTTCAAGTGAATATGAAATGCTCACCTAAATTGATAATGTTTTAGGGCATGAAGCAAGTCCCAACAAACTTCAAACAATTGATGTCATACAGATTACAATGCAGTTAAGTTAGAAATTAAAATGATGATAATTTAAAGAATAAAACCATATACTTGGATATTTAAAAACCTATTTCTAATAACTCATAGTGAAAGAACAAATCATAGTGGAAATTTAAAAATACTTGTAACTGAATGCAAGTACAACATCAAGTTTGTGAGATGTACCTATATCAACACCTAAAAGGTACTATATGGTTTAAATGTTCACCTTGAGAAATAAGAAAAACGAAAATGACAGACTTACAGTTCAATTCAGTAAGTTAAAAAAACAAAGTATGTAAAAAAGCAAATTAAAAGAAAAAAATTATAGCCTGGCCGGTATGGCTCAGAGGTTGACCATCAACCTATGAACCAGGAGGTCACAGTTTGATTCCTGGTCAGGGCACATGCTCCGGTTGTGGGCTCAATCCCCAGTGGGGGACATTTTTCTCACCATTGATGTTTCTATCTCTCTCTCCCTATCCGCTCTGAAATCAATAAAAATATTTTTTTAAATAAATAAATAAATACCAGTAAATAGAAAAATTATAAAGATAGAAGGACATAATATTTTTATTTTATATATATTTGTATTGATTTCAAAAAGGAAGGGAGAGGGAGAGAGAGACAGAAACATCAATGATGAGAGATAATCATTGATCGGCTGCCTCCTGCACACCCGCTACTGAGGATTGAGCCCAAAACCTGGGCATGTGCCTTGACTGGGAATCGAACACTGACCCCCTTGGTTTATAGGTCGACCCTCAACCACTGAGCCACGCCAGCTGGACAATATAATATTTTTTTAAGAGATATAAAAGAGAGAATTAAAATACTAAAAGTTGGTTCTTTGAAGACTAACGTGATAGACAAACTTGTGACAAGTTTATCAATATTAACAACAATTTTATGCATTTAAATTCAACAACAGAGAAAGTGGGTAATTTTTCCAGAAAGAATTTACTAAAACCAAAGAAAAAGAAAACAGAACAGGAAAAATCCTATCATTATGATGGAAAATGAATCAGTAGTTAAAAATCTACCAACAAAATACCACCAGGCCCTGATAGTTTTACAGAGGATGTCACCAAACATTCAAGGCACAGATAATTCCAATCTTCTACAAACTCCTCCAGTGAAAATAGAGTTCTGTTCCACAACCTATTGAACAAGGATTATATAATCTCGATAACAAAATCTGATAAGGACTATACAAGAAATGAAACTCATAGGCTAGTCTCACTCCTGAGCATAGATGCAAAAATGCTTTTTAGAAAGCTAAGTGATCCTTATGATGGAACTATTCTGTACTCAATTGTGGTGGAAGTCACACAAATCTATACATATGATACAACTGCATAGAATTAAAGTCACACACAGAAATGAATTGGTGTAAAACTTGTAAAATCTGAAAGGCTGAGCTGTATTAATGTCAATTTCCAGGTTATGATAGTCTACCATAGTTAGGAAAGATGTTAACATTGTATGTGAATCTATAGTGATCTCAAAATTAAAAGTTAAAAAATATATATATTATGACCAAGTTAAGTTGGTTTTCCCCAGGAATTTAAGGATGGCTTAGCATTAGAAATTCTATTAATGTGTTACCATATAAACAGATGATGGAGAACAAAACATATCTATAAACTGACAAATGACATCCTTAAGAGCCTACAGGAAAGGTGATAAGTAATGGAAAATAGAAGCAATCAGAAGAGAACTTCCACAAGGTCTGCCCATCACCTAACCATCACCTGCACCTGTGCTCACTCCGCCTTCTCTGTTTCTGTGGATGAATTGCCCATGCTTTTACCTACAACCAACCTTTCCACTTGTTTACTAGATCCCACCCCCCTTTGCTGTACCCAATTCTCCTCTTTCTCTTGCATCATTAATTTTCCCCTTTCTACTGGAAAATTCCCATCAGCATACACACATAAAGTAACTTCTCCCATCTTAAAAAGAAAATAAACAAAAAACTGCATTGATCTCTTATCGCTCTCCAGTATCATCCAATCGGTCAGCTCTCTTCTACAGCACAGCTCAAGAGTTACCTGTGTTAACTATCCCAAATTACTCTCTGAAACCCACTCCAATCAGGCTTTCACCCCACCACCCTACAAAATTCCTCTTGTCAGGATCTTCAATACTGTGCATGTTACTAAATCCAATGGTCCATTCTCATGTACTACTATGGGGGAATAAGAGGCAGGAAGAAATTCACAGCTGCTGCCCTTGAAAAGCATACTTGAGAGATGTAGGTGTGGCCATGAGTCACAAGGATCAGCAGTGTGATGCAGCAGAAGGAGCACTGGCTGCAGAGTCAGAAGATCCAGGTCATAGAACTGACTCTGGCAGGAGGATGTGGGACCTTGGTCAAGTCAATTAACCACCTGTAAACAGGGATGTTACTGCCACCTACTGCATAGGACTAGGATAAAGAATATTCAACACACAAGCCCCTAGGTTATCTGATCATTCTGGGGCTGCGCACAAAATGATTAGATGTTAGAGAAATGCTACCCTTCCTGATCCCTTACCCTGAGAACAGTCTTTGCACTAGTGTGCAACTCTGCCCAGATGGTAAAACCAAGGCTCAGAGAGAGAAGAAACCATCCTTCCTGGGCATCCAGCTTTGTGCTATAGCACAATGTGTCAGTGAGGTCAGGAAGTGGCCTAGACTGGGTCAAGCCCCTAAGGCTGGGGTCCGATCCTAGGAGAGGGCCCAGCGTAGAGGGGGAAAGGGAGGAATTACCTACCACTGCTCTCTGGTTCTTCCCTGGTAGGACCTCAGCCATGTACTTGGTGATGCCAGCACTCTGTAACTGCAGTCTCTCACACTGGTCCACAATCTTGTTCTGCAACACAAACAACACCCATGGCATCTTGATCCATGTTGATCCATTCATTCCATTCCATTGATTTTTTTCTTTTTACCCCTCCTCTGCCATCCACTCCCCTGGTTATATCCCACATCTCATCATTATGGAAAGCTTATACCGCCTCCAAAATCTTCGTCTCAAATATCCCATCCCCTGCCTACCACTTCCCATCCTTCTAGATCATTAACTCTAGAATTTCCATTCCAACAATTTCTTCGTTTCAGTTGGAGCTGCCAATACATTAGTCTTACCTCTTTTCACTGTCCATCACCTCTGATTGTGGCCTTGCTTCTCTCTTTGTCCTGAAATCTCATCTGCCCATTATTATAATCATGTTCCTGCATACAATCTCAATCTCAACCTGACACTACACATGCACCTGAGTAGAAGAACATGGCTTATTAAACAGCACCATCAGTCATCAACCTCATTACCCAGAAAAAATAAAAATAAAAAACCTGAACCTCACATGGAATCCATCAATGAGTCCTACCAGCCCCATCTCCAAAGTCTCTCTCTTTCCTCTGGCCACTTCTGGTCACCTCTACTCCCGCCATTCTACCCAGATCACCATTATCTCTCACAGGAACCACTGTTAGAGCCTCCTAACTGGGCTCCCATTCTTAAACCCCCAAGTTAAACACTGCCACGTTTTATAAGGAAATCAGATCGGGTCACTCACTGTTCCTGCTCAAAACTCTCCAATGACTTTCCAATACACCCACAGTAAGATGAGATTAAGCTTCTTATCTTAGTCAACAAGGCCCTACCTTATGTGACTCTGTGTAATCTCCCCAATGTTACCTCCTACCACTCTCCACACTGGCCTTCTTTCTGTTACACAAACACACCAAATTTGTCCTGACCTCAGTGCCTTTGCACCTGTTGTTTCTTCTGTCTCTAGCTGTCTTCTCCCATATATCTCTGTGTCTCGCTCCCTGACATGTCACTTTTCCAGAAGCCTTCCCTGACGATCCACATCTCCATTCCCTTACTTTGCTTCCTTTTCTCCTTTGTACTATCGTTCTCTGACTGTATATTGTTTGTTTAACTTTTTTGTATCTTTCCCCCCACCACTGGCCATATCTCCTTGGGCAAGTCCCAAGGTAATAGGCACCATAAGCACCATGACTTTGACTTATTTTCTATGCCCAACTGCCTAGAAGAGAGTTCCTAGAAGAGGAGGCCCTGAATAAATATTTGTTGAATGAATGAAACCCATTTCCTTGGCTACTGAAGTTCAGCAGTTTACAGCTTCTAAGCTGTGAGCATCACTCATGAGAGCAGGGGAGAGTTTTAGAAATGCAACTGTGGCCCACAGAGAAGGATCTTGCCCAAGAGATAGAGCCAGACCCCTGCTTTCCCTCTCCATTGCTCCACATAACAATGGGAACCCTTCCAAGCAGCAGCCCTTCCACTCCTTCCCCTAAGAGCATTGATTGCCTCAGTTCCATCTTCCAGAAGGGAACTCAGCTGCTAGTGCCTCTTCTAGGAAGCCCCTGGAAACCCCCTCCACACACACAAATCAGGAATTAGCATTACAGTTCACCAGACCAAACGCAAAGCTATAGAATTGAGTTGATTGGGAGGAAGCTGCTGTGATCACCATACACCACAGGACTAAGGGAACTGAGACTAGCTTCTGAAAAGCTACAGGGACAGGAACCCAGAAGGCCCGTGAAAAGTTGTTTGAACTGGTGGTATTTTTGCCCAGTTCAGGAATAATCTTGCCCTGGAGTGAAATTTCTTTGCTGGCTGGAAGAATAGAAGGAAAATCTAACCAAAATTGGAGGGAGAAAGAGCAAGAAACCCCTCTCTCTAAGGCAAAGAAAACGAATATACCTAGGGCCTCGGGAGGGTTCAGGGAAGGAGTCCCAGGCAAAGTATATTCCAAAACAAGCATCAGGCTGCCACCCTGCCCCAGCCTTCACCCTTTCCGCCACTCAAATTCAGGCCTGATGGCAACTTTTAAAAAAGGTTTTCATTCAATTCTCACTCCCATTAACGTCACTTCCTCCCTCCAACCACTGAAGCAAAGAGGTGGTTTCCTCTGGTCAATGACTGCCCTAGTCCATCCCTGGACAGCAGAAACCTGGGAGGATTTACTGTCCATTCTGGGCCCCGGTCTCCTCATCTATAAAATGTGGGTAGGACCCCCACTTCAAAGGGGCTTGGTCTGGATGGAATCAGACGGTGAGTATTGAAGTGCTTTGAAACTTGCAAAGTGTCTATGCTTTATGGAAGTGTATTAAACTACACTCTCCGAGTTTATTTTCGTCATCACTATCATGGATAGTGGTGACAAGTAGGACCCGCTAGGAGCTTTCAGGTGTCACTGAATAACTGAATCCCCTCTGGCCTCAGCACCCTGTCCGGGGTGCTCGTTACAGTCCAGTCTGAGGAGGCAAGTCTCCAACCAGAGCCCACAGCCTCACAGCTGGGCAGAACTCCAGGGAGAGGTTGGAAGAATCAAGCCTTTTAATCAAATTGCAAGGAAATCCCCAGGGGCCACACAGGTAGGCTGGAAGGAGGGAAGAAGCCCCAGGGTGAGTTTGACTCCCCAATCTCAGCAGTTCAGGGAGGGGTGGTGACAGGAAGGTGGCCAGCCTGGAGCCAAGTGGAGGCTGGGGGTGGGGAGAAACCTAGGGGAAGGGTTCCTAGCAGGAACCTCCTGATACCTGCCCGCCCCTTCCCTTCGCTCCGGTGAAACCAGCTTGACGTCGTCAAAGCCAAACCTGAAAGGGAAGAAATCACCTCCCCAGGAAGCCCGAACGGTGGACGAGGGGAGGGGTTGTGCGCCCCGAGGTTGAGGAGTGAGGGGGGGCTGGGTTTTATCACAGATCAGCCTGCACCTGGGGGGTGGGAGTTGGAGCAGCTGAGCCCTTTATCGCCCAAGGACAGGTCCCATTCCCAGCCTCTGCAACAGGGTTCCTATTACCTTATTTATGTCGCACAATAACTCCACTAAGTGCGCGCTAGGATTGCCCCCAAGCTACAGATGGGGACACTGAGTCTCAGGGGATTGAGATTCCCCAGGAGGACGCACGGGGGTGACATCCGCACTCAGGTATGCCCGCCTCCGGGGCCACACCCTTTAACCGCCTCGTTCTACAGCCAGGACCCCTGCGGAGCCTGCGCTCCCGGCCCGGCCGGGGTCAGCCCGGCCCCGGGCGCTCGGGTCCCCGCCCGACCTCGCAGCGCGCCTCCCGCGCCCCGGCGCGCCCGCCCTCGGCGCCCCCGCCTTCCGGCTCCCACGCCCGCTCACCCGCAGCTCTTCGGCGCGCTCCCCCGCCGGGCGGATGCGGTGGCCCTGGCAGCGGCCGCCGAGCTCCGTGCAGGCGGCGCACACCGGCCGCCGCTCGGAGCAGCAGAACCACTTCAGAGCCTGGCCGTGCTCCGGGCAGAGAGGCCCCGGCTCAGGTCCCGGCCCGGGTCCTGGAACCGGTCCCGCGCTCTCCGCGGACATGGCCGAGAGACCGGCCGGCGCCCCGCGCTCCACCTGTCGCAGGTGGCTGCTGGGCGGGGCCTCCCTGACCCCGCCCCGTCCCAACGGGCGGCCACCGCGCTTCCTCCCGCCCCGCTCTCCCTGCTCCTTAGGCGCCTGCCCGCACCCTTGACCCGACCCGGGTCCAGATCCCACCCGCTTCAGCAGTCCCCCCCGCCCCCCTCTGAATTAAGTCGTGTTACATGCGTGTTTGTTTTACAACAAACATGAAACACCAACTATTAAAGTAACTGTCGGAAACTTAATTGAGCAATTAGAAGTGCCAGGCTTTTGCTAAGCGCTTTGTAAGTGTTCTATCGTGTAATACAACAGCCTTTTATGAGAGGTAGCTTTAGACAAGTGCTAGCTTAAAACTAGGTTCTGGTATCAGACTGGGCTCAAGTCCCATCGCCGCCCCCTGGCTGAGTACCGCCAGGGCCTCAGCCCTAACACGGGGCTAAGGAGGGTACCTACTTCACAGACTTGTGCTGAGGATCGAGTGAGTGAAAACACTTCCAACGGTATTTGGAGCACAGACAGAGGCTGCAACTGCTAAGCACCTGCTGTCAGTACCAGGGAAGTATGATGATCCCCATGTTTTATGGAGGTTGAGTAACTTGCCAGGGGTCACAGTTACTAATTGGTAGCCGTGAGATTGGAACCCAGGCAGTTTGACTTATGGTTAACATGTTTAATAATTTTTATTGCATATTAAGATCCAATGAGGAACATCTTTGTTAGGCTGATTCCCCCAAAGTATTTATATCCAAATTTTCTTAATTTGAAAACTGGTATTTTTAAAAATATATATTTTATTGATATTTTACAGAGAGAAAGGGAGAGGGATAGAGAGTTAGAAACATCGATGAGAGAGAAATATCGATCAGCTGCCTCATGCACACCCCCTCCTGGGGATGTGCCCGCAACCAAGACACATGCCCTTGACCAGAATCGAACCTGGGACCCCTCAGTCCTCAGGCCGACGCTCTATCCACTGAGCCGAACCAGTTAGGGCTGAAAACTAATATTGGAAAAAAAAATCAATGCATGTTTATTGAAGAAAATAGACTGCAAATAAGCATGAGGATGAAGAACCCATCCCCACGGACCTGAGCTGTCTTGTGGCTTTCTTCTTAGGATCTGATAAATCATTCTAAGCCCAAATGGAACCCTCTGTGGGGGCTCCAGTCCAGTCCTTCTGGGCACACAAGAAGAGCACTGCTCCCCAACCCCCAAACTTCGTTTTAGGAGGTCTTGGCAGAGGGCTGGGGAGAGAACTCAGCCAACAGGAGAAGGAGCCAGGCCTTGGGTGCCAGAGGACATTCTCAGTTCATCAGAACTGGACACTGAGAGCAAAATCGGAAAGAGAAACATCACTACATCCTGCGGCATGTTGGGATTTAGGCACCTACCTCTACTCTGAGGCACCTCTAGCAGCTACTACACAAATGGAAGAGAACCCTTGCTTCTCTCAGGCCCCGGGGGTAAGGCAGCTTCCAGCTCCAGAGCTATGCCTCTTACGGGACCTTGGTCAGATTATTCAATCCAGCGTGCCTCGTTTCCCCGTTGCTAAAATGGGGGTGAGAATAGGCTTTATCTCTGAGGGCTGCTTTCAGAGTTAAATGAGATCATGTCTGCAAAGAACTGTTAGCTGGGGTCTATGGCATACACTTAGGGGCTAATAAATGTTTTATTGTAGGTGTGGGAGTCAATAAATATACTTGTGCCCTGGCCTGGTAGCTCAGTTGGTTAGAGCAGTGGTCGGCAAACTGCGGCTCGCGAGCCACATGCGGCTCTTTGGCCCCTTGAGTGTGGCTCTTCCACAAAATACCATGGCCTGGGCGAGTCTATTTTGAAGAAGTGGTGTTAGAAGAAGTTTAAGTTTAAAAAATTTGTCTCTCAAAAGAAATTTCAATCGTTGTACTATTGATATTTGGCTCTGTTGACTAATGAGTTTGCCAACCACTGGGTTAGAGCATCGTCCCAATATGCCAAGGTTGTGGGTTTGATCCATGGTCAGGGCACATATGTTTCTCTCTCTCTCTCTCTCTCTCTCTCTCTCTCTCTCTCTCTCTCTCTCAAATCAATAAATGAAAAAATACTTGTAGCAGTTTTTTGTAATGTAAATTCTGTGACATTCTTCGGTGGGAGGGTGCAACATTCTTGGCATCAAAAGAAGTTTCTAATGCAATCCCAATGGGTGGGTGAAGACATAACAGCATTTACCCTCTTCTAGGGGTGGGGAAGGAAATGGGCCACCATCATTTGAGACTGTGGTTAGAATTTTTTTTGTTCTAGAGCTGGGTGGGGAGGGCTGTTAACCCTTATGGTAAGGGAAAAAAAACAAAAAACCCAGAAGGTGATTTTGTGTGACGGGAAAAGAGACTGGGGAGAGCAAGAAGAGGAAGAAGGGGTTAAGGTTCTGGGGAAAAGTGGGGCCTCTTCATTGGGTGTGGCTCTGGGAGGGCTGGAGTTGGGAAAACAGCCAAATCACCAGAAATTCTTCCAGGCAGAGGGACTAGAGAGTGCAAGGGGCTTATGTGGGAATATGTTTACCTTTAAAACATTGGAATCCTCAGTTCCACCATTCAGGGGCTGAGCTGGACCAGAACTGGGAAATCAGCCCCTTCCCTTAAAGTGCATCAGGCCCTGCCCAGCACATGCCCCCACAAGAGGCCTTGGGACACTCATAAGCTCCGAGGTGGTGACCCCCAAGCTTTATCAGGCATCAGAACCAACTGGGGTGGTTGGGGAGAGGGTAGACTTTCCAGTAAGACTCTCTCTCATTCACTAAGTCTGGGGTGGACCAGGAATCTGCATTTGTAGCAGTTACACTGAAACTAGGACACAAATGAGACCTCTGACTATTCCCACAGACACTGGCACTGGCCACCCATTAGTAGGTGGCAAAATCACCTCAAGGGGTAGAGACCAGTGTCATAAAAATTAGAAAAGAAAGAAAAAGTAGAAAACATTGTTCGTAGTAAGAGTTTTTTGTTTGTTGCAGTTAAATATAGTACATATACATGTATGAGCACTGGGGATTGAATGCATTTCTTCCTGAGGGTCATGGTCAAAAGAGGTTTGAAAGCTGATGCTCTAAGGTGACCTCTGGAGCACTGGTGGGAGTGGGGAGAGCTGTCCTTGAACTTTAGGGTTTGCCTAGGCAAGACACCCTGATCTGGAAACAGAGAAGAATGGACACCTTTGTTACATTTTAGTCATTCAGTTGATTTATTCAGCACTTACCTATGTCCTGGGTCATATTTAAGGAATGAGAATACAACCATAAGGAAGGACAAAGTCTACTCTCCTGGATAAATAAAACAAATGGAAATGTAACATAATGTTGGTAAGTGGGAAGAGCTAGGGAAAAGACAGGCAGAATAGGAGAAGAAGCTGGATGGGGGTGCTGATCAGGAGCAGCTGATCTAGGAGGTCTCTCACAGGCGTGGTACTGGGTCTGTGCCCTGGATAAACAGCAAACATACCTGGAGAATATCTGGGGGAGGAATGTTCCAGACCAAGGGGCCAGCAAAGGCAAAATATCTTTCTATGCCATGAACTCTGCTCCCTGCTCCCCCCTCTCACCAAAGAATGGGGCACAATTTACACAGTTCTTTCTGCAAAAGGTGCCACAGGTATATTTACACACTCTCACACATGATAAAATATTCATTAGTCCCTTATCATATGACCCAGGTGGTGATATACTTATTTTTATAAAATTGGAATTATCTGTAAATTCTGCTCTGCAACTTGCCTTTCACTTGCTCATTTATGACCTTTGGTTTTGGACTTTTTAAACTCTTTTCGTAGCGAGCATTTGGGAAAGTCTATTGGAAAGAACTGTTGTTTCCAACCTTTACTGTCTCTCACGCCTGCTCTTCAACCCTGACCCAGCCCTTGTCTGCCTTGCCTGGCCTGGGCCCTGCTCTATTGCTGGCCCCGCCTGGCCTCACCCGGTTCCCATGCCTCCTTCCTCTTCAGACCCTGATCCAACCAACGTCTCTGGTGTCAGGGCTGGAAGTCATCTGACTGGGGTTTGCACAGTTTCCAGGAGTGGCAAGAAGACTGTCAATGCTGTGGCTTCTTTTCTCCTGTGATGTTTTCACAGCACCACCAGTATCAACTGCCACCTTTAAGAAAAACTTGGCAGCCTGCCCGTGCAGACAAACTTACACCACATGAGTCCCTGTGAAGTCCAGGTCCCCGAGGAGAGAGAGTCCTTCCTGCTCTTGCCAGACAAGACCAGACTGGATGAGACCAGATCTCATCTCCAGAGGACTCTTAGGACCCGTACACTTCAGAGGATGGACAGTATCAAACGAGGCAAGTCCAGAAGAAAAAAAAAAAAATCAGTTCAGGCAGCAAAGAGCCATGAACTAGGATTATATTTATACTAGTGGCCTGGTGCACGAAATTCATGCACGAGGATGGGGGTTCCCTCAGCCCAGCCTGCACCCTCTCCAATTGGACGTCCCTCTCGAAATCTGGGAGCGCTGGCTCCTAACCGCTCACCTGCCTGCCTGCCTGATCGGCCCTAACCTCTCTGCCTGTCTGCCTTATCACCCTTAACTGCCTCTGCCTGCCTGCCGGATCGCCCCCAACTGCCCTCCCCTGCTGGCCCGATTGTCCCCAACTGGCCTCCCCTACTGGCCTGATTGCCCCTAACTGCCTCTGCTTCAGCCCCACCACCATGGCTTTGTCCGGAAGGTCTCCCAGTCTAATTAGCATATTACTCTTTTATTAGTACAGATAAGACAGAATTGGAGGCATTGGTAGTGTTAGGTTGAGGGGATGAAAGGTGAGGGGAAAGAAGGGGGCACAAAAAGTATGTTGATTACATCCATAGCATTCTACCTTGTGTCCTAATTGGCTGTTCATGACCACCTTCCCCTTTCATTCTTTATTCAAAACTGCTTATTGAGGATCAACTATATGCTAGACCTGTGCTGTCTAATGCCATAGCCATTAGCCACATGTGGCTACGTAAATTTAAAGTTAAAATTAAATACAATTTAAAATTCAGTTCTTCAGTTGCAAACTAGCCACATTTCAGGTGTTCCAATAGCCACAGGTGGCTTGGGGCTAGCATAGAGGAAATATAGAACAGTTCCATCAGAGTAGAATGTCCTATTGCAGTGCTGTGCTAGACACTATGTTGGACACCAGCAATAAATACAGGTGTAAATAAGACTCAGTCACTGCCCACATGGAGCTCACAGGCAAGTGAGAGAGCCAAGCAAATGAAAAATCACACTGTGCTGCAGAAAGTATGAGGGGCTTTGGAAGCACTCAGGAAGAATAGCTAATTCAGTCTGAAGGAGGAAGAGAGGGTGAAGTCACAAATGACTCCTAGAGCTGAGCCGTGGTTGATTGGTGAATGGTAATGCCCTGCACGTAGAAAGAAAAGAGGAAGAACAGGTTTTGGGGGAAGATAATGTTTCCAGAATGATTCATGTCAAGGATTGATGTCTTTTACATAGCCAAGTGTAGATGGGCAGGAAGTAGGTGGATACACAGGTCTAGGAGAAGTCTGGCTAGAGATACCAGTTTGGAAGTCTCAGGTGCCTTGAACCTAAAGCATATTCTGGGGAGAGCGGGGGTGGGAGGGAGGGTTATATCCTCAGAGCTGAAGCATCTGGAGGGCAGGGATCTGGTAAGTCAACTGTTGCTACACTGAGCCTAGCCCAGTGCCCCAGGGCAAAGCAATCTGGTCTCTCCTGGTTGCCAGGTTGTTATGGAGAAGAGGGACTAAGTTTGTAGGGAGAGCCCTCAGCTCTGAACTACAATCAGTGTTGCAAGTAGTATGGGGTGGATCCCAGCTCCTGACAGGAGAAAGTCTAACAACAAGTCACTGACTCAGAAAGTAATGAATGCATCATCAAGGGAGTGTCCATAGAGTTAGAGGATCCCCACCAGGGATACTGGAGAGGGGACTCAGTATCCAGGGAAGACAGACCCAATCACCAGCCTTGATATTCTGTAGAGGAAAATTTCCCTCACCATCCTGTTTCCACAGGCACCCAGCTTTCAGAAACTTCACAAATCTTTATTGAAGGCAGTTCTGCTGGGAGATCAACACTACAGGAGGCACCTTCCACCGTGTAAAAGAAATGTTGGCTAGGATCTCTGCATTCATTCATTCATTCATTCATTCATTCATTCAACAAACCACTACTGTACACCAAGCCCTGAGCTATGCGCTAGGAATATAGACACGAATGGACTCTAGTCTGAAAGCAATGCGATTGGAGCTGTCAAAACTTTGTCTAGAAGGTGCTGTTGGTTTCCGGAACTGTCTTACCATTCATTGGATCTCTAGAAGGTACTGAGGGATCTCTTTGCTATGGTGGTGGGCCATAAATGTTTGATGAAAGGAATAGGGGAATGAGGAACCTGGGGAAGCGTCCAAAGGAGGGCTCTCCGCCTGGGTGGCATCAGGGAAAACTCCAAAGAAATAAAGCAACACCTCTCTATCTAGACGAGTAACAGTTTAAAAGGTGACATTTATTAAGGGTTTCCTCCGTTACTCTTATGGTGATACCAGCTTTCCTTGTATTATATAGATTCTCTGGCCGCGTGGTCTGGGCACATCGGTCCACTTCTCAGGAACCTCATCAACGCATTGTTACGGTAAGAAAGCAGGGCGGGGTGCTCTCGGCTGGGCTCCTGGGAGATGTGAATGAGAGCGGAACCACGGTTTAGTAGCCGGCGAGGCTGCCCGGAGGCTTTTCGGCCGAACTCCCACCCTAGCGACGCGCGCCTCGTTGCTAGGGGCGGGGGCACGGGCCTTGGAGCGCGGAGGTTGCAGAAGCTCTCGGGCTCGGCTCGGCTCGGCGCCCCCGCCAGCCTCACCTCCCGGCTGGGCAGCCGGCCGATGGGTATGGAGGCCGAGGGGAGTAGGAAGGGGCTCAGCGGGTGGGCGGAAAAGTGGGAGCCCGTGTTTTCCCGACCGCAGAGGCTCACCTGGAGGAAGCGAGGAGAGAATTCCGAAGGCCGGGCTTGGATTGGGTGGCTCTGGATTCCCATCTTGGGCGTCCCCAGGCCCCTTTCCCCACAAGCACACATCAAAAATAAGCTTTGGCCGTCCACATGGATTGGATGAGGGCCTTTGTGATCTGAATAGCCAGAAAGGAAAAACTGGACACAGTTGTCCTTAAAGCTTGGGGCAACCTTGGGATTCTGGCCCAGTACTGACTTCTTGTGTGAGTCTGGGCAAGACCCTCTTATTCTCTGGGCCTCGGGTTCCTCAGTTTGTACTCTTAGAGGGTTGAATCAGACCACCTCCCACGTGCTTCTACCGTGATTTTGTGTTTGAGCTTTGGTTTCCCTGTCTTGGTCTCCCAGAGTGTAAGGTTGGATGTGTACAGCGGGAGATAGGAAATCACCATTTACGTAAACAGTGGACCAAGAGTCTAGGGAAATGAGGTCCTGTTCCCCAGCTCTGCTCCCGCCCGACACAATCCTCTGTGGAAAACAATAATTGGATATATGCTGCAGTATATCAAGGAATATGGCACTAGAAACCTAAAAGAGAGTTCTTCGAGTTATGTTTAGGGTGACCATTGGGTATCTCAGGGTCTTTGGAAGGCAAATTGGAGCAGAAATGGATGCTGGGATTCAGATTTAGTCCATCAGGAGGCAACAAGGACATCCAGAGCCATGTTGAGTTTATGGCTTTCCCAAGTTCTGCCATCTTTTCCAGGCCTGTAATTGAATTAAGCAGAGTAACTGCTTCCTGAAGGATTTGCTGTTGGGCAATTTTAAAGAACCCTTAGATTGTTGGATCCTTAAAAAGCTTCTTGCCAAACAGACTCTTCACCTTAGTATGCCATTCATTCATTTATTCATTTATTCGACAGATAGTTGCCTTGCATCCATTCTTCCATGCTATGCTTACAGCACAGATACAAAAATGAACAAGGCACTGTCCCTTCTCTCAAGCATATTACATGTTCACAGTATAAACAGGAAGATAACTGAATAGTATTTTAATTTCTTAGGTTAGTCAACTCAATAAATTTACAACATGGACATTATCTAAGTACATATACTTTGGTTTTGAGATTTTTAAATTGCCTTGGTATATAATGTAATAAATTCTTAGCCTTAGTTTTGCTTTCTGGCTATTCAGATCACAAAGGCCCTCATCCAATCTATACTGGTTACCAATCACTCTGGTCAGAGGACAAAGTTGGCTTCAGTTTAAAATCCTCCAGACTCATATATCCATTTGTATCTGCTCTCTGAGTATATTTATGTATGTTTAATATATGTGTATTAAGGGCAGTAGTAATAAGGGTGAAATCGCTACTTTCAGTAATGCTATCAATCATGTTAGTAGCCATCATTTACTCTCAACCATTTGCCTGGTTGAACTGAGGGCTTTATATGCACTGCCTTTTGTAGAGATGCAGTATAGTATGCTGGTCAAGAGCAAGGCCTCTGGAGCAAGATTACCAGATTAAAATTTTAGCTCTGCTACTTATTTGCAATTTATTTGTAAACTTGGGCAAGTTATTTAACATCTTTGTGCTTCACTTTTCTCATCTACAAAATGAGGAAAGTAACTACTCCAGAGGCTTGTGGAATAGTTTAAATGAGCTAATAAGTATAAAGCACTTAAAATAGTCCTTGGCACCTCCTGAGTGCTATTTTTAATCTTCACAAAACCCAATTGTAGAGTTGTCCCATTTTACACATAGGAAACTGAGACTTAGGTTCAACAAGTTGCCCAGACCTAGTCCTAAAAATGATGCCAGTGCACTCAGTCAAATGTTGTTCTGACTAGTCTGTGCTGCTATTAATTATTAGACACTGTCATTTGATCATTTGAATTTATTTATTTGAATCCTTAGAATGGAGTTGTTAAAATGCAATAAAACTGGTTTCTTCTTTGTAGATTTTTATAATGGAAATTCTGGACTAGAATTTCTGGACTAGAGTAAATGATAGCTACTAACATGGCTACTGGACTGGAAGTCAATTATACCTAGTTATAATTTTGAGTAAATAATTCTCCAGATATTTAAATAAAGGGTTTATGTGATTTTGAAAAGCTCTTTGATCAAAGCTTCTATGACCCATACTTATTAAAGTATTATTTTAAACAGAAGAAATTGCCTTTCTCACAAAAACACTAAGCTCTGAAGTAAGCAGTCACCTCTGAAGATTTTTGATGAACAGAAGTACTGAGTAAAATAAAAATCTTTAATGGTGCATTTAAATAGATGCTATTTTGCATATTTAAACATATAATTAATATTATGGTATACTGTCCCCCCAAATATTGGAATTTTGTAATATCTCTTTCTTTGTGAGGGAAAACTACACTTAACAATCTCTTTAGTTAAGGAAGTCCTTAATTTACCTTGTAAATATCCTTTTGGTACAAACATATGCTTAGACAGAGAAGAGATTAATTTAAGCATCTTTTCACTACTTACAGAGATTAGGAAGTGGCTGCCTGAAGTATTTTCCAAAGGATAAACATTACAAAGCATTGAATACTGCAGTTCACCAAGAAGATCCTATTGATTTGGGGTAATGTAAAAGTTTTTTTTTTTTCCTTAGAATGTTCCATGAATATTCTTCAGGTGGGAAGTATAAGAAGATACCAGCTAAGAATCTAATCAGTTTAAGCAGAGCCAGTCCATTTATAGCACCTGCAGTTTCCAGTGACCTAGATCTCTGAATGGCATCTGTCCTTAGTTTGATGACAATGTTGAAAAATGGGTTAGGCTGGCAGATAGGATGCCCTGCAACCTCCACCAATCTACAAACGATCCATCCCAAGCTTTTTGCAAGCTATCCTGGAATTTTTCTCTGATTTATAATTGATTTTTTTTTATTGATTAAGGTATTATATATGTGTTCATATCCCCTTTTGCCCCCCACCCACTCCCGTACATGCCCTCACCCCCCTGCTGTCTCTGTCCATTGGTTATGCTTATATGCATGCATACAAGTGTTTTGGTTCCTGTCAGCACATCTTGTGCTTATTATAGAGAACTCTAGAAGTTCTGAACTGGAAGGGACCTTAGATTCACTAGTTCACAAATGTTTTATCACACTGAGCAAGCCACTTAAGGTACAAAGATGAATATGACAGAGTCCTTCCTCTTAGGGAGCAGATAGTCTTCTAAAAAGCCTGTTTAATCTGAAGTCACATTTTACAGATGGGGAAGCTGAGGCGTAGAGTGGGGAATGGAGGATCTCAACTAAGGACACACAGTGAGATGAGCTAGAGCTGGGGCTGGAGCTCAGGGCTCTTGATGCCACAAACACTGTTCTCTGCACTGCGTTGTGTTTCTATACTGGTTACCAACTCCTTTCAGGAGATCAATCCTGGCAGCTTCTCAAAATGTTGGCTTAAATTCTTCTGGAAAACTCTATTTGTTAATGGTAATGAGATGATTGGGAATACTTGGTGAGTTTTAGCTGCTATCTCCTTGTACACTCTTCTTCCTAGAACTAGGCTTATTGTGCCCATAAAAACTCATCTAGAACTTCTTTTAGCGGAAACCCAGAAGAGATGAGGACACCTTCCCAATTACTTCCTTTACCCTTCGGTGTCTCAGGGAGCAGCTAGCTGCAGAGGACAACAGAGGAGCTGAGATTAGCCCCTACTCACATACCTTTAGTCCCTGCCCATGTCCACAGGGGCCACATCTGCTTTATCTCTCTTTCTTCTCCAGTATAGGATCTACACAAATTAGGTGCTTAGGAGGTATTTCCTGAAGGAGTGTATGGATGAGCATCTGTCTGTCTCTTTAAATCTAGCCTTGTTAGTACTGGGGACAATACAAGTACATCTGGAAAACAGTAATTTTTTATTCTAATATAGTATATCATCCATTATTGGCGTTACTTAAGTTCTAGGTCAGTGGCTCTCAAACTTTTTGGCCTCAGGACTCCCTTGCACTCTTAAAAATTATTGGGGACTTCAAAGAGCTTTTGTAATAGTTTTGTTTGGTTTTTATCTGCTAATGCTTTATTGTAGGGTGTGTTCCCATGACCATAAGAGTGAGGCAGGGAAAGGAGGAAAAGCAGAAGCATACAATTAATTAGTCCTTTAAAAAAAAAAACAATATGTTTTTACATGACCATTATGGGGGAGGAACAAATTTTCCTCTACTCTCAAGGTTCTTTGGCTGGTCTCATAACACAAGACATCATGCATATTAGAAAGAGAAAATAACCAAATTTAATACATATGTATGGGAACCCCACATACATGAGGGAGTCAGAGACTCCACATGCACCAGAGGTTCAGAGATAAAGGGGGATCAGATGTAAAAGACATCCTGAGCTAGGGATGAGGTAATACACCTTGGGGACTTCAAAGGGTCATTGAAAGATGATAAGAAGAACAGATGTTTAGTAAATAAAAGTTTGCCTTGACATATAGGTGGGTCAAAAAGGTTATTGCTGATAATACCTTATCATGGGCAAGGCCTCTAATTCAAGTTCTAGGTAGTTAAGGGGAGCCATAGAGAAGTTTTTCTTGCACCCGATGCTAAAATTGCCTTTAGCTCAAAACAATCCACACGCCACAGAAGCACATCTTGGGGTGCTCATTCTGAATCCCTATATGATACTACCATCATTGTGCCTAACAAAATGAACTGTATTGTTCTTTTTACTGAACAGGGAACACAACTTCCAACTTCCAGCAGCCACAAGGGATGCTGCCCCTCAGGTGCCATCTGAAACGAGCTCCTCCTCAGAAGATTTTGTGTAGGTTCTGTGCCATGATGGGGAAACTGCAAAGCAAACTCAAACACAGCACTTATAAATACAGGTACAACAGCCCTACCGTGGATCCCAGGTTTTATCGTGCCCATTACAATTCTCCACTGAAGAAAGAGAAGGCCCAGAGCAAGTATTGATGACCTTCTCTGAACTGTCGGTTTGCTCAGTTTTCTTTTGGATAAGAAAGAGTCTAGCCCTAACCGGTTTGGCTCAGTGGAAGAGCGTTGGCCTGTGGACTGAAGGGTTCCAGGTTCGATTCCGGTCAAGGGCATGTACCTTGGTTGCAGGCATATCCCCAATAGGAGGTGTGCAGGAGGCAGCTGATCAGTGTTTCTCTCTCATCGATGTTTCTAACTCTCTATCCCTCTCCCTTCCTCTTTGTAAAAAAAATCAATAAAATATATTAAAAGAAAGAAAGAAACAGTCTAGCTTGGTAGCTAGTGTCTACGGCCACACAGAGAGGGGCCCTATATCTTTGGAATAATCTCTGGAGTGAGTCAAGACTCCTGGCTTCTTGGCGTCAGGATTCCCTTTGTCAGATTCAGTCACTCTAAGCATCTATGTACTGGCAATGTCAGTGGGTCCCCTTTCCCACCTTTCTCCTCCGTCTGGCCTGAATTGCTGCTTTCACTCACACTCTTCTTCCCCTTGCTCCACTGTGCGCTCGCATACCATTGGGCCTCTCATTCTCCACCCTCTCTTTAGCAGGCCCGATGCAATTATAGAAGAGAGAATTCAAACTACAGCTTTTCATGAGTATAGCCCAGCTCACGTGGACACCGTCTCTGTTGTTGCTGCTCTGAACTCAGACCTCTGTGTCTCCGGAGGAAAAGATAAGGTGGGATTTGCAGTGCTTCCCAAGGAACCACTTATCGCAGAGAAGGGAAGATGTTTGGGCAGCAAACACTGTTTTCTTCATTTCTGGCAGCAGTGTTGGGTAGTGTAAAATGTGGTTTTAGAATTAGAAAGACTGGGTTTAAATCCTTTCTCTGCCACTTCCTCTTACTTTGAGCAAGTCTAAATTTTCTTGAGCTTCAGTCTATTATCTATTAAATGGGGATAATAATGCCAACCTCACAGGACCGTTATGAGGAGTAAATGGTAAGATCTTTAGCACTATGCCACTCATGTGCTTTTTATAAATGACAAATATTATTATTCCAACCTATCCTTTTTTTACACCTACACACAGACACAGGAGTTATGTGTCAGCAAAAGGAGCCTTCTAGTCTCTTCTTTTATACTGCTCTTTTGCCAAAATCTCTACATTGGTGTGTGTTGTGATTCCTCCCTTCTCTGGTGTTGTGCTTCCTCCCACTGTCACTTTGAATCTGGTTGCTTTCTCTCCCCCACATGTGGATCTCTCATAGCACTTACATCTAGGATACTGGTAGAGAAAGTGTAGATTCTTTTGTGGTAAATAATGCCTCTCATTTTCAATAGCCTTTCAGAATCTTCAAATCCCACTTTCACACTGTATTTCACTCACTTTCAAATGCACACGTTTTCACATTTTAAAATCTCTGAAATCAGTATGCATTTGAAAATTGATATCATAATTTAATTGACAGCATTTTGTCTTAATATATATATTATCTTAGACATGAAATTTTTATTGATATGAGCCTCACCTGTGAGGGATAGATGGGCAAGGATTAACATCTCCATTTTGAAGATTACAAAACTGAGATTTAGGTCAAGTGCTAACATGCTCTTTATCTCTAGCAATGAACTACAGAGACTGGGCCAGAGAATGCTTTTGAAATCCTATTTTGCGGAGGGGCGGGGGGGGGTTGCTTACAACAAAATATTAAGGTATATACCTGGAAAAAAGATGGAAAGAAATTGTTAACAATGATTCTCTCTGGCAGGCAGGATATGAATGAGGTTTTTTGAAATTTAAAAAAGTGCAATCTGTTTTGCAATAAATGGGAATATACTTTACGCTAGTGAACTGTACACCTACAAATGATTAAGAAGATGATAAATGTAAAAAGCTAAAATAAAAATACGATATAGTTAGAGGGGAAAAAAAATCTAATCCTATGTAGAATTCTCCTTCAGTGTCTACAACCAGACCTCAGTCTGAATCAGTTCCCCTTAGGGAGTGTTATCCCAAACCCATCAGTAAGGCTCAGAGGGGTGGCCCAGGAGCTGGGGAGAGACAGGACAGATCAGGAGGAAAGATAGAAACTCAAAGTAGGGGCCCTGAGGAGGGACACAATGGAACCCTAATGTTTGATGCAGGTCCCTGGACAGAGAGGAAGAAGTCAGGTAGAGGATGAAGTAAAGGCTTGTTGTTTCGGTTAAACACATATTCAGTTAAACTAAACTGTGCGAATGACTCTCTGCAGACAGTTGTGGCCTATAACTGGAGAACCGGAAACGTGGTGAGAAGGTTCAGAGGACATGAACATGACATCACCAAGGTAAAACTGTCAAGTGGTTATTATCATGGAGGGGATTTGGAACTGAATAAAGGAACACCTAATCGCTCTAGATGGTAAGAGTGATTGAATATTCTTAAAGGAACATGCAAGGGCTTTGTATTTGGTGCTGTGAAGTCCTACTCTAGGAAAAGCAGAGCAAACCATTCACTTTGCTATTGCTACAGGGATATTTGACACAATTTTTATTTTGTTATTAAGCCCTTAATAGCTCAGGTGGTAAAAAGAGAGTAACTCTCCCTGGCTGATCCTAACTCAACGGACATGCATTGAAGCCTTCCTGTATGTTTGCTATAGCTAGAAAAATGACACAATCTCTAGACTTAGTTGGAGAAATTTTTAAAAAGCCAAAAATAGTTAAATAAAAATTACTTTGTTTAATAGCTTTACAGAGTTGAGTGCGTTTCCAGCAAAAATGACAGAGAATGCCAATTTATATAACTCTCCTCTCTGAAGTTCACCTGAATGGGCCAAAGTTAGGGTGCTAACTGTCATCATGAAACTCGGCGTCAGCCACAGTCCCACAGCAGAAACAGGATATTTTCCTGTCAGATGCAGTGCATTATGAACCAGACTGAGAGAGAAGGTCGGGCTGTAACCTTCTTATCCCCAGGTCCTTTTCTACTTTAAAATCCAATCAAACAAGCACACCAAAGCTTTCTTTCTCGAGCAGATAGCCTGTCTTCACAAATCAAACCAGTTCTTCAGCGCCTCTCGGGACAGGATGGTCATGATGTGGGACCTGCACGGCTCCTCACAACCCAGGCAGCAGTTCTCGGGCCATGCCATGGTGGTCACTGGATTAGCCGTGAGTCCTGGTAGGCAAAGCAGAGCCCTTCCCAGGGCCTTTGACTTTCTGAAAAGCCCTGCTCCAAGTCTGTCTCATGGACCCTCTTCTTGCCGTTGTTTCCAAAGACTCATCCCAGCTGTGCACCGGCTCTCGGGACAACACCCTACTCCTGTGGGACGTGGGGACCGGACAGTGTGTGGAGAGAGCTTCGGTCTCCAGGAACCTGGTACGAACTCTAACTTGCTATGGAGCAGGGCAGCAGAAGGGAGGATGGGATCAGGGAAAGGGCCTGGGTGAGAGATCAGGTGACCACGACGTTAGAGGCTTGGGTCCTCATTGCTCCCCAACCCTACCTCTCTGTCAAACCCCAGGCTCTCAGGGTTATCGGATTACATGATCCCTTAAGGTCTTTTGCTCCAGAGAACAATTCCACTAGTTTATATTGGAATCTTAAATGGTGTCCTCACTTATTCCTTCAAAACACAGTTATTGTATTTTTTCTGTGGGCCGGACACAGCTTAGAGCAGAGTTAGTGACTAAGGACACAGTCTCTGTGCTCCAGGAGCTCACAGTCATGCTATCCTCTGTGTTCTGTATCTGTAACATTATGCAGAGAAACAGGAATGACATTGCTTTCTGTATAATTTTCTCTGTTTATGAAGACCAGCGTTTCCTGGTAGCAGACTGGTATATAAACTCCACAGCCTTGGGGGTCAGTCATACCTGAGTTCAAACCATCAATCCACCACTTTTCAGCTGTGTTATCCTAAGAAACTTACTTAGAGTCTCAGTGTCTTCATTTATAAAATGGGGAGAATTATATCACCCGACATGGTAGATGTTCCTTTAGTGGTCATCAAATGTCAGTCATAGTTATCTTTTCCAATTTGGAAGACAACTGTCAATGGCAAGATGTGCTTGCCCTATGCCTTGTGTATCTGTGGAGGTTCCTGGGGAAAAAGAAAATCCTGTTACCTTGTTGTTTTGAAAAGTCTTTCATGCCTGCCCACCAGAGGGCTGCAGAGATAAAGCGAAAGAAGAACCCTTCCTCAACCCTCTGTGGCCTGGACTGTGGTTTCAGTGGTCCTGCTTTAAACAGGGACTGCTCCCCTGGCTGCCACAGACCAGCAGTTCTAGTTCTTTACCAGGTGTTTGGGGTTCAGGTATCCTAAGAGTGCCTGCATGCATTTGGGTACTCACAACTGGCCCAGCTGCTACTCTTGATGCTGATAGCCAAGGAGATGCAAGGAGAGCATGACTGGTGGGTATCTGCAAAACATGAAATCCCTTCCTCCAAGTCAAATTCCTAGTTCAGCATCCGTGAGAAGTGGTACAGAGGTGCTGTTTAGCACTGTTTACAGGAATTCCAGCAGAGGAATGACTTGGTATGGAGACATTTTGAAAATTGTGCTTCTTCCAGGTCACTCACCTGTGTTGGGTCCCCAGAGAACCATATGTACTACAGACTTCTGAAGATAAAACCATCAGGTGGGCTCACTGAGCAGCAGTGACGGTGTTTCTGGTGAAGATTTGTGGCTCCCATGCTTACACGACTCCATTCCCACCCTGCTTCTCTGCATTGCTGTGCCCTTGTCAGGGCATTCTGCCCCTTTGCCCCTCACTGGCCCTGAGGCCTCTCTGATCTGGCCCCATAGAATCATAGAGGGTGAATGCTAATCAGGCCAGGAAAAACCCAAAGCAGCTGATTCCATCTGCCCTGGCTGTGTGAGCTTTGTGAACAGTTAGATTGACCTCAGGATCAGTCACTTGCTCCTCCTACCCCTTCAAACTGCCTGGCTGTATTTGCTCCCCCTGCTCAGATTCCTCACATTCCCAATCACCCAGCCCTCAGGCGAAGCCCTCTCTGGGAAAGCAGAGTAAGAATCGCCATCAGGGGAATCAAATGAAGTAAAATGTTCTTAGACTAGAGAGCATGACTTGAAACTGTACTTAGAAAATGGTAGGAATGAGACAAGAGGTAAATAAAATATTCCCCAGTGAATCCCATAGCCAAGGTTGACCAAGTCTGTAGATCTTTTGTTTATGAATCTGGAAAGATGATTGCTTCTCTGTGCTATCATAAGTATCTTTTTAACAAAATTATAGCTCAGCTAGTGTGGCTCAGTGATTGAGTGTTGACCTATGAACCAGGAGGTCACGGTTCGATTCCCGGTCAGGGCACATACCCAGGTTGCAGGCTCGATCCCCAATGTGGAGCATGCAGGAGGCAGCCGGTCAATGATTCTCTCTTATCATTGATGTTTCTGTCTCACTTTCTCTCCCTTCCTCTCTGAAATAAATAAAAATATATTTTAAATTATAAATCACAGGGACAGAAATACCTTCTTTTCATTGAAGGCAGCATCCCCAAAGACCAAATTAACTTATATAATTAAGATGCTTGGTCTAAATTTCTATTAACTAGATCTCAAAATAGAAAGAACTCAGATGTCATTTTGTTATTTCCTGCCAGCTTGGAGTCTCCGAGATTGATCTGGTTCAAGCTGCTATTTTTAGGTATATTATGACTCCATTCTGACTGGCCAAAGCAGCAAAGAGCCAAGGCTTTTATGATTGCAGGTGATTATGGTATATTTCAGACACATTTACTATAAAGTCATTTTTGCTATAATTTCTTTCAGATTATGGGACAGTCGGGGGCTCCAGGTGGCTCATATATTTCCTGCAAAGCAACACATTCAGACGCACTGCGAGGTCAGTGAGGATGGACGCAGGTGTCTCTCCTGCAGCAATGGCTTCGGAGGAGAAGGCTGTGAAGCCACGGTGAGGGGTCATGTCGGGTGCAGGTGTCTGGTTGTTGATGACCAAATAACTTGCTCTGGCCTCATGCCTGTGCTGGGCCACACAGCAGGTCTGCTAATGGCTCAGGCCTATTCCGAGTGCAGACTGTAAGTGATCCTTTGCATTCCAAATACTTCTTTCAAGAAATGCCCATTAGCCTAGGGCCGTGGTCGGCAAACTGCAGCTCGCGAGCCACATGTGGCTCTTTGGCCCTTTGAATGTGACTCTTCCACAGAATACCACGGCCTGGGCAAGTCTATTTTGAAGAAGTGGCGTTAGAAGAAGTTTAACCTTTTGCACTCGAATGTCGAGTGTGACGGTTATTGAATGTATCAATAATTTGAAATATTAAAAAATCCAAATAAATAAGTTTGTATGAAAAGAAACTCCAGTTTTTTATTCTACTGCCGCGCTTTGTAAAAATCTGGGGTATTTAAAAAATCAAATCCCGAGTAGAATAAAGGAATCGAGAAAAAGCAAGCGAGTGCTAAGGGTTAAGTTTAAAAAATTTGGCTCTCAAAAGAAATTTCAATCATTGTACTGTTGATATTTGGCTCTGTTGACTAATGAGTTTGCCGACCACTGGCCTAGGGCTTTCTGAATTGGTTTGGGAAAGAGAAATGGGATGAGAGTCAAGAAGGCTATATCCTAGAACCGACCTGCTAATGTCCGTCCTCCCAGCAGAGCTTAGAAAGGAGAAGGACTATGTGAAGAACTAAGTGTTTTCATTGTACTTGTGGTCACAGTAAAAGAGGTTCAAGCTCTTTAGGAAGTTGGAGTTCCAGTGTTGATCATGGGCCCACCCCATCCCTTAACCATATAGCTTTCCTTTCAATTAATTTCCAAAGCACCTTGGATTCCCAATAGTAGAATACCAGTTAAAGGGGTCATCTAGTATCTAAATAGAACAATTACAGCTCCCATTTTATCAAACATTTTTTATGGCCTACGCATTGGGCTGAGCACATTACATGTATGATCCCATTTAATCCTTAAAACAACCACGAAAGCCCTAGCCGGTTTGGCTCAGTGGATAGAGCGCCGGCCTGTGACCGAAGGGTCCTGTATTTGACTCCAATCAAGAACACATGCCCGGGTTGTGGGCTCGATCCTCAGTTGGGGGCATGCAGAAGGTAGCCAATCAATGATTCCCTCTCATCACTGATTTTCTGTCTCTCTCTCTCTCTCTCTCTCTCTCTCTCTCTTTCTCTCTCTCTCTCTCTCCCTTCCTCTCTGAAATCAATAAAAATATATTTTTTTAAAAAACTTTAACAACCACATGAGTCAAGTAGTGGTATAATTTCCATTTTACAGATGAGGAAATAGAGACATGGCAAGTTGTACAAGACCACACCTCTGGAAAGTGTTAGGTCAAGGTTTTAAATCCCAGGCTGTTGATGTAGCATCTCTTCTTCAAGCTAAGCATTTCCAGCTCCTACAACTGTTCCTCAGAGGACATGGTGTCCAGTGATCTCATTATTTTTTGGGCACAATTCAGTTTGCTCTCTTACCTGAACTTTATTCTCCAGGTGTGGTCTGATCTGTATCAGCAAAGAATGGGACTGGCAGGACTGGTGCCTCACTTGTTGTAGACAAGGTTTAGTGACTGTGCATTAAATCAGGTCTGTGCCTGCATGTACTTATGAGAAGGTGCTCCTAACTGTGGGGTCCCCACAAGACCCACAGATACCAAGAGGCTGATATAAGGTAGCTCTTGAACTGTCATAGAAAATCAGTAACCTCTTACTACCTCATGCTGTAGGACGTGGAGCTTCGCTTTCCTAACCAGTGTGTTAATGAGGAAGGCAACCACCCTTCAGGCATTCTTCACCAGGGTTGTTTGAGACAAAGTTGGTGCTTAAAATAATCACTGGGTGGATGGATGGTTGGCTGTGTTGTGGATGGGATGGATGAAGGTAAGGGTAGCTACAGAAGTAGGTAGGCAAGTGGAGGCAACAGGTGGGTCATGAGAAGGAGGCGATAGATATCAATGAATGAAGCTGGGGAAATGTATATATCTGAGGTAGCCTATATCATTACTTTGCAGTTGTGGGACCTAAGACAGACGCGGAACAGAATATGTGAGTATAAGGGGCATTTCCAGACTGTGGCATCCTGTGTGTTTCTACCAAGAGCATTGGCCTTGATGCCCGTAATCGCTACCTCATCACACGACTGCAAGGTGAAGATTTGGAACCAAGATACTGGAGGTAAGGAACCTACTATTAGTGCTTCTTAAAGATACGGGAAGTCTCAAAGGCTTCCTGAAAACATTATTTCCATTTCTCAGCACGCCACGCATGTCCTGCCACTGTTCAGCCCATCTGGTGGTTAAGACATGACACCAGATACCAGAATCTCTGTTCAGCCTCTGCTAGAGGCCATCGTAGCTGTTTCTATCATATTGTACAGACTCATTCCTAAGAGCTCAGATATATTTGGCTCTTATATTCTTTCTATTTAAAATTCCTCATCAGGTTTTAACTTGTGTTGCTCAAAATGTCTGGAAAAGAGAACAGAAATTGCCATTTAAAATTTATTTTTTCAAGGACTAAAATGAGAGCCTCAGCTCTTGGTGGGGTGAGGTGGAGTAAAGATAGTTTCAGAAAGACTGTGCCCTGTTTTGACTCTGCAGCTAAGGTTTTGAAATCGTCATGACACTTTAAAGCACCAGAGAAAACTGTTTTAGGGAACACAGCTCCCTGGAGTTGTCGATGAGGTGGTGTGCTGATCCAGCTCCTAATGGCTGATTGTTAAGGATTCAGGAATATTTAATACGGTCATGGTGGGAGTATTTATGCCACAAGATTTGGCAAATGCTATGAATAAAGCTTGTGTTCCCTTCCACCCTGCTGCCTACATGCTATTTTGTCCTGGACACAGGGGTCTGCTAAACACAAGAATAGCAATACTTTAGAAAACCTCAAACCAAGTCCCTCCTACAGTAATCTTCCAGAAATTTAGGTCCCATCAAAGGAGGATGGGGTAGCTCCCTCAGAGAAAGAGGTGAGGTCGGGTCAAGGGGCACACAAGCTAATCTTACATAGTAAGGCCAGCCCCCTGTACCCTCCCCTGGAGTTGCCTTCTCCCATGTGGGAGAAACAGCTTATTAGCTTCATTATCATAAACCTGAGACCAGGGGGAACAAGCCCTGAAGTGCTGCCCTGCCCACCAGATGTGTGAGAAGGCTTTGAAATGCAGGTGGAGGGAGACGGGCTCCTCTGGAAGCCCCAGACCGCCCCATTATCCCATTAACTGTTGTCTTGAAGGGAGAGAGAGCCTGGGAAGCCTCTAACTGAAAACCAGTGTCCCTGTCTGTTTCCTTCGTCCTGACCCTGCTTTGTTCTCAGGGCAGGTAACTGAAGGCATTTTTTTTTTTCCAAACAGAAAGAGAGAGGAAGGGAGAAGCATTGATTTCTGGTTGCATTTATTTATATATTCATTGGTTGCTTCTCATATGTGCTCTGATTTGGGATCGAACCCGCAACCTTGGCATATCGGGACAACACTCTAACCAAATGAGCTACCCAGCCAGGGCTGAGGGCAACTTTTTAACATGACCTTGCCAGTGAGGCCCCACGTGTCTGAACACACTTCTCAGTGGTATATAGCCATCCTGTTGGTTTGTGTGCCATTCTCAGTAGTTGAAGTCTTGGGATTGACTGACTTCCCTGCTAGTGCATGTTCCTCTAAAGCAGTGGTTCTCAACCTTTCTAGTGCCGTGACCCTTTAATACAGTTCCTCATGTTGGGGTGACCCCCAACCATAAAATTATTTTCGTTGCTACTTCATAACTGTAATTTTGCTATTATGAATTGTAATGTAAATATCTGTGTTTTTTGATGGTCTTAGGCGACCCTGCTAGCGGTTCTCAACCTGTGGGTTGCGACAGACAGGTTGAGAACCGCTGCTGTAGAGCCTAAGACCATCGGAAAACACAGATATTTGTATTACGATTCATTCACAGTAGCAAAATTACAGTTATGAAGTAGCAACGAAAATAAGTATATGGTTGGGGGTCACCACAACATGAGGAACTGTATTAAAGGGTCACGGCATTAGAAAGGTTGAGAACCGCTGCTCTAAAGCATGGGGTTGCCTCTGTTGTGTGGGTCAGAGACACATAGCACATGCCTTAATTACGTGGAATTCTTACAAAGACACTGCATTTCATGATATTGCACTCTTGGCCTAAGTGGCTGGTTTCCCACTTCCTCCCCCAGCCTGCCTGTTCACCTTGTCTCTGGATGGATCAGGACCTCTGACTTCCCTGGCCATTGGCGACACCATCTCCTTGTTATGTGCAAGTTTCCACAGAGGAATTCACTTGCTCCGAATGGACCACAGCCCAGGGCTGGAACTGCGGGAAGTGGCAGTATTCTGAGGCCAAGAGAAGTTTGCTGGACAAAATCAAGCCATGGCCTCTCCTTTCTCAGTGTGGCTTTGTCTTTCCATGTTATCTTCAGGGGAGGGCAAAGTGGGGTTGGTGTTCTTCGTTTAGGTTCACTGAGAAGGTATATCAGTGTTAGAAGTCAATTTGAAGCCAGTGGTTCAAAATCAGGTACAGAGTTTGGAGACATGGATTAAACATAAGGTTCTCAATCTATGTTAAATCCAAATGCAAGTTTTAGTGAACTCTTGGGACTGCTCTTCAGAAAAAATATTTATGACTCAAATGGTGACCTGTTAGGTCTCTGTCATAGGCCTCTATGAGATTCAAGACACAGGCTCTGAGTCTGCTGACCTGACCTGTTCCATGTCTCCACAAAAGAAAGAAAAGCAAGGGGGAGAGACACTCTGCTTTGCTTGCCTCAAAATTATCCACATGGGAAAGGATAGTGCGTCTCCATAGAGGAAATAGATTGCAGACATGAGACTCAGCAAGAGAGCACAAACCTTGGCTTCTACTCAAAATAGTACAAGAGAGGGTGGCAGGTCCCTGCTAGACCAGTGCGAGGTTACATGAAAATCAGACCTGAGATGGCTTGAAGAGGCCGACAACCCCAAGGACCTTGTCAGAATTATAGGAGTTACCAAACTGGGTCTGTGGATAAGAAAATGGAGAGGTTGCGAGATTCATTTTTATTTGTACATTTTAATACTTTCATTGTTTTATGTAAACTCTTTCCAGAGAATGGCCAGAATGAGGCAAGGGGAATATCTGCAATGACAATAGAACTTACAGGATAAAGTAGAGGCATGGACTCGACTGTGTGCTCCCACTGAGCCCCCGCAGCGAGGAGGGCAGGGTGCTCAGATCTGCCTGTGTGGCCCCCAGGAGATCAGTCCCACCTGGAGATCAAGCCCACTTTCCTCCAGGGAAAATAGAGTTCCTCCTGCCTTCAGGTAAGCCCATGCCTGAGGCAGCTGCCACAGGGGGATTCCCTTTCTGAAGAAAGAAAGATTTTGCATTTGCTCTGTGGCCCCTGCCAGCCCCTGATGCCCGTGGCTGACGAGCATCTTCCCGTCTCCCTCCTGCTCCTCTGTAAGTCCAGCTCCCTCAAGCTGTCTCCACTGTCTGGGCAGGAGAATCTTAAGCTACTGCAAAGTGTCAAGCCTGAATTTGACTCTCCAATTCTCCATTTAGCTGGATCTTGGGCAAGTTATGTAATCCTCACTTGTTATATGGGGCCATAATCATAGGTCCCTCACGGGGCTGTTCTGAGGACTGAATAGAACTATATTAATGCCAAGCAAGGTACCAGGTGCTTATAAATGGTAACCATTGGTATTTATTGCCCTCTGTCCAGACCAAATGCTCTCTTTTCCACACATTTACCAGTCATCTATTCTCCTTAGATCTTATTTTCTAAGACTTTAGTCATTGTTCAGCTTCCCCTTTGATTCCTTAAGTTATGGCCCTTGGCACTCTGGAAACACAAAGGGATAGTGAGCATGGAAACTGCTTCATTGAGCACCTATAGATTTATTCTCTCTGATTCTTATTGTTATTCCCATTTCACAGATGAGGAAGCTGAGGCTCAGGGAGATCTAGTCCTTTGCCTAAGGTTACACATAAGTAGGAAGGGGATGAACTTAAATTTGAACCTGGGTCAGCCTGACTCAAAGCCAGATTACTTTCCTCTCTTTCCCTTTGCCTTTGCCTGATGTCATAAAGTTCGCTTTAGAAATGGACAGACCATGACATTGTGTACTTTCTAGACCAGTTATTAACTTTTTGGCTCCCAAGAGATCTTCCTGGCGAGATGCCTAGGAGCAATAGACACATGTCTCAAGGAAAGTTCTAGAGCACCTCTCAGTGCTACAGTTGACCCTTTCTTCTAGAAGGAAGACAAGCAGTAAATCAGAAAACCCAAGGGAGTGGATTGGGAGCGGGTCCCAGGGAAGGGAAACAGGCTGCTGTGAGAGGGAACACACTTGTGAGGAAATCGTGGGCCTCTGATGGATTAGAGGGTTCTGTTACCGACAAAATGGTTTCCCTAAACTATACCTGTGCTTGATGTATACATTCCTTATCTGCGCATTTTAAGTAGAAAATAGATGAATAAATGTAAATGTTTTTATAAAAAAATTCAGTGTTATATGTGCTAAACAGGTACTCTCAACACCCATTATACCGGCTGCTGAAATGTATTCATTCATTCACTCGACACTTCACTTCAGAGGCTGCCCCTCGAAAATCATAGTAAGGAATTTTTCAAAGACAGTTGACCCTTTTCCAGGAAAGCTCTTGGAATCTGACCAGTTCTGTAGTCAGATTTAAATACATTTGTGTCTTTGCTTACATATTTATCATTTAAGTATATTTATATATCTAAGGAAAGGAGTGGTGATTATTATTGGCCTTCATTTTGACACAGGAAATACAAGAATAAAACTCAGGTCACTTGGTGTTTTTAACACTGAGAAAAGGAAGCTTAGCTATTTCCGAGTAACCTTTGAAAACATAATTATTAAAGAACAGCTTCATCATAAAAAATGCACAGACTACTAGTTGTTTCCTGAAATTGACACTTCTGGGTACAGGCTGCCCAGCTCAGACTACATTCCTAGCTAGGTGTGGCCATGAGAATAAGTTCTTGTCAGCGGGTGGTGAGTGGAAGTGATGTGTGTAACTTCCACCTTATTTGCTTGAAAGAAACATATTTGTCCACTAGCTAGAATGCAGACTGCCAGTAACAGCTCAACTATTTGGGTGAGGACAAGATGTTGAACTAGCAAAAAAGAAGGAACCTGAGCCCCCAAATCACCTCAAGGAGCTGAGCTTCTCCAACAATCTGACCAGCTGGACTGTGACTTGGAAGAGAAATGAACTTTATTCTTTTTAAGCCATTGCACATATATATTTTTAACTTTTAATTCAGGTATACAATCATAAACCATTTCAGACATCTTAATTTTTTATAAACTGAACACTAGTAACCAGTACCTAGATGAAGAAGCATAATGTATCCAGGAACCTCAATGGCCTCCCTCTACCACCCTCCAGGCCCATCTGATAAGGGATTTGTAACAACAAACTGGTTCTACTTTATAGAAATGGAATCAGACTGTATTGTAGTAGATGGCAAGTGTGGCCACAGATTTTCCCATCCCTGTGTGTCTGACCCTTTCAATGTGAGTTTATCTCCTCAGTGGGTAGGACCTATTTCCCACCCCTCGAACCTGCACTGGTCTTTTGACTTGGTTTGACTGACAGGAAAACGAACGCTGTGCAGCTTGTGCGGCTGCGGCTTCAGAGGCCCAGCAGCTTCACTTCCACCGACTCGGAGTGCTGCTCTGAGATCTGTCAGGAAGGTGGCCGAGGCCATGGGAGAAGAACCAAGCACCACCAGATACGGGAATGAGGTCGCCTGGGACCTTCCAACCCCACCAAATCCGCAGCCAAATTCAGATGGCGTCAGAAAAACCACAGCTATTCCACACAATCATGAAAAATAATAAGACATTGTTTTGAGACACTAAGTTTTCGGGTAGTTTGTTCCACAGCAATAGATTCAGGTGAAGCAGCCATATGACCTTATTTTGGTCAGGCGTCTCTGGCTCAGCAGGCTTGTGAGATTGGTTCATACTGTTGCGCACAGTGGAATATTATTCCTTCCCGTCGCTGTACAGTATTCTAATGTGGGGCGATATTGTAATTTATCCGTCTCACTGCTGATGGGCCACCTTCTGGTTTGGGGCTCTTACAAACAGGGCTGCTGTGGACATTCTAATGATATGTCATTTGGTGGACAGGCCTGCATTTGTGTTCGTTATTTAATCAGCGGAGGCCTTTCTGGGCTACCGTGTAACTTGCATTATCAGCTTCAGCAGATACCACCTCTTTTCCAAAAAGGCTGTTCCACTTCATATTCCACCCACCGTGCAGGAGAGTTAGCAGAGTTCCAGTTGCTCCTTGCCAACACTCTGTGCTCTCAACACTTTGCGACCCTCCGTTTTAAAGATGAGCGCATAGACGTTGAAGATGACTAGGGAAGTGCTAGTAGTTTCAGGAGCCAATGTTAGAAAGAAGCTGGACCCACTGGTTTTGATGCCTACCTTTCTTCCTGACACTTCAGGTTAAATGGGCGGAATTTAACAGTACAAACATGTGTACACAGTGCTAATACTACTTTCACAACCATAATTTCATCTGAGTCTTCCAATACAATAACACCGTAAAATAGGCAGCCTGGGGAATATTACTCCTACAGAGAGGCAAGTGACTTGCCAAGGGTCACACAGCATGTGGCAGAGCCCAGATGGGAGCCCAGGTCTTGGGACATGCAGACTGGTTCTTCCCACCAAACCCTCTACTTCCAATGGCATTGTCCTGGTGGCGGTGAATGTGAGAGCTGAGGGGAGGGGGCAGCTAGGAGGTATTTGTAGCTATGGAATAAGTAACATAGATTAAACATCACGGACAGGAGGAAAGTTTAATCCATTCCCAGATGTTCTCTCCCCAGGGTCTGGAACACAGCATCCTGCTTGGTCAAGGTCTTTACGCAACAAATTAAAAAGTCCAGATTTGCCCTAGTCGAGTGACTCAGTTGGTTGGAGCATCGTCCCCATACACCAAAAAGTTGTTGGTTGGATTCCTGGCTAGGGCACATTCCTAGGTTGCGGGTTCGATCCCCAGTCGGGGCGTGTACCGGAAGTCGACCGCTCAATCTTTCTCTCTCACACTGATGTTTCTTTCTCTCCCTTCCTCTCTCTCTAAAATCAATAAAAACATATGCTCTGGTGAGGATTAAAAAATAAAAGTTAAAAATTACATTAAATTAAAAGCCCAGATTTGGGATGGTTGGAGATTGGTGTCAGCTAGCACTGCATGTCCCACATGCTGGACACTCTCAGTCCATCCAGAAATAGCCTTTTGCAAACTGGCCAACTTCACATGACTGGTAACCCTGCAGCATGAGGCTGCACAGAATGTTGTCCTTAATTCACCCTACGTGAAAAACACAGGTAACAAAACAGCACCGTGCAGCATCGTCCCATTTTGGTAAAAATATGTCTGCACATACATCTATACATTCATAGATAAAGGTCTGGAAGAAATAGAGCAAAAAGTGTTAACAGTGTTATCTCTGGGTATTAACTTTAAAGATCAATTTATCTACTCTATGCATTTCTGTATTTTTTTGCAATGAGGATTAATGTTTCATTTTTTAAAACTTACATATTTTTGAAATAGATAATGCATTCACATAGTCACAACCAAAAGTACAAAAGGTTATACAATCAAGTCTCCCTCTTATCCATGTCTGCCTTCCATCTGGCTCCCTCCAGAGGTAACCAGTGTTGCCAGCACCTAGTGTATCTTTTCCAAGATGCTTTATAAGCACATGCAACATTTATTTCCTTTATCACTTTTACAATAAAAAGGCAAGACTTTCATTTAAAAAGCATTTTAGAAGTGTCCATTATAGTTGACATTCAATATTATATTAGTTTCAGGTATGCTGCATAGAAAACTTTCATTTTGAAAAAAGGTTGTAGAAGACTATTTTATGATGTAGAAAGGTAAATGAAAAAAAGGCTACAAAATAGCACAGAGTATGACATATTTAATAATTTATGAAAAAATTTATATTTAAAATACTACACTTATAAAAGACTGGACAGCTGTTTCCCAAATGTGTCAGTGGTTATCTCCCAGTGTAGGATTTTCTCTGGCACCACGCTGCCTGATTCAAATCCCAGGCTGCCACGTCCTAGCCCTGTGATCTTGGGCAAGTGACTTAATCTTTCTGTGTCTTAGTGTCCTTATCTGTAAAATGGAGGTGAAGTCCTAGCCAGTTTGGCTCAGTGGATAGAGCGTCGGCCTGCAGACTGAAGGGTCCTGGGTTCGATTCCGGTCAAGGGCACATACCTCTGTGGCAGGCTCCTCCCTGGCCCAGGCCCTGGTCAGGGCTTGTGCAGGAGGCAACCAATCCATGTGTTTCTCTCACATTGATATTTCTCTCTGTCTTTCCCTCTCTCTTCCACTCTCTCTAAAAATCAATGGAAAATATCCTCAGGTGAGGATTAAAAAACAAAATAAAATGGAGATGATGATGATGATTGCATCTACCCATATAGTTGAGTTGTCATTAGGGATAAAATTCACGTAGAACCCTTAGAATGGTGCCTACCATCGCTCCTGTGTCAGTAATTATTATATACATCTGAGTCTCCTAATTTTTCTATATTGGACATGTATTACAATAGAAGTTAAATAACAAACTCCCACAAGAGAAGGGAAACTATACAGATATATAGAGAGGAGCACAGAAGGGAGAGAGAGGCCATAGAGAAGAGTGAGAGAGAGGCCCCGGGAGGAGCAGAAAGGAGACCTTGCAGACCCAGAGAGGAGGGAGCTCTCTGGCTTCCTGGTTTTAACCCTCTAGGAGCCCCGGGAAAGGGCCCTTTGCCAGAGTTGCCCACTGAGCATCACAAGAGCACAGATAGAGTCCATCTCTCCTGTGCTTTCTCTCCTGGCATGTGGAGACGGCCACTGAGATCTTCCAAGAAACGCCCTGGACCCCCCTTGTACAAACAGCCTTCAGGCAACACTTTGCCACTCTTCCTGGCAGAGCTCACGTGGAGAAAGGCTTCCGGATAAGAGTGAGGATTCCCCTGGTTGTGCCTGAACCAACTCACACCAAGGACCTTCTGAGGGTCGATTACTGCCACCTTGACGTGGTTGAAAGTCTAAGGGGTTGAAAGACGAGATGCTTCATTCACAGCCCATCTGGAGAAGGAGATGTCCAATTGCAGCTTCCTGTTTCTAAACCACGTGGCACGTGCACGAAGCCCTTCCTCCTTCAGCCTTCAGCTGCAGCCTGTCCTCTGCTGACTCAGCATGGGGATCCAGAGGGGAGGAGAAGGCAGGGAAGGCAAGTGTGGGAGCAGGAGGTGGCGGCCCTGGGTTCCAGCCTCAGCCCAGACATTTTGTGTCGATGTTAGCTGGGATCAGTTCTTGATTTCACCAAAATCCAATTGCTCCTCATAGAACCCCTTGAGTTGATGTGGGAATAACCATGCCAGGTGTGATGGGCTTGAAGAGATGGGCTACAAGAATATCTTGATCTTGTAGTTCCTGCTCAGTCTGAGGTGAACAAGTGCTGGGAAATAGTATCCTATCACTGTTTCTAACAATTCAATTGACACATTTTAGAAATAAAATAATAAAATAGTTCCTAATCCTTAACAATTCTAAAATCCTCACACTCTGCAAAGTTTTTTTTATTGAATTTGGTGCCAAATTTGACCTGACCTTATGGTGTTGACTCTTTTTGGTGTTAATATTTATAATAAATTGCAGAATAGTCATGCATTTGATTGCAGGGTGCTGCCCCAGGTCCCACTGGGAGAGTTACTTAAATACGGTGCATACAAATTACCTTCCCAAAATATGAAAAACGCTAAAGCCCACCTGGGTCTGAGGGTTTTTCATAAGGGATTGTGGTCTTGTTAATAAAACAAATTGAGATGCCACATAAAGCAGGTGCCCACTCCCTTCTGGAATCTCTCCTTCCTGGTGCCAGTCCTTGGGAAGTTGTTATGAGTCTGAAGACAGATGTAATCAGGATGAGTCAAGGAGCATATATAGGGGATATTTCTCCTAAACTGTTGTTTCTCACTTTAAAATATTTCTTTTATTTTTTTAAATACATTTTTTATTGATTTCAGAGAAAAAGGGAGAGGGAGAGAGAGAGAACATTAGTGATGAGAGAGCATCATTGATCGGCTGCCTCCTGCACGTCCCACCCTGGGGACTGAGCCTGAAACTCAGGCCTGTGTCCTGACCGGGAATCTAATGGTGGCCTTCATAGGTCGACATTCAACCACTGAGCCGGGCTTTATTGATATTTTTAGAGAGACAGGAAGGGAAAGGACAGAGAGAGAGAGAGAGAGAGAGAGAGAGAGAGAACAGTGTGAGAGAAAACATCTATTAGTTGCCTCCTGCATGCCCCCTGCATATGCCCTGACCGGAATCGAACCGGCAACCTTCCCATGCACAGGATGATGCTCAACCAACTGAACCACATGGCCAGGGCAATGTGCCTCACATTTTAATGTGTTTCTGAATCTCCCAAGGATCTGCAAATTGTGACTCAGTAGGTCTGGCGTAGGCCCCTGGTCCTTCATTTCTAACACTCTCCAGTGATGGCTGTGCTGCTGGGAGAGGCCTACAAAAGGTTCTGAGCGATGTACTGTGGGGCCCCACAGGGAGAGGTGCCCCCTGACCTTGGAGGGCCTGCTTGCTAAACACCGATCATCACCTGACTCCTCACTGTCTCTTCTCTATTCTCCACTGCCTTCCGTTGCCTCCTCCACCCCAGAGGGGTTCAACCACTCTGCACCTCCACTCCAGACCTGGCTGGCCTCCACCAAGTCTCAGGACTCTTCACTCCCCAGGTTCCAAGGTACCGCCTAGATGAGGTGCTTTCTGGCTGACCTCACCCTCCAAGCATGAACTAAATTAATTCAACTCTGAAATTCCTGAGATGCCTCCCTCTCTCTCCTGGGTATCTCCCCAGAAAAATTTCCCACCGTCTGCAAAGTCCCCCCTGACCCCCACCACCCAGAGATAGGATGATACTGCATCTGCTCACTAGACAATTAGTGACCCGCAAAGGGGCCTTGATCAATGCTTGCCAGGCCTGACTGATTTCTTACACTTTCTCCCCGCTTTCTTTTTAAATTCTAGATTCCCTTTTGCAGAAAACTCAGATTTACTTACTTTTTTGTTTTTACCGTGTATTGCGTTGATTTAAAAGAATTTTTTAATTAATTCTTTACTGTTGAAAGTATTACATATGTCCCCTTATTTCCTTCATTGATCCTCTCCCTCCCCCCCCCCCCCCAGGCCCTCACCGCCCCAATGTCTGTGGCCAAGGGCCATACATACAGTATATGCATACAAGGTTCTTGGTTGATTACTTCCCACCCACTCACCCACCCTCCCCTGCCTTCCCTCCATGAAGCTCAGAGAGGTTAAGCCATTAGTCCAAGACCTCATAGCAAAAAAGTCTGGTTCTAAAACATGCACTTTCTCCTCCTTATCCTGCCCTCTTCACACTGGTGCTTTTAAAGAACCAAATGGCCTTACGCAAATGGGGAAAAATTATAGAAGGCATTTATACCATCTAAATGTGAGTCGCCACACTTAGATCCTAGCAAGGAATGGGGCACTTTGTAAACTGTGAAGTGCTATAAAAATGCTCCCTCTTGAGGTTGAAAACCGTGGGGTGATGCTACAGACAATTGGTATTTGGCAAACTGACTTGGTCGTAGACAGAGGTGATGCCTTTGGGTCATGTTTAGGACTTGATGTAGCTGGGATGCCCTGGCTTGGAAGTGAGTGGTGGGTGGACACTCGGCCAGAGTCCTCCTGGAGAGGCCGCAGTCTGACCAGCTGACTCTGAAACAGCAGCGGATGTCTGAGGGCGCCACGGCAGAGAAGGGCTAAGATGGTGATGGAACAGTGATCGTCTCCCCTCTTTATAGCTTGGCCACGGGACTTCAGAAGTAGAGGTCAGCTTTTGGGGGAAGAGTAATAGTACAAGTTTACTGTAGTGGAAGCTCGAATTTTCGGAAAAGATTGTTTAACAAGAAACATACAGCCCTAGCCGGTTTGGCTCAGTGAATAGAGCATCAGCCTGCGGACTGAAGGGTCGTCCCAGGTTTGATTTCAGTTAAGAGAATCATTGATTGGCTGCCTTCTCCACACCCCCTACTGGGGATTGAGCCCGAAACCCAGACATGTGCCCTTGACCTGAATCGAACCCAGGACCTTTCAGTCCACAGGCTGGCGCCCTACCCACTGAGCCAAACTGACTAGGGCCGGAGAAGGGTTTTTTAAACTGTTTTTTCCCTCCTCAGCAGCTCAATTCTTCAACGTTTTCAAATAGCCAGTATGAGAAAAGCGAATTGTTTACGGTTTAAATGGGGACGCAGGGCTGGAGACTGCCTTCCTGACTCCCCCTTCCTGACTCCTCCCTCGGACTGGGAGAAATCGGCACGCAGTGCGGGCCAGGCTGGCTGGCTGTGTTCCCGCTGAGGCCTCCTGAGCACACACAGTGATAAGGGGACCGGAGGGGACTTGCAGAGTCTGACGTCAGAGTTTTTAGGTTGGGTAAGCAGGTGAATTTCACAGCAACTGAAGGGCAGGGCAGGCAGCCTGTGTGCGAGGAGGTTTCAGCCATTTTAGAAAAGAATGAGGACCCAGGAGGGAGGAAGCCGGGGAGGCTCTCGTACCCTCTTCACAATCTAGAACAAGGAAACTGCCACCCTGCCTTTCCAGGCAGGGATCCTAGGTCTTGAAGGCACTTGGCTTCCAGGGTTGGCTGTTTGCCAAACCCTAGGCCAGGGGAACTCTAGTCCCCTCCGCCCCCCCCCCCCCCCACCTCTACCTGGGCAGCTCCCTGGCCTTCGCTGCCGGCAGGTGTGCTCAAGAGGTTGCGGCCAGGCCACCTGGCAATTCCAGGTGCTGAGTGTGTGCTGCCATGGAGACGGGCCTAGGGTTGGTGGGGAGAAGGCTCTCCCAAAGCTTTGTGGATTCAGGAGCGGAGAGACTGGAGCCTCAGGCCCTTCAGGGTAGTCTGCTGACCACTCTAGCGCCAACTGAAGCCCAGGTGGGTGCCCTGGGGGTTTTTCCGGGACAAAGGGAGGGAGGAGGAGCCAGGGGAGGCCAAGTATTGGGCGGAGGCTCTGCCAGGCTGATCTGGGGGCCTGTGCAGGGGAGCCTCCCAGCCTCCTGGTCAAGGGGGAAAAAAGAGCGGGGGGTTGGCCCTGTACCCCAAGGTGGGAGGAGGGAAAGAGGCCTGGCATTTGTTCCCAGAGGGGGGCCAGGCTGCACTAGTCAGGGCGTCGAGGGCGCGGGGAAGGAAGCAGTTGCTCTCTGGCACAAACCGCTGACTGCGGCTCCCCTCCTCCCTGGAGTCCGAGAAGCCAAGGGCAATCACATGGAGCATAAGGGGCATTTTTATCCATTTCCAAGGCTGGGGTGCAGTCTCCTCTGGTGGCAGCTCATTAATAATGGGGTGGCTCGGGCCTTCGCCCCGATAGAGGGGATACTATGGAAGCACCAGACTTAACTTCGGGTTAGGACTGGGTGATCTGGAACAGATCGCTTCGTCTCTTTGAACCTAAGTTTTTTCAATCTGTGAAATGTGGGTGATAATACCTTTTAACAACCCACAGGCCACTTCTACCCTAGGACCAAGCACACGTGTGTTCCTTCGCTCCTTTCCTCTTCCTGCCCCGATGTCTCTTGCCAGGCCTCCTGGCATCTGGTCTGAGGATGGCTGAGCAGCAGGGCGGGGAGCCTGAGTGCCCTGTCTGCTGGAACCCCTTCAACAACACGTCCCACACCCCCAAAGTGCTGGACTGCTGCCACTCCTTCTGCGTGGAATGCCTGGCCCACCTCAGCCTGCTGACTCCAGCCCAGCACGGGTTGCTGTGCCCACTCTGTCGCGAGCCCACCGTGCTGGCCTCCGGGCAGCCTGCCACTGACTTGCCCACAGATACTGCCATGCTCACCCTGCTCTGCCTGGAGCCCCACCACGTCTTCCTGGAAGGCCATCAGCTCTGTCTCAAGGACCAGCCCAAGAGCCGCTGCTTCCTGCGTCAGCTCCAGGTGGGAACCAGACTGAGGACCCCCAGGCCATGGCCCCGACCACCACGCGTAGGTCCAATCGCATCCCCACCTTCTACACCCTGAGCGAGTGTTTACAGGACCCTGAGCTCCCGATCGCTGCCTACCTGATGGCTGCCATCCTCAGTGCCACTCTACTGTCCCTCTTCTTCATCTTTTGGGCCAAGCAGTCCCTTTGGGGTATGCGGTGAGCATCCGCTCCAGACAAGGCACCAAGCCTATCTCAGCTGCTGTGGATGTGGGGCCTGCAGAGCCTCGTGTCTTTGTCATAGTGCTCATTTTTACAACCCACGGATCAGGCGGGCCTGTGTTTGCTTCTGGGAACAGAGTCCTACTATAATGAGGATCTCTGAAAACTAACGGACTGGGAAGAGATGCGAGGAGACTGCTGGGTGTGAACCACGGGGTCTGGAAAGGGCAGAGGCAGATGTGTGATTAGAGCTACGGAGCAGGTAGTGCCAAAGGGCTGGACAGCTGTCTCTAGGAGCTCGACCAGCCCAAAGAGTAAGCTGCCTCTCTCACGGGAGCTGCTTTGAACTCGTCCACTTTAAAAAAAAAAAATTAAATTGTTCTCTTTATTGTGTTGCTAAAAAACTAGGAAAGGGAGCTTCAATTCTGTGAGCAAATGTGTGTCTCCTTTCAGTTTTCTCTTTATCTTGCCCCCAGTCCCAGTGAAAAATGGTCTGCATTCATTCATTTATTCACTTATTTAGCTGATGCTGTATCCAAACTAGAGAAAGAGAAGGGTAGGGCTCTGCAGGGGCGGCAGAGAGCCCTCTCCAGCAGGGAGGGTGTATTCATTACCTGCTTTAAAAAATATATATGTATTTTATTGACTTTTTACAGAGAGGAAGGGAGAGGGATAGAGAGTCAGAAACATGGATGGGAGAGAAACATCGATCAGCTGCCTCCTGCACACCTCCTACTGGAGATGTGCCCAAAACCAAGGTACATGCCCTTGACCGGAATCAAACCTGGGACCCTTCAGTCCACAGGCTGACGCTCTATCCACTGAGCCAAACCGGCCAGGGCTCATTACTTGCTTTTGGTGCAAGGTGATCTCCTGTGGGTATGTGGTTTATGGAATGTTAAGAGTCTGAGAGTTTAAAGGTGAAAGCAGGTTCAAAAGAAATCTGGGATTTGGAGGAAAAAGTTTTTATTCCTCCTAGTAGGTGCAGAGATCCTGATGAGAAGACTGGGTGCAGGATGGAGCTGACCCCCTCCACCAAGCACTGACATTCTGGCCTCAAGAGGTAAGGCAGAAACCTTGGAGAGTGAAAACCTTAGCTCCCATCCCAGGCTGTGAGGCAGGGCATCCTGGTTTTCATTTTATATGACAGAATCTAGGAACCAAAGAAAACCAGGTAGAATTCATTTAGAGAACAGCACCCTAGTAAGGAGCTAGGCTCAATAGTACCCACTTGTGGTCATTCTAGAGAACAGCATCCTAGTTAGTAATTAGGCTCATTGGCGCCCTCTTGTGTGAATTCTGAGAACAGCACCCTAGTAGGGGATTAGCCTCAATAGCACCCTCTTGAGGGGAATTCTGAGAACATTACTCTAGTAAGAGGTTAGGGTCATTAGCGCCCTCTTCTGGGCATTCTAGAGAAGAGCACCCTTTTAAGGATTTGGGCCTAATAGCACCCTCTTGAGTGCATTCTGACAGCAGCACCCTAGGAAGGAATTAGTCTCAGTGCACTCTTATGGGCGTTCTAACAACCTGGTTAGCGATATAGCACTGTCTTGTGCATTCTTAGAACAGCACCCTAGCTAGGGATTAGGCTCCATAGCGCCCTCTATGGGCAGTCTGATAATAGCATCCTAGTAAGAGATTAGGCTCAATAGAGCCCTGTTGTGGTCAATTAGAGGACAGCACCCTGGTAAGGAATTTTTGTACATTAAGCAGTCCTCCTGTTTTTTATTTTTGGTTCTCTCATTGAGTGATTTTTTTCCCCCCATCCTGTCTTCTAATACACTGATCCAATCCTCAGCTTTTCCTAATCTGTGTATCCTTCCAGTGTGTTCTTTATTAGTGCTACATCAGCCTATATTCCCGACTGCATTCATAGTCACTATATCTTTTCTCATGCTGTTGAGCATTTTTACCATCATTCTAAACTCTGTATTAGGTAAGTTACTTATCTCCATTTCATTTATCTGTTCTTCTGGAGAATTCTTTTGTTCTTTAATTGCGTGTTTTTTTGCCCATTTTGCCTGCCTGTTTGGGTTTGTGGCTATGTGTTAGGTAGATCTTCTACGCCTTTCAATCTCTATAGGACACTGTCAAACACTGTTTCTGACTAGTGAGATCAGGCAAATAAGACCAGTCTCTCTGCCTGTAGACTGATTGAATTAACTCTTAAGGAGCCTGCAGGCAATCATCCTCAGGTGAGGTGAGGTTGTCCAATAGGGTGGGGCAATTGTTTCTGCCTGGAGGCTAATTGCCATTCTCAGAAACTCCACACTGTGGGGCAAGGTGTTTTCCAAAAGGGCGGGACAACTGTCTCCCCCTCACCCCCCAGATAAAAACTGCCTGCAGAGCAAAGGTCTACCTGAGAAAGATGGCCTCTTCAGTGTGAGGGAATGACTCAGCACAGGAAACCGAGGTGTCTGCCTTCTGAGCACTAACTTTAGGATGATTTTTTTTGTAATTTAGTTGAAATTCCAGTTTGGTCCTGGCACCTTGTCTGTGTAGCATCCACTTACTCTGTGGCCATTTTTAATCTCCCTTCTTTTTGACATTCTGAGAACAGCATGCTGGTAAGGGATTATGCTCATTTGCACCAGGGCTGCTGCTTGACTACACATTGCCACTTCTGCAGTGTCTGAAACCTGATTTCTGCTTCCCCAGTTTTTATATCGCCTTGTGGCCCAGGGCTCTAAAACAACTTCAAAGTGGTTAAAACACCATCACAATTATGAAAAGATAATGTTTTAATTTTTTTAAATTTGTTAAATAAGCTTTCAGAAGCCTGAAATTGAGTTGGTTTATTTGAGTTTAACATTTTTTAGTTTAATGGAATTAGCTCCTACAAATTCTCGGGGTCTTAATATACAAGATATTACAAAATAGCCAAGACATATATTTCACATTTAATAAAACCAAAATCTTAAGATGTGAAGAAAAAGTGGAAAAAAAAATTCTCCATTACAAAATTGTAAAGTCACCAGTGTATCCCGCCAGGGGACTAGTACCTACCTCTCCATTTGTGCCATCAAAGATAATTACACTGAAGCTGGGACTCAAGCTCTCCCCACTGACTTCATTTCTTTACACATCCTTGCTCCTTAACCTTGTGGCAGGCAATGAGCTCAGCATGTTCTCAGAGCCAAGAGGAACAGGAGAGGAGCTGGGGGAAGTTCAGGAAGGAACACTTGCCTCTGCACTACAGCCTACTGCTCTGAAGTTAAGTAAACTTCATCCCCACTCATAGGTCAAACTGAGGCTCCACAAGTTCAGCTACTTTGTTCAAGGTCACCCAGCCATTATAATTCTTATTTCAGTCAAAATAAGAATTATACTCTTGAAGTGGCTTATAGGCCATCCAAAAAATACATTGGTTTACATTTTTGGGGAGATAGGGAAACATTACAATGTCTCCTATTCTCACACTTAGTAGTTCTAACCTTGAGGCAATGCCATCCTCATAGGGAGCCTCTGGAAATGTCTGGCGCTATCTTTGATATACCAATAGAGTGGGTTGTGCTTCTGGCTTTTAGTACTCGAGGTCAGACATGCTACAATGCCACAGATAGTTCTGCACAATAAAGTATCATCTATCTTAAAATGCAAAGTTTCCTGTTGGATAACACTATAGGCTCCTCATAGGTTCAGGAGGTAGAAGTGGTGAAAAGTATTAACTCCCTTTGGCATGAAGTCAGAGGAAGAGATGCAGTGACTTGTCAAAGGGCAGTATAAAAGGTGGAGTGGTTAAAGCTATGCACAAGTCATGCTGGCTGGACTGGTCTTTGGCCAGTGTTGCCAACATCGTCAATACAACCCTATGAAATCTCTTCATAAGGTCCTACAGACAGATCGGGATCTACCACTTACTGAGTGGGTAACCTTGAGCAAGTCACTTAACTTCTTTGAGCTTAGTTTTGTTTGTAAAAAGAAAGCTCCTAAGATTCTGAGGATTAAATGAGATGTCTGAACGTGCCTGGCACAATGTCTGGCCAGAGAGTATCTTGTTAAGTGGTGGCTATACTTATCTCACCATTATCACAAAATGCCACACTGGGTTTATGTTCCTCAGCTCACCCCTTTCTTACAACATTTCCAGTGAAGAAATGTATATTCCACAAGACACTTGTTTTGCCAAAGACTTAGATAGAATGTTTTCACTCAGTTGCCACCCCTAAGTCCCTTGGACTCCCCACTCCCAAAGACAAGGTTAATTGGGATAGAATTTAAACTTGAAAAACTCAAAATTTTAACATTATATCCAAACTACACGCTAATACACTAATGTTCATTATTAGTTTACACATACTACAAAGGTAGTATTGAAAATAATTTTTTTCATGGCCAACTACGGAGGAAATAGTGTCCCTTTATACTTAAACCATAGTGCAGTACTCAACAGAGAGCAGGGTTGAGAACTCAGAAGCTTAACAAGTACACAGGATATGCAACAATTTGGTTATAACTGAAACCAGATCAAACACAATATTTAGCTACATATCACACAATCACAGCTTGAATAGAGCTAGACAAGCTACACTCAGCCGCTCTGGAATAGCAAGTAAAGTGTGTTCAACACTTCAAGGAGAAGCCATCATACAAGCCCTCCTTGAATGCTCTATATACAACCTTTTCTTCTAAATCCTATATTTTTGTATGAATTTACTGTGTACTTTCAGAGTTCAGTGATTGTATATTTGGCGTGGAAAAAGAAGGCAACAGCTGGATAGCCAATGAGTAAGCGTTACAGAGTCCAGATACTGTATAGTTCACCGGTAGTTTGGCCCACAATGCAATAGCCCTCTCTCTATATTTTTTTTAAATGATTAACAGAGTGCTTATTAAGGGGACAGAAATTGGAGTAATCATATTTGAGATCACATGTTGTATCTCAAACCAAAAAACAGGGACTTGGATGGACCAAAGGCTGAGATTCAGAAAAGACTAAACTATGCAAAATATTTGAAGTATATAATAAGATTTTACTCTGTAGCAAATATGTAATAAAGAAAAAAGAAAAAAGTCAAAATTGATGATTAGTAATACCCGTTAGGGTTTTTTTCCAGAGTTACCTTGACATGAAGGGTATATCCTTTAAATAACCAATAAAAAGGAGTTTGCACAATAGAGACATTGTGTTAGCTTTCTAAACATTTCATTGAATCTTGACACAATGGTCTAGCTTTCGGGTAATATGAAGGATGCCAAACATCAAATAAAAATGGAAGACATTTTCCAAGGCAAATGTTCAGTTCTGAGCTTCCTGAAGCTCCCTGAGGCAGGTACTATTCCAAGTGAAATCAAAGGAAGAGGTAAAATCTTCTTTACTGCGTAACTCTGAGCTTCGCATCGCTGTGGGGCTACCTCTTCACCTCCCACTTTCAGGGCAGAGGAAAGGTTCTCGCTCTGCCAGGCGTTACTTAACCAGTACGTGGTGAGATGTGCCTTTACCCGAGGGCTCCCAGACTGCAGTCCAGCCACCTTGCCCCTGGGTCACATGTGGTCCTGAAGCATGTACCATGTAATAGAAAGCCAAGTTTCAAGAATTAAAAATGGAGCTAGCCACAATCCTGAGTGCTATGAGGAAGGCAACAGGGTATTCAAACAAAAGGTTAATAAAAACAATTGTCTACATAGTTACTGGCAGGGCTTGAAGATGAAATTAAAATTCAAGCATGAAAGGGGTTCACCAGCACCCAGGAACTGGGCTGTCTGCTTGAAATGGGGGCCGACAGAGAAATCCAATCTACTGAGGGTCTATACATGGTAATTGGCAACAAACATGATAGAATAAAATGGCTCTTAAGGGAGAGCTTGAGGTTTGTGTCCTTTTTCTATGGTGTCTATTCAGCCATCCAGAGCTTGAAGGTCCTGTCATATGAGCAAGTGGCTATAAGCTGCCCATCAGAAGAAATGTCTAGGCCCATCACTTTGCCTTCATGGCCAGCCAAAGTCTTCAGTGGGGACCAGCCTGGATGGGTCCAGATCTTGGCTGTGTTATCATAGGCACCAGTGAGCAAGAAATTCCCATGGATAGCTACAAGAGAAAAAAAGGGGAGTTGCTTAGGAATGTAAGTATTCAAAAGAGCTTAAGAAAAGCACAAAAATCTCCCAGAACATACTATTTCAAAAAAGAAGGTATTTCTACAGTCAGAAAAAACCAACACTGATCTATATTCCTACCAGGTCTCCAGGAAAAAGGGACAGCCACAGGGAAAATTAGGGAAACAAATCACATTAAGGTTTCTTGGCTCTTCCAACAACCTGTTCAGAATAGTATTAAGGATTTGGTGCTTAGGATTTCCGTGGAGAAAAAGATGCAGCAAAGCACTCATGAAGTCTTTTACTTCCTAGCAACAAGCATGCGGTGCCACAGTTCTGTCTGAAGGTAGGGGAGAGGGGAGGAAATTATAATTTGCTTCTTCAACAGAGTCCAAATTCTCTCCTGTTCCACCTCCGAGTTAAGCTACAGCCTGGCCTCCATTCCATGAAAGTGCAATCTGTCTTTCTCATTATTCTAAAACAGGAGGAAAGCTTACGCTCAAACTTGACACCGGTCACTAAGTTCTGGTGGGCAGGGATGGTATAGATGCAGCGCCGCTGTCGAAGGTCCCATACTTTGCAGGTGTTGTCCCCACTGCCAGTTGCAATGTGGTAGCTGTGGATCAGATGCAGTATCACAGTTAGAAACAAAGAGTACTTCCTGACCAAGAACCCTCTCCACCCCATCATTCAATGAGCTTATTTTACCCATTGGGGGAGAAATTTATTCCATAGATTTCCTTCAGGTGCCCTTCTAGGAACATGATACAACGTCCTGTACGCAGGTCCCAAACTCGACCAAATGCATCCAGTCCCCTGATAAAATAATTTACAAATGAACATTGTGAATCCAGTTCTCAGTGGAAGCAGCTATACATAAGAAGTGATTCTACTGAGCTGCCCCTGCCCCTGGCTATGTGGAAAAAGCCTTACCCAGTGCCAGCCAAAGAGCCATCTTGATGGAAGGCAATGTCATACACACCCATGCTGTGGCCTTCCTGATGCAGGATCTCCTCTTGAGCTTCCAAATCCCATAAGCGCCATGAGCGGTCATAGCTAAAAAAACAACAACACACAAATATTTAGCCAGCATATATATATTTATTCAGTTTCTACAATGTGCAAGGTATTATTATTAGTTATAGCTTCAGTTATGCTTCTGCAACTACTTATAAAACAAATTATTTTCTGGCATAAGCAATCTATAATAATAAAAGCATAGTATGCTAATTAGACCAGACATCCTTTCAGATGTCCTTCCTTCTAGACAAAGCGGCAGAGGCAGAGGTGGCAGAGGTCCCTGGCCGTGGCAGCGGGTGGGGACTGAGGCAGAGGCGGCTGCTGCAGCGGTGGGGGCCAAGGCCCTTGCACGAAATTCGTGCATCGGGCCTCTAGAGTCTTAATAACTAAGCATATCTGTCTTATTATGACTCCCAATAAACCTATTTCAGTGGCTATTTTAAGAACAGAATCCCCTAAGAATGGCTCAGCAAAGACTCTGTTGTCTTTTTTCTTCCCCAATTCCACTTTTATGTTCTTTCATTCATCAAGCGTTGATATATTTACTGGGCCCTAAATTCATGTTGGGGATACAAAAATCAATCATAGACAAATCAATGGAGTAGAAAAGAAAGAAAAGAAATAGATCAGTGTTTATTAGGGGTGTCAAGCAATTTCAACAGGGAAAGGAAAGTCTCTCCAATAAACAGTGGTAGAACTGTTTATGTACATGGAAATAAAGACAGAAAAGAAAAAGTCAAACATTTTAAAAAAGGAATAAAGCACCTGAAAACTACACAAAAGAGAATATACAAATGGTAGTAAGCATATAACAAATAGTCATTAAAGTAACAAAAATGAAAACCATGAGGTTTTACTACACATTTGCTATTTTGGGCAGAATGACAGGACTGACAAAACCAACTGTTGGCAAGGAGGTGATGCAATCAGAATTCTGGGAATGTAAAATGGTGCAACCATTTTAGAAAACCCCTTGGAAGTTTTTCAAAAGTTAAATACACATGTACCCCATGACCTAGCATTTGCATTTGTAGGTATTTATTTAAGAGAAAGAAAAGAAAAGCATGTCTACAAAAAGTCTTGTCCAAGGATGTTTATGGGCTTTATTCTGACGAGCCAAAACCTGGAAACAGCCCAGCTGTCCATCAATAGGAAAATGGATAAACAAACTGTGGCTCAATAATACAACTGATTACTCCTCAGCAAGGAAAAGGAACTGCTCATACATTCACACAATGTGAACCAGTCTTTCATTAAACTTACAGAACCAGAAAGGGAGACCAATCTGTAAGCAGAGATATTATAATGCAAAAAACCCCCACAACTCCTTCCCCACCCCCCCCCAAAAAAAAACAACACCCCAAAACAACAAACACAAAGAAAACAAAACAAAACACACACACCTCTAGTGTTGGTCAAGAAGGAATGAAAATTTTAGTTTTCTGGACAACTAGTGACTTTAAAATTTACTTCCTAGCAACAAGAAGCATGCTACAATTTAAGAGCAAATGCACTTACCTCTAACTACATAATATAGTCTATTCTGATTCACTGACATCCAATAAAATCCTTGAAGATCTCTGTTCTAAAAATTTACTTGGCAGTTAACCATATAGGGTTAATAAGATGTCATAAGCCCATCTCTCTATATAAAAGCCAAAGTGACTGTCCAGTATCTATGATGCACACTGACCACCAGGGGGCAGATGCTCAACACAGGAGCAGAAATCACAGGCATGGAAACATGGAACAGACTGATGAATCTCAGAGGGAAGAGAGGAAGGAGAGAAGAGATTAACCAAAGATCTTATATGTATACTAGAGGCCCGATGCACAGATTCGTGCACTGGTGGGATCCCTCGGCCTGGCCTGCAGGGATCAGGCCGAAACCAGCTCTCTGACATCCCCTGAGGGGTCCCGGATTGCGAGAGGGCGAAGGCCAGGCCGAGGGACCCCACCGGTGCACGAATCTGTGCACCAGGCCATTAGTACAGATAGAACAATAGGAAGGCTTACCAGGTGGTACCCAAGAAACGTCCTGATGGATGCCACATTACACGGGCCACACGTACTGTATGGCCTTCAATATCTGCCACTGGTTCATCACTGAAAAGAAATCAAATACATGTGAGTAAACTCTTCTATATGCATGTAAATAAATATTCACTGAATTTATTAAGAGTTGCATCCAGATGCACCAACTTCGTATAATTTGAGATGCCAAATTGTAAACACACTTGTAATTTGTTAAAACTTTAGGTCTAACAAGAATTTGTCACTTCCCAAGGTTTTAAAAGATTTGGGACTTCATGTACCACAGGGCAAAACTGCCTATACATTAAGAAACACTCCTTCTACTTGAATTCACTATGTTGTTAAACTCTGAAGGCTATACCACTTAGAATTAAGAGAAAATAAAAGGTAAGTAAAACAGTTTCTCTGCACCAAGGTAGTACTGAGATTCTAGGAAGAAAACATGCTTTAATAGAGATGTGAGGCTACAGAAATCAAGCAGTTTTGGTGCAAGTGGATTACATAATCCACATAGAAAAAGGAACTCCTAAATACATAGAGGCTTAGTTTCCTTTGGGTGGCCCTTAAATTTTATTACCCAGTAACTACAGAAGGAAGATCTAAGACACCAGTGAAAGAAAATAAACAAGAATCCTAAAGAGGATAATTAAAAAGAGAACTTTGTCAATGTGCATACATAGAAGTAATCCAAGTCCTAGGGGAACAAATATGGCTGAGCATTATCAAAGCCAATTAAAACCTGCTGTGCTCATACGTAAGAGCTTGTCTGGTAAGAAGTGGAGACAGTAATGAGCTCTTTACAAAAGCGTTATGTACTTTCCCAAAGAAAGAAAACTAAGAAATTGGATTCAGATGTCGTTTGGCTAACAACATGCTCCCAAAATTTCCTGAAAAACAATATTCATAAACACATTTAAAACAACTGTTGTAATTGGAAAATACGGTCTAGGTAAAGGATGATGCTACTGGAAGACATCACTTCCTTCGCAATACTGCCAGACAGAACCTCACTTCCCCTCCCCTGTGGCTGTTTGCTAAGAACCAACATGCTGTCAGAATGTTATCTTCAGTCAATCTACCAAATACTGCATTTCTTCAGTGTCAATATATTGCATAGGAGGTAAAAATGGATCTTTCCAGAATAATGGAACCGGGAAAAAGTGGCCACTATGTTAGAGGCAAAAATCAAGTTCTAAAGTTTACAAGAAAAAGCCTGACACAACTTTGATGAGAAAAGGTGTAAGAAAAACCCTCTATTTTATTTTTTAAATGTATTTTTTATTTCTGAGAGGAAAGGAGAGGAAAAGATAGAAACATCAATGATGAGAGAGAATCACTGATAAGCTGCCTCCTGCACGCCCCACATTGGGGACCAAGCATGCAACCCAGGCATGTGCCCTGACTGAGAATTGAACCATGACTTCCTGGTTCATAGGTCAATGCTCAACCACTAAGCCACACTAGCTGGGCTCTATTCTATTTTCATAAAAAGTTTCCTTGACTCTTAGAGTACTCTGGGGGTAAACGTCAGATTTTCGGGTCCTAAGAGCCAACCAATCAACTATTTATTTCAGTGATTTCAGTATAGAGAGAACAGTAATATTCACCTGTCAAGGCTCCAAAGTTTCACAGAACCATCAGCAGCACAAGAGGCCAAATTGACATCTTTTTGGTCCAAGGAAACAGTGGATTTTGGATGGAATACAATTGCTCCTACATTTGTGTTATGGCCTGAAGGAGGGTAAGAGATGAAAGTTAAAGGGTTCCTGCCTCCTTATAACTTATGTGTAAATACAGACTATGATGAATAATATAGGTATATATTAGGGAAATAAAGACATAGAGTATTAAAGTAACTATTCAACTATTTTAAAAATAAATTTTTTCAATTTAAACTAATATTTAAAGCACATTAATAAGAGCAAAACACAAAAAAGACTTAATGTGAAAAAAACATTCTAACTCACCTCGAAGAGTGTGAAGGAGGTTGCAATCAGGAACAGACCAGAGCTTGCAAAGCCCACTCCTATCAAATACAAAGGAAAGCATCTCAGCCAGGGTTGGTCTGGGAAGGAAAAGGTACCTTGGTAACATCACAATCTCTTTTCACCCCCATTAAACTTTACAGTGGCAGACAGAAAAAGAATGAAAGGCTTATTATTTGAAGTGTTATTGAAGAAAGCTACATTTAGTTCTCATGCAACTAGAAGCCTCTACTGGACTATAATTAATACATACAAGTTGCGATTCTCCTTAACTTTTGGGTCAATTTGTGAGGGAAGGTAGGACAAATTAAATTATCCAATAATAATAGAATAATGATACTATCTCCTTAAATATGAATGGCATTTTGCTGCTTACAAAATACTTAACTTTTTTTAGACTTCTTTTAAAAAAATTTTTTGAAAAGACTTTTTTCAGGAAATTTCCCACCAATTACTTTTATATCTATCATCTCAAATGATCCTTATTAACAGACCTGTGAGGTACGTAAAATAGGAATGATAACTTCTGCTTTATAATGAAGGTAACTGAGGCTTGGAGAGGTGGAGGTATCTGTGTAGGTCCTCGGCTTTCTCCTGAACCACGGTCTCAACTGCTGCCTAGTCAAGTAGTTCCTGTGCATACAATGTAAGGAAGTTTCCCCTCTTATATCTAGTGGGCCATGTCCCACAAAAATAACTAAATAGAACAAAACAAGTTATCACATCCTAAGAGTTTTATGCAAATACTAGAGGCCCGGTGCACAAAATTCGTGCACAGGGTGTGTGTATGTGTGTGTGTTTGTGTGTGTCCCTCAGCCCAGCCTGCACCCTCTCCAATCTTGGACCCCTCGAGGGATGTCCAACTTCCCGTTTAGGCCAATCCAGGTAGGATCGGGCCTAAACGGGAAGTCGGACATCTCTCTCACAATCCAGGACTGCTGGCTCCCAACTGCTTGCCTGCCTGCCCCTAACTGCCTTCCCCTGCAGGCCTGGTCACTCCTAACTGCCCTCCCTTGCAGGCCTGGTCCCTCCCAACTGCCCTCCCCTGCTGGCCTGATTGCCCACAATTGCCCTCCCCTGCTGGCCATCTTGTGTCCACATGGGGTCAGTCATCTTTGACCACATGGGGGCAGCCATCTTGTGTGTTGGAGTGATGGTCAATTTGCATATTCTTTTATTAGATAGGAGGATTAGATAGGATAGAGGCCTGGTGCATGGGAGGGAGCTGGCTGGTTTGCCCTGAAGGGTGTCCAGGATCAGGGTGGGGGTTCCCTTGGGGCATGGGGTGGCCTGGGCGAGAGACCTGTGGTGGTTTGCAGGCTGGCCACGCCCCCCGGCGACCCAAGCAGAGGCCCTGGTAACTGAGATTTATTTATCTTCTATAATTGAAACTTTGTGGCCTTGAGCAGAGCCAAGCCTCCTGCTCGCTCAGTGGCTGCAGCCATTTTTGTTGGGATTTATTTATCTTCTATAATTGAAATTTTGTAGCCTTAAGCGGAGGCCAAGGCAGGCCAAGGCTGCAGAAACTTTGCTTCCTCCATCGCCGGGGGCAACTCAAGCCTCCTGCTCTCTCCAGCTCCGTAGCTGCTGCCATTTTTGTTGGGATTTATGAAACTTTGTAGCCTTAAGCGGAGGCTAAGGCAGGCCAGGGCAGGCGGAAAGCTTGGCTTCCTCCATCACTGGGGAAACCCAAGCCTCCTGCTCTGTCCATGGCCACAGCCATCTTGGTTGGGTTAATTTGCATAATCGCTCCTGATTGGCTGGTGGGCATGGCTTGTGGGCATAGCAGAGGTACAGTCAATTTGCATATTATTCTTTTATTTCATAGGATGGTGGTAAGTAGAAAATAAAATAAAGATAGCTCATTCCATGACATGCTCCAAAAGACTAGTGTCAAGAACATACTGCTACATGTCATGATCTCTGGGGTCCCTTGTGAACATTAAGAACTGTTCACAAAGACTTTACTGTATAACAAACGGGTAGAGCAGTAGCATCTCTAGTCTGGTGTGACCATGAGAAGCAGAGCAAGAGGGTAACAGAAATAGACATCTAAGACATTCTAACTTTTTCCCTGAACCTATTCCTTATTTAGGAAAAAAAAAGTCACTGTAAAACTTAACTTACCAACAAGCTGTAGCCAGCATTTTGGAATTGGGACTAAAGTGACAGTAGGAGATAGGCCGGTCATCCCCAATCTGACTGCAGAAATTATTCAAAGACTTAAAAAAAAACAACACAACACAACATACAATGATCATTAATAGGCTAACCCAGGAGTTGGCTTTTCCACTATAACAAAGCAACTTCACAGTTTTAATACAACCCAAGATTCTTTTATACTTTTTTTTGGTTAGGAGATACTTATATGGATGAATGAATGGGTCAAGGCATATCTCAAACTACAGCACATGGTCTTCTACAGTCTTAGTATCACTAGCCCTATTGTCAGCTAAATATAAAGAAGAAAACCATGGAGAGATCTACAGTACAGCTTTACATCCTAAAGGGAAGAATTCAAGAGCAGAACCACAGGCCTCTGCTGAGTACAAAGTACAGTAGGTTCCTGCCATCTAAACAGATGGCAACAGTGTAAGCAGGGAGGAATAAATCTAGCTGCCTTTACCCTCTTAGAGGTGGGCCAAAAGGGAAAATCTAATAAACATATAAGAAGCTTTAAGATATTGAACAATTGCTGACAGCATCTTACCCGGAGAGATTTGTGCAGCTCTTGCATCTGGGAGGTCCTAGTTGTTTCAGGAATCTCTTTATGGAGACGGGCCTCTTCCAAGCGTTTCATTGCCCTATGATATGCAAACAACATTACCGTCATGAGAGTAAATGGGTTTTACACGAGGGGTTTAAAAGTATCTTACACTCAATTTCATTTAATAATCTTACACTCAATTTCATTTAATAATCAGTCATTATAAAGCAGGTCCTCCATCCCTGAGAGGAAACAAGAATAATCTTTTTCCTTCTAGAGGCTCTCCTCACCTGGGCAGTGAATAATTAGCAATCCATAGTCTAGCAACCTTCAGGGTGTGTGGTCCTTCATGGTACCAGGTTTGCTGATACTGGAAGTTAAATTAAGAAAAGAAATATTAAGTCTGAGCATTCCTGCCCCCACTTCTAGCTGTCAATTCCCTATTTTAACTGCCCAGAATAAAGGTGACTTAGTTCAGTAACAGGATGAAATCAGGCATGTGCTTTCTACTGTTTCTTTCTGTGAGGTCTTGTTAGATGGCTCTGGTTCCCTGTTAAAAGTTACACCAGGAATGCTATAGTTCTTTCCTGAATGGGAAACTAATTTCCATTTATATCTACACAGAAACATAAATTATTGCCAACAACTATTTCTGAACGGGAGAGTCTTCAACCCTCCTATCCCCAATCCTAGCAAAGCAAACCACTGAAAACATAAAATGAGAAAACTATCCCCTCATCTCCTTCATATTTACATTACGAAGGTGAAGACATATTTTACCTCTTCTTTGGACTTCTTAGATTTCTCATCATCTTTTTTAGTTTTTTTTAAGGCATCGGTACCGACCACTGAGAGGATATTTCTTAACCTGTAACAAAAAAGATTGAAATTTAAACAGAACTGAGATAAAATTTTGAAAAAGTACATTTAAGAAGGGAGCAAGCTTTCTCTATTCTTTCACCATGCAAACTCCAAGCAATTGGAGCACCAATTCCTTTTCAATAATATTCAAAACCCACTTATTATATGTTTTATATCAGCGATTTTCAACCAGTGAGCCACAAGAATTTTTAAATCATTCAATACCTGACTATTTATCCAGGGGCACTGACCTCTTTTCCCTTAGATTGTCAAATAAAAAAATGACAACAGCCAACACAACAATAGCCGTCTGATATGAATAAATCAAAATTATACCTATTTTTCATTTGTCAGATTGGCAAAAAATACATTTTTTGGTGTGCCATAAAATTTTAGTAATTAGTTTATGTGCGCTGTGAGATGAATTGAAAACTGCTGTTTTATATCACTGGCAAGGAATGCATTTGTTGTCTAAATTTTCAAAGTTTCACTACAAATGTTTATCCAACTCAAAATTCCACATTGGGGAGAGGAGAGGAGAGGAGAGGAGAAGAGAGGAGAGGAGAAGAAAAAACAGAATGTTAACACCCTCTTCACAGTTTATAAAGAAAAATTAGTAGTGGAGTAAAAATATGCCTTAGACTCGGGTTATGGGTTAAACTATCTAAACACAACTTAAAATATTCTGTTAACAATATCTGAGACATTCTATTAAAGTTTTTGCTATAAATAACAACTGAAATTTGGAACTAGAACCCTGTGGTTGAAAGAGAAAAAAGTATTTAGAAAGGACACCTTTCTCTTCTTTCAGCAGGACCCTCTCCAAAAAGTGTGATAGGCTCCCCCAAGGCTCTCAGGCAAGCCTTGACCTCTGAGTCGTCTGTGGAAACGTTGATTTGCCGGGCTCGCTTCCTTCTCTCAAACTCGGCTAACACTTCGGCCTGTCGCTCACTTATGTGCTCTTCAATTTCGAACACTTCCCCTATAAAAAGAACAGGCAACATCAGCATAATCATCAGATTTTCTTCAAATAAAAAGGAAAACATTTCTTATATTTGGAGTTCGTGTATGCACTTAGTTCAAGTTAAGGGCATCTATTATACACTTTATTTAGTTTACTATCTCTCTCCACACCTCTCCCTTTGTCTCTCCAAAATCAATAAAAACGTATTTTAAAATTTCATTTTGGGAGAAAAATAAATGGAAAACTGTAAACAGGCTATTACTGTGAACCATAGTAATTCCAAACCAATGCCAGAATTGTGCTTGGTCTTCAGAATAACTTCCCCAAAATTTAACTACTAGTAAATAGCCTATTGTTGACTAGAAGCCTTACCTATAACATAAACAGTCAATTAACACATACTTTGTATGTTATATGCATTATATACTATATTTTACAATAAAGAAGGCTAGAGAAGGAAAATATTAAGAAAACCATAAGAAAAATACTTTAGTATTTATTAGAAAAATCTACATATAAGTGGACCCACACAGTTAAAAATATGTTGTTTATGGGTCAGCTGTACACACTGAATAACTCCTGGTAAAATTCCTAACAATTCATGAGAGAAAAACTGTTTAACAGGTTTTAAGCAAAAGGCTCTCTGGAAGATGCTAAGCAGAGTAGGCAAAGTATGACCATTTATAGTTATCAGTTTAAAAACAGAAAAATGTTGACACTAAAAAACAAGTGATACCTAAGTTTAAGAAGGCATTCATTGCAGAAAATTGGAGCACTAAAGATAAAGAGGGACTCACAATTTGAATCTTACCAGAGGTTATGTTAATATTTCCTGCTTCAATTCCTGCTTTAAGTCCTTCTTTTCCCAAAATCCCAGATTCTCCTTTGGCCAGACGCTCCCTCTCCTTCTCTTCCAAACTTCCATAATAGATGTGTGGTTTCTTCACAACAGGTGCGACTAAGTCATCAGGTGCCTTCGTTTTGGTTGCCTGCTAAATCAAAGGCCTGGATTAATTTAAGGCTTAATCTTAGCCATTTATTAGGCTTCCCTAAAGAAGCAAGCTCATCTTGAGTTGTATTTCCCTCCCTAAAGGAAAGAACACGGAGGGCACTTCGGTAGACGTTCGCCTGCCAAAGGGTCTGGGGTTCGATTCCCGGTCAAGGGCCCGTTCCTGGGTGGCAGATTAAATTCTGGCCCTAGTCAGGCGAGTGCGGGAGACAACCAGTAGATGTGTCTCTCTCACATCGATGTTTCCATCTCTCTCTCTCTCCTTCCCTCCCGTACACTCTTTCTAAAAATGAATGGGGAAAAATGCCCTTGGGTGAGTAAAAAAAAAAAAAAAAAAAAAAGTTGTGTCTTCACTGATGGGGCGGGAGGAGGGCCTGTTCAGCATCTCAGGCAGGAAGAATCTGATTAAACTACTTAATTTCTCTTGGCGATTTTCCTGTCAAAGGTTTGCATTGGAACATGTTTAATTCATCTGGTTGGTGTGCAATCGCTTCTTGGGTTTTATGAACCTTCCAGGGTTATTGCTCATCACAGGGGAAATATCAAGGGGGACTGAAATAGCCAACCCGATGTCAAGGGGGAATGTTCTCAGACGAGAGGCAGCACAGATGACGTTAGGAGGCCTCGTTACAATGAAGAAGTCTGACACAGAAGTCAGTCTTGGCCAGGACGCTACTCCCTGTCAGAGCTCCGTTTCTGGACCCGTCGGAAGACGCGTTTACCGTTCGCGGCGGTACCAGAGGTGCACAGGAGCTTAAGCACAGGAAAGCGCTTAGGCATCAGGAAAACGAAGCCCCGCTGGGACCAGACCGAGCCTCGCAGCCTTCCTCCTCAGCCCTCCACTGCCTTAGCCCGACCCCGAAAGGCCCCATGCCGCAGGGACCCCCCAACCCCGCGGCGCGCCCTGCCAGGGTGAGCTGAGATCTGTACCGTGGAGGAAGCTCGTGTGGAAGCCATGCCGGGCTCCGGAGCCGCCAAACCCCAGCGAAAGCCGGGCTCTGCTTCCCAGGCAATCCGCCGCGCGCCCAGCAAAGCGGAACTGCGTCACCGACCGGAAGTGGGTCGAGAGCGACGCAGCGTCCGGGACGGCGTGGAGCACGATGGGAATCGTAGTGGGAAAGAGGGAAGGATTGTGGGCGCGCCCCGAAGTGTGACCCGTAGAGCGTCCGAGAAATGTACGCGGAGGCCGAGGTTCGGCGAGGACGGGCTCTGGCTCAGGGCCGTCCGGGGCGTGCAGCCCGCGTGGCTTAGCGGAAGCCTTGGTGGGCGCCGAGGCTCCGGGGAGGGGCAGAGCAGGCTCCAAAGGAGGTAGGTGCGTCGAGTCGCACGGCTTCGGGCTGAACTCCGGAGCGAATCGAGGGCTTCCGGGGGGCCGTTCCTCGTGGCTCTGCTAGCGGGTTTACGTGGTCCTGGATCCGGGGACCAGGTTGCCATGGAAACCCTTGCCCCCGACGGGTGAGTGTTGCCCCGGACCTGCCGCAGGCGAGCCTTTCTTTGGTGTCTGGAGTCCCCTCCCCGGGGCTCCCTTGGAGCTGGTGAATTTGGGCAGCGGCGAGAGATTAAGCTCCAAGAGCCCTCTGGCGCCAAAGTAAAATTCTAAAAACCCGGTGGAGGAGCCACGGCCTGCTTTCGTTGTCTTCAGCCCGGTCTTTGTCCTCGGGTTCAGAGTGAGATGATGGGTGTGAGGCGTCAGGTACAAGCAAACAACTCCGCATGGCCCTGCGTCCGGCTGGGTGCTGGGGCATCAGAGGTGAAAAAGACAAGGTTTTTTTGCCTCTTGTCGAGGGTGGAGATGCTCAGAATGTTGGGTGTTTCCCGCCCCTCTCCACAAGGACAGTTACTGTAAAAATGGCTGTTATTTATTGAGCGTTTACTGAATGACAAGTTATATCCCAGGAGCGTAGTCTGCATTACGTCACCCAGTCCATACCATAACAGAGTGCCGATATGGGAAATTAAGATCTAGTGAAAGATGAAGCTAATTGTTGAAGATAAGCAGTGGATGGTGTTAGAACACCCTGCACTCTGCCCTTTTCTCTTACCGCACACTTTTACCCATTACTCTGTACTGCCCCCTAGTGGCAAGCTTTTCAATTTTCAGAAGAGAGAAGAGTGCAAAGAAATGTTTTTATTTAAAAAACAATATTTTTATTGATTTCAGAGAGGAAGGGAGAGGGAGAGAGAGATAGAAACATCAATGATGAGAGGGAATCATTTATCAGCTGCCTCCTGCACAACCCACACTGGGGAATTGAGGCAGCAACCGGGGCATGTGCCCTGATTGGGAATCAAACCGAGACCTCAACCTCTGAGCCACGCTGGTGGGGCCAATGTTTTCCTTTTAAGCATTTCTCCCCAGAGCTTAGGCTCCCTCTACCATTTATCTACATTGGAATCAAGATAGTATCAGACTTAGTATCAGACGTGCTAGTATTTTATGTTGATACTAGAGGCCTGATGCAGGAAATTCGTGCACGGGTGGGCCTTCCTCCCCTCTGGCTGCCCCCATCTGCCTTGGCCTGGCGCTGCCTGGGTCCGCTGCCACCCCCCTCTTCCCCCTGGATTCATTGCCCCACTGGCTGGTGGCCTGGGCCTCCCTCTGCGGGGCAATCATGGGGCGATGTAGGGGCTCCCTGACCAGTCGCATCACACCTGCCTTTGCTGGCCTGGCGCCAGCGCGTGTCATAGCATGGTCGTCCGGAAGGTTGTTCTGCTGTACAGTCATTCAGTCGGTTTGCATATTACGCTTTTATTATTATAGAAGATTATCACCTGTACCCCAATTTTCATGAGGGAGAAGGAAACATTTTTTTTTTTTGTATACTTCACAGCCATTAGCTACATACTAGATACATGCAATAACAATTTATAAATAAAGGAGCTTTCGTGTACTCATTCTCATTTAATCCTCACCATGTAGCCTCTGTGTAATTTTTATGGGAGGCTTACCAAACTGAACAGCGTTGACTTCATCTGTAAAATAGCGATAATTTTGCTAGCATCACAGGGATTTTGTGTTAAATTAAAAATGTAAGGAATGAGAATGGAAAAGTATAGCACAATGCTCAAGGAAAAATCATTTCACTTTATTTGGATCTCTGGTTTATTCAACAAAACATTACTGCCTGATTATTATAGATACACCCTATTGGATGCAGTGGAAAATATAAAGATGATGCCATTAATAGATTTTAAACTCAGTGGGGAGTTTTATTTTTTTCTCCAAAAAATGTTTTTTTGTTAGCATAAGCACTACCTTGGGTTTCAGACTGGAGTGTTCTCTTGAGCCCCTTGGGTCCTTGTTCTCTCTGCCTAGAATGCCCTTAATCCTCGTTCTTTGCCTGCCCTTCCCAAGTTAACGATAAGACATCATCTCCTCCAGGAAGTCCTCCATGTCACTGTCAACCCTACACTTAACCCGGAGTGGATTGGGCCTATGTGATGCCATTGCATTATCCTCATCAACATTCTTAGTACACTATGCAGTTTTCTGTTTACGTGTTTGTTTTCTCTACAGACTGTGACTGTGCCTTTCAACTACAGCTGGAAGTGTTTGTTTAATGAATGACCTATCTATTTAGGATCTGTTTAGACCCTGAGGATAACTCTGTGAATAGGTGAGTTAGAGGGAGATTTAGTAAACTGATTTTAGTATTCAGGAGTGATCACAGACCTCTCACAATTCTCATGTAGAGTTGATCAAATTTAATGACTTGTGTATTTTCCCACTAACACTGCTGAATTAAGATGTGGTATTTGAATGTTATTCTGTTAGCTAGAAAATGCCTTTGAATGTAACTGGAGCATGAGATTGAAGTGACTGTTGCCTAGCATTCTTATATAGGCAGCTTGCTATTTTAAGTTCCTGAAGAGTGTTTTGGAATTACAGAGTTGTGGATCTCTATCTTATAATAAAAATGTGTGTTGAGACAGCATGGCGGGAGCTGGAGAATATTATACTAAGTGAAATAAGCCAGTCAGAGAAAGACAAGTATCACTGATTTCACTTCTATGTGGAATCTAATGAATAAAATAAACTGATGAATACAATAGATCCAGAGTCATAAAAGCATGGAACAGACTGTTGAATCTCAGAAGGCTGGGGTGGGTAGGAAGAGATCAACCAAAGAACTTCTGTGCAAATATCCATAACCCATGGACACAACCAATAGGATGATGAAGGCCTGGGGTGGGAGGTGGGGGTGGGCTAGCAGGAGTCAATGGGGGAGAAAGGAGACATGTGATACTTTCAACAATAAAGATTTTAAAAAGTAAACAAACAGAAAAATGTATGTTCAGACACCTAGAGACTTAGAAGTGTGTGAATCCAAATGAGTCTTTTGCATTGCCATTCAGTTTAGTGTGCATGCTTAAAATTGATCTTCTATTCCCAGCTGAAATTTATCCCCTCCAGTTTTTCCTCCTCTCTGCCATTTTTAACAGCTAATAGTTAACTGGGTCTGGCCCTTAGTGTTGACTTCAGGATGTTGCGACGAAAACCAACCCGCCTAGAGCTGAAGCTTGACGACATTGAAGAGTTTGAAAGCATTCGGAAAGACTTGGAGGTAAGTGTACAACTTTCAAACCCTTAGGAATATTATTAGAAACAATAACTCTGACTTTTGAACTCCAGACTCTCATATCAACAGCTTATTTGTATGCTTTTACAGGCACCTCCAATCCAATGTAATAGTTTCCTGTGGCTGCTGTAACAAATTGCTACAAACTTGGTGGTTTAAGACAACAGAAATTTACTTTGTCACAGTTCTATAGGCCAGAAATCTGAAATCCGTCTCCACCAAAATCAATGTTTCAGCAAGACCGTGCTCTCTCCAGAGCCTCTACTGGAGAATCTGTTCCTGACTCTTCCAGCTTCTGGTGTCACTGGCATTGCTTGACTTGTGGCTGCATCATTCAGATCTCTGATTCTATGATCACACTGCCTTCTATTCTGTCTGTGAAATCTTCCTTTGCCCTCTTATAAGGATACTTGTGATAGCATTTAGGGCCTATTCAGATAATCCAGGATAATGCCCTCATCTCAAGATCCTCAATTTAATTATATCTACAGAGATCCTTTTTCCATGTAAGAGAACATTTATAGATTCCTGGGATTAGGACCTGATAGCTTTAGGGTTCATTAGCCCATTATACTTAACATGTTAAAAAACAAAACAAAAACAACAACACCTGTCTTTCTCAAGCTAGTTTCACTTCAGTGTTCCGCATCTCAGTACCTATGTATTTGCTCAAGCCAGAACCCTAGGAGTCACTCTAGAATTCTCCCTTTTCCCCATCCTTTATATACAGTTTGTCTGTAAACCCTTTGATTCTACCTCCAGAATATTTCTAGAACCTACCTATACCTTTTTATCTCCACTGTTATAACCCTACTCCAAGTAACCATCTCTCTGTGTACAGTTTCAGTAGCATCCTAAGTGGGTTTTCTACTTTTATTTTTTGTCTCTTCAATCCATTCTTCATCAGGTAGCTAGAATAATTTTTAAGAATGTTAAGATCATGTCATTCCTCTGCTTAAAACTCTTCAATAGTTTGCTACACTGAAAATGAAATCTCAATTCTTTATGGCCTATAAGATTTTATATGTTCTAGCCTCTCTCAGGTTTCACTTCCTGCCACTTGTTCCTTTGCCCTCTGTACCCCAGTCACACTGGCTTTCTTACATTTCCTTGAACATGCAATACTGTTTATCAGTCATGGCCTTTGCACATGTTATTTCCCTCTGCCCCAGTGCACCCCCTTACTTCATTCTCTGTTTAAATGTCACTTCCTCAGTCTGTGAGGCCTCTTCTGACCTTGTCCAACTTAGGTGTGTCGTTCCAACTTAGGTGTGTGCTTGCTCCATCTCATTAGGGTCTCTCAAAGCACTTTATTCTTTGATTTTGTAGCAGTTATTATAATTTACAATGATTTGTTTGTTTGTTGTAAAACTATTTGCATTAGGAACCTTAATTGTAGAAATCATGTCTATCTTTTTCACTGTTGAGTTCATAGGATCTAGTACATAGTTGGAGCCCAATATGTATTTTTTAAATATGTTTTTCTTGATTTTTAGAGCTAGAAGAAGGGAGTGGGATAGAGAGAGAGAGAGAGAACCATCAATGAGAGAGAAACATTGATAGCCTGTCTCCTGCATGTCCACTACTGGGATCAAGCCGGCAACCTTGGGCATGTGCCCTGCCTAGGAATTGAACCCATACCAGCTGGGCTCAGTATGTATTTTTAAGTGTAGCCTTACCCCACAGTATTAGATGTGCATTAATAAGACTTAAATTCTTCAGTGGCCTTTAGAATAAAGTCCAGACTCCTTAGGATGGCATACAATGCCCTTGCTCATCCCTCCACTTTATCTTTCACTGCTGAGTTATCTTTAACTTTACTCTTAGTGCCTACGCACACTCTGAAGTGCCCTTTACCTTTCTTTGCAGAGCTAACTCATTTAAAAAAAAAATCTTTACTTTTTAAAAAAAAGTTTATATTTTTAAATTTATTTCAGAGAAAAAGGGAGAGGGAGAGAGAGATAGAAACATCAGTGATGAGAGAGAATCATCGATCGACTGCCTCCTGCACATCCCCTACTGGGGATCGAGCCTGCAACCCAGGCATGTGTCCCGACCAGGAATCGAACATTGACTTCCTGGTTCATAGGTCAACACGCAACCACTGAGCCATGCCAGCTGGGCTTCTACTCATCGTTTGACTCAGCTTCTTCCAGAAGTCTTTCTTTACTACCTACCCCAGCAGGGTTAGGTTCAACCTCTTCCTCCTGTGCTGACCTCTCTCTTACTAGTAGGTACTACCACTGTCATAATTATCTGTTTTTCTGTTTCCCTCCACTAGGCCATATGCTCCTTGAAGGCAGGAATGAGTGTATTCTTCTCTGCGTCTGTCCCCTGCAATACCAGGCCCAAAGAGGTGCTCAATATAAGTGTATTTTCATTTGCTATTCCAGTAGATATTTTGTACTATATGGAAGAGGACATTATATTTTATACACGTCCATAAATGTAGTGGCTTTACTATGTATTGTATATGCTTCTTTTTTTTTTAACACTTAAAATTTTATTTCTGGGTATTAGATTACATTAAGGAATTATTGGTAATTGTGTTAGGGGAGATAATCTTATGTAATAAAAGGCTAATATGCAAATCGACCAAATGGCAGAAAGACCAGTTGCTGTAATGTGTACTGACCACCAGAGGGCAGATGCTCAACACAGGAGCTGCCCCCTGGTGGTCAGTGTGCTCCCACAGGGGGAGTGCCGCTCAGCCAGAAGCTGGGCTCATGACTGGCAAGCACAGCGGCAGTGGTGGGAGCCTCTCCCGTCTCTGTGGCAGCACTAAGGATGTCCGACTGCCAGCTTAGGCCCACTCCCCACAGGGAGCGAGTCTAAGCCGTCAGTTGGACATCCCCCGAGGGATCCTAGACTGCGAGAGCGTACAGGCTGGGCTGAGGGACCCCTCCTAAGTGCACGATTTCGTGCATCAAGCCTCTAGTGGTATGATAGTTAGGCTGGTCGTTGGCCTGTTCTCAGATACTTCCTCTGACTTTGCCCTTCTTTGATCTGTATCACAGGGGGCTCAGCTCCCAGCCTGTATCTGTCTTATTAAGACAGATAACTTGGATTTCTTTTCCCTCTTCCTCATCCCAGAGACTTTAGTTTCTCTAAGCCATAAAGTGCTAGCATACTGAACTTTGATTCTGCAGAGTCAGCTCACTATTGAGTTAGTCTTTTTACTAAAGGCAGTATCCAGAGGGTTTTACCTGTTCTAGACCAACTTAGGTGTGAAGGATAGTTTTGCTCTTAACTAAATGAAACCAGAAGAAAATTAGTATTTCATTTGTCGTTGAAATCAGTTCAGTTTGATTGCATTTGATGACTCTGGATTCAAAACAGTCAGCAGTTGTTCACGGTGGGAAGCACTTTAAATTATTTCATTCCATTTGGATAGTCTCAGAGTTTCTCATGGCTAATAAAATGATAGCATCCTTTGCCTTTTAGAACTGTGATCAAAAGTTATTTGGGGAGAACTTTCTAATGTTTCTTATTGATAGGGCAGACTAACTAGAGAGTAACTCAGAGAAATCATTTTGTTTATACAGGGTGGGGCAAAAGTAGGTTTATAGTTGTTCATATGGAAAATAATACAATAATTAATAAATAAGAATAAACTGTGTATCACATACAACTGTAAACCTACTTTTGCCCCACCCTCTGTGTGTGTGTGTACATGTTCATCAGTAAGTGGTGAGGTATAGAAGTAATTTCAGTGATTAGACTAGTTGAGCTAGTCTAGTAAGGAAGTCTAGATAAAACATGTTCATTCTCTCAAAGAAAGTCATCATCATCTATTTTTAAAAAAATATATTTTATTGATTTTTTACAGAGAGGAAGGGAGAGAGAGAGAGAAACATCGATGAGAGAGAAACATCAGTCAGCTGCCTCCTGCACACTTACTGGGGATGTGCCCACAACCAAGGTACGTGCCCCTAACCAGAATCGAACCTGGGACCCTTGAGTCCTCAGGCCGACACTCTATCCACTGAGCCAAACCGGTTAGGGCATCATCATCTATTATCTTTAGTTACATAGTGGTAGTTATGGGATCTCTTTTTTAAAATGGTCAATCTGATGCCGAAACCGGTTTGGCTCAGTGGATGGAGCGTCGGTCTGCGGACTGAAAGGTCCCGGGTTCGATTCCGGTCAAGGGCATGTACATTGGTTGCGGGCACGTCCCCAGTGGGGGATGTGCAGGAGGCAGCTGGTCGATGTATCTCTCTCATCGATGTTTCTAACTCTCTATCCTTCTCCCTTTCTCTCTGTAAAAAATCAATAAAATATATTTTAAAAAAAAAAAAAATGGTCAATCTGAGACATTGATTTTGTGAATTCTGCAGTCACTTATGATTTAAGAGCTAAACCTTTTCTCTGAAAACAAAATGAAACCCCAAGCCTTTTGATAAGACAGCACAAAACCTATTTCTGTGTTATATATTTTTAAAAATATTGATTTCAGAGAGGAAGGGAGAGAGAGAGAGAAACATCAATGATGAGAGTGAATCATTGATTGGCTGCCTCCTGCACACCCTACACTGGGGAGCTTGCAACCTGGGCATGTGCCCTGACTGGGAATCAAACTGGGCATGTGCCCTGACTGGGAATCAATCCGTGACCTCCTGGTTCATAGGTTGATGCTCAACCACTGAGCCACGCTGGCCAGGTTTTGTGTTATATTTAATCTCATGATGTCAGTCAAGCTGTTAATTTCTGGTGGTTATTGTTTTAATAGTCACTTTATTTTTCCATCAATTATCTATCTATATAAAAGCCTAATATGCAAAGTGTCCCCTCTGGAGTTCAACCGACCGGGGAGTTCGACTGATAAGGAGTTCGACTGATCAGGAGTTTGATTGCTCGCTATGACGTGTGCTGACCACCAGGGGGCGATGTGGAATGAAGGAAGGACCCAGGAAGGGAGGCCCTGGCTGGCAGCCAGAGACCTTACCTGTGCATGAATTTCGTGCACTGGGCCTCTAGTCTTGAATAATACACTTACTGAAACACCTCTCTCTCCCCCTTTTGTGACAGCTCTTGCTTATCTTTCTAATTGCAGCTTCCTGCTCTGAACCTTCACTCCTCACACCTCACCTCTTCTTTGTGTCTTTGTGGTGTGCTTTCCTCTGTGATAGCTTAGGTCACCCTATGCTGTAATTGTCTATCTGTTTCCTTAGAGTGTGACCTTCTGGATATGGGTTATATCTTTTATCATCATGTGGTAGTCCTCGCTTATCTGCAGGGGAATATGTTCCAAGACACCCCCGCCCCCCTGATGCCTGAAACTGGGGATAGTACTGAACCCTATGTATATCATTAGTCTTTATGTTTTTTCCAATACATAAAGACTAATGATAAAGTTTAATTTATAAATTAGGCACATTTAGAGATTAACAACATACTATAGTAAAAATTATGTGTAGTTTCTCACAAAATATCTTAGTGTACTTAACGATGATAATGTGAGATGATACAATGACTATGTGATGAAATGAAGTGAGGTGACTGACAGGTAATGTGACATAGCGTTAGACCACAGTAATGGTGACTTGAACACATGCACAGAGATGCTGTAACAGTCATTCTGATAATTGAGGCTGCTTCTAAGTGACTAAAAGGTGGGTAGTGTATACAGGCTGGAGATGCTGGACAAAGGGATAATTCATGTTCCAGACCGGCATGCAGTTTAAAACTTATGAATTACTAATTTCTGAAATTTCCCATTTAATGTTTTTGGACCTTGGTCAATCACGGGTAACTGAAACCTCTGAAAGCAAAACCATAGGTAAGGGGGGACTGCTATACCCCTTATATTCCTAACCATCCAAACCTAGGATTTCAGTTTATTGTTCTATAGAGCCTAACCCTCTCCTTTACCCTATGCCAAGTAAATTGTGGGTGCTAAATATTTGCTAATGGAAAGAATGTTGCCTTAATCCTAAAACTTTTATACTTTCAGACCCGTAAGAAACAAAAGGAAGATGTGGATGTTGTAGGAGGCAGTGATGGAGAAGGTGCCATAGGGCTCAACAGTGACCCCAAGAACCGGGAACAGATGATTAATGATCGAATTGGTTATAAACCCCAAGCCAAGCCCAACAATCGCTCATCTCAGTTTGGAAGTTTTGAATTTTAGAGGTGGATTTTTTTGCTTGCCAGAGCCCTGGAATGATGTAAAATGATGGCAGAAGTACAAACACAGTTCAGGGAATTGAGTACTTGTAGTCAAGCAGAATGTTTTACCTCCTGCAGAGGGAAATACTTCTGCATGAGATTACTGATGCTTAACTTTCACTCAAAGCTGAAATCCAAACTCTGGTTTGTCTCTGGAGAATTTGACTCGATAAAACTTGTCTGATTTTCAATTTTAAAAATAAATATATTTTTGGAAAAGTATGAGACATCTTTAATGAGTATAATAGTACTATTAGCACCCAGACTTTAAAAGGTAATTGCTGTAGAGGTGACGTCATTCTTCCCATCTTTATGAAAAGACCCTGTGCACAGAACACTTCATTTCATCCTTATAACTGACTTTAATCCTTATAACTCATTTATTCAGCAAATATTTGAGTGCCCACTATGTGCCAGCTACCATTCTAGGCACTTAGTAACATCAGTGAACAAAAGCAACAAAGATCCCTACCCTTGTGGAGATTAGATTTTGGTGATTATGTGTAAATTTGCTCTCCTATTCTGAACTTGTTCCTCTGGACCCCCCAAACTCCTTGGAGGCTTAGTGGAAACTTTTCCTTTTCTGTAATTAAAGCACACTTAGTAAATGGAGTTCTCTGCATGCAGTTTTCCTTTGAATCAGGCCTCACACATCCTGAGCATAGGAACAGAGCAGGCATTGAGTATTCCATCCCCTGGGGTTTCACATGAAGCCTGGGTGGTCAGCTGGTGGGGAGGAGGGAAAGGAGAGTTTAATCCAAGCAGACCTCATGAGGGCTTTCCAAACTACTGTGTGTAGAGTTTTGCTTTTCTGCTCATAAGGAGTAAATTTTGTTCCACTTATGTTATCATATAGCAAGGGATTCAGGGAACCAAGTTGGCCGTGGATTTATCATTGTTGATTGAAGCCGAGTGGTGGGTGCAGAGGGATTCATAACATTTTTTTTCTATTTTTGTATATGTTTGGGAAAATTCTCTAAAAGATTAAAAATCATGGATTGTGGAGTGAAAAGTGTCTTGAGCTGAAATTCTAGCACAGTCACTTTCTTGCTGTGTTATCTGGAGCCAATGATTTAAATTTTGTGAGCCTTTGTCTTACCAATATGATGGAGATTATATCTAAAAGGACTACTGTGGAATGGAATGAAACAGTGGAATGAGCTTAGCACCATGACTGGTCCATAACAAGTACTGGATAAATAACAACTATCGTTGTTGCTATTATTACTTTTATCTTTTTAGTTTTGTGAGTTCCTTAGAGCAGATACTGTAACTTATTGAGCAGTGTATTCATTCAATCGTTCAATTTCAAGCTCATCTGACAAAAAATATTGACTGAGCTCCTCCAAGGTGCCAGGCATTTTCTAGAAACTAGTGGTAGAGCAGTGAGCAAAGTAGACAAAAAAGAAAATCCCTGCTCTTATGGAGATTATATTTGGATGGGAGTTGACAGGAAATAAACAGTAATTATATATATACTTACTATGGCATGCATATATATATATGCCTATAATGTGTTGGGGCTTTATACATATTGCTCCTAATTCAAACAAATATTACTTGCCTTTTTATAACTGAGAAAACTAAGGCTTGGGGATTATTAAAATAACTTGCTGAAGGTCACATTTCTAGAAAGTGGTGGAGCCAGGATCCAAACTCAGGTACACTTGACTCCACAAAGTCCATGCTCCTCATATTGCACTATGGAAAAGACTGGAAGTGGTGCCGAATGGCAGAGTGGCCCTCTGGGCTCCAGTGGGAAGGGCACATAACACCAAGATTCTCGCATTACCAAAGGGTAGGCACGGCCAGTGCTCATGTCAAGGCTCAGCAGTGAAGTCCTAGAGGCCCAACTCCGAGCCTCTTGCCTGACACCATAAATATAGGGAGGAGATTCTGATAGGACAAGTTAGCTTTTAAATTTAGGAATTCTTGGTATACTGAGATATTTGCAGCTTCAGGAAGCTCGTCTCCTGTGCAAAAGTTCATGTAGCTGCGTCATGGACTAGCTTGTCATTTTGAGGAGAGTAGGAGGAGAAGGATATGACCACAAAGGGACCATGCCGCCTAAAACTGACATCTTAAAAACTGACGGTCATGGCCAAGACACTGCGTGCACAATAGAGAGACCACGTATTCTGATATCACTTTGGGTAAAAAAAACACGCATAGGATCACAAAATCAAAATATTTATTTTCTTTTGTACACGACACTGTTAAAACATTCCTACTGTAGCAATACTGCTCTCCAGGAGCTTACAATCTAAAACAGTCAACATTAACTGTGGACCCAGTGATTAAGGCATTACATCAAATGCAGACTCTGTATCTTTAGATGTATCTTCTGAAAGAAGCAGCTGGAAAGGGCAGGATCAAAATTAAATGACATGAAAGTGTACCTCCTGCTCCCCCCCCTTCCAGCTCCTAACCCTTTAAGGCTAGAACTCAAGAACAGTGCCCCACAGCCTGAAAGGGAACTCCAGACTATCCTACCTTCACTAGAAGTAGTGAAGAAACCTTAATCTCTACTTCCCTGATGGACACGGAGTTTGTGGGCATTGAGGAGCTGAGTGTTCCTCCAGCACAGACTGGAGAGCACAACTAAGATTCTATAATTGCAGATGGCACCAGGTAGCCCTTTACCCAACTTCATAGAAATTCCAGTGGACAACTGCTCAAAACATGCTTAAGGTCTCTACCAAGTGTTTCAACTTCTGGTTGGTATCTATATCTATTGCATAGGCAATGTTCTACATCAGGAAGGCAAGGGAGAATTGATAAATTAGAAATATGGGATGAAAGATGTTATCTTCTAGTTATGAAAGAAAAAGGAAATGGAGAGCAACATAGATGCCAAAGAAATAGGGATACAGGCTTCTAAAAGATTTGAACAGGGAAGGCGGAAAAGAGTAATCTGGATCCAAAAGGAACAAAGAAGTCAGGCACTAAAATTTCAAATGAACAGGGATAGAGAAATGAAAGTCAACAAGATCATTATATTATCACAATCAAGAGCTCAAGAAAGAAGGAATTTAAACTTTATTATTATTTTTCTCCTTCATTAGCTTCTTGCTTTGGCAACCTAGTCTAAGAATTGCTGGAATTCAGGTTTTTCAGGAGACTCTATCTTGACTATCTGAAGACCTATCCCAGTTTCAAATTCATAGCACTGTGTCTTAACTGGCCTTGATTTCTTTTTTACCTTAATTATAAGGTCCTGTTCCTAAAAGGTTACTTTATAGCAGCTCGTGCCAAGATTTCTAGAGAGCACCAGGGTCACTACTAAACATTCTTATTTTATTTTTCAAAATTTTGTTATTCCTTGGCTTCTGAGGCAATCACAGGCTACTTACACCTTAATGTTGGACTCTGTCAGTACCAGTCTTTCACTCTGCTCATCCTAAGTATCAGCACTACAAGGGGTTGGAATGAGAGAAAAGCACAAAACTCTAAGCGTTGGTTCTTAGGTTTTAATCTCGATCCAGTAGGCTCATCACCCTCTCTTGGTTCAAAGCTGTGGAAGTACACATTCCTCGCTCCACTATTTAACTGTACCCACAGAGAAAGTACAAACTTTACAACCACAACCAACTGGATAGCTGTGTCCTCTCTTTTGCCCTGAGGCACAGGTGGAGTCTAGCACCAAGGAGGGCAGGATTTAACAGACCAGCATAGAAGAGTCACTTTATAGAGGTAGTTTGGACTAGGAACAAAGCTGCAGCGTAGACTAACAACTGAAACTCCAATGTGGTTCTTCATGAGAAGAGATTTTGGCCTCCTGTCATCTAATTAAGCCCCCAAGAGTAACAAAGATGGTCAGGTAGAGGATGAGGATCTGCCTGGTGTGGGCATGGATGTTGGGGGGTAAGGAATATCTGGCCATCAGCAGACCACACCCTAAGCCTTTCCAAAGACTAGACTTTTGGGCTAGACTTTTGTCCTTCTGGCCTATGACTGGCTAATTTGCATTTCAGATCAAAGGTCTTTCTCAACCTTCAAGCTATTTCCAAGATCTTTACAAATAAGGACTAGTGATTTCATAATGCTGATAAAGTTACTCTGGCTATAGCCCTTCCCGCATGTGTGCTTGCGCACACATACACACACAGCTGAATAAATGTTTGTGGAATGATTAAGTATCGACCAGCAGCATTTAGTACATGAGTGAAGCCCAGACATACCACCTGCCAATCAGTAATTCAAATAACCATGCTCACCCCACCAGGTTTAAAGCAGAGATTCTCAAAGTATGGTCCCCTGACCATCTGCAGGAGCATCACCTGGGAACTTGTTTTGGCTCTAGGTTGAGGCCCAGCAACTAGTGTTTTTAGCAAGCCCTTGAGGTGACTCTAATGCCTGCCAAAGTTTGAAAACCACTGGTTTAGAGGCAGACACATAAAACATAATGGGAGATAACGATTCAAACTTTTTGCTTCTTTCAGTTGTGACAAACCAAGGTACCAAGTCAAAGTAAAATGTCAACGGTTTTATTTTAAAATACTTACGTCTATTTTCTCAACTTGATTGTCATATCTTTTTTTTTTGATTGGCAAGTTCATTCTAATCAAAATGTTAAGTGGGAACACCACAGATGAGTCAGCCACCCCAAAATGCACACTTCTGTAAGCTCTAGACTTACAGTCTCAAACCACCTTCTGTGCACTACTAAGGTTTTGGTACAACACATCACACCTAGGGAAAGGCACAACGTATTTCCCACTCATTGAGTCCAAAGACTAGAACTTATTTTTTAGTGTTAAGTTTGGATTCTGGGTTTTGTTGGGCAAGAATTTCCCTCAGCTGCCATGAATCCTAGCTGAAGTCAATCCTTTTCCACCAGTGACCCAGGAAAACCCCACCAAATTCAGATTGTCTGTTAAAACTAAAAACTAAAAAGAAAGCAGGTGATCAAGTCACTGAAGAGACAGCTACCTGTATTAGACAAGAACATATATCTTGGATCTAAGATAATGGAGAAGACATCTCATGGGTGGTTTCATCTCAAGAGAAACGGGAATCTCAGCGCAGGAAGAACAGTCAGGGGTTACTATTTTAGCTCAGAGACTGTAAGCTAAACCTCTGTTGAGAAGGTGTGTGTGTAAGGAGTTAAGGAGCAAGAAGGGGAGATTCGAGTAGGAATAATGTCTTCCAGTCTTGAACTGCTTCCCACTGCAATCGATAAGGCCACACGATGGAGTTTGACGTTAATGGCAATGCTCTGTGATGTCCACTACCACTGCCTTCTTCCAGCTGAAGAGAAAGTATCCTGTGCCGGCCCCTGCTGCTACAGCGATGCAGAGGTACCCATTGTAGGTCATGAAGATGAGCATGAGGAAGTAGCTGATGACCACCTGGATGATATGCAGCACTGTTTGCAGGAGGTGAGGAAAGCTCAGCATCTGCTGCCTGGAGAGTAAGAAAGGAAACAACAATCAAAGACCCCTGGGAGTGTTGAGGCAGCTCTGCACATCAGGAGAAGGGGGGAGCATTTGTCATGAAAGCTTGAACTGGACTCCCTCATAGCCACCCTGGCGGTTCATGGATACTTTTGTGTATGTATGTTGTTTACTAATCCCTGGAAATGAAATATAATAGGGTGGTCAGGTTTATAAGCAATAGCTAGTTATGGTGACATGTCAATAGGAGGAACTCTCTGTGAAAGTTCAGGAGAGGAAGGAGGCCTAATACTCCTGACTTACCTCCACCTTGGATCCTAAAAGAGAAGCCTAAATCCTCTCATGCTTATTTGCCTGAATATTTTCGGGCCTTCCACCTTTGCAAAGTTCACTTTCTAAAAAAGTGGAAATAGAATTGAGGTGTGGGAGGTACAGTAGAAAGTATTAATTAGGGATCGAGAGATCTGTCTATTTATCCCCTCTGTCATTTACTATTTCTGTCACCTTATGTAAGTCACAACCTGTTTGGTCTCAGTAAGCTCACCAGTACAGTGGATATTAATAATACTGTGTTTATTTGAGAGCAGGATATTGGTCTGTAGGACTGCTTGAACTCCAATTTAGTTTTCAGACCTACATTTCTATTAAAACTGAATCTCAAAAATCATTTGTCAATATGTAGAGAAAACCAATAGTTATCACAAATCCTTTCTTAGATGGAATACAGACATTTGTATAGTCATATTATAAACAAACTGAGATTAAAGCTGGGTAGGTACAATTTTTCAGAGAAAGGAATCAGTTAGATTCTGCCATTCTTCTATACCCTGACCTGAATTTCTTGTTTATTATTATTTACGCAAATATTTTACAATATGGATTCCTTACCTTTTTCCAAAGTGATCAATACTTAAAATTTAGAACAAATGTTCATGTTTGCAGAAGGGTTCCTATCATTCCTCCTTTGGCCTGCTCATGACCCACAGCCAAAAGCCAAAAGCCTCCAAAGACAGTTTTGATCAAGGTCGTACAGAATCACTAACTCAAGAAGGGCTGTTGCAAATAAAATAGTTGCTTTGCGATTTAGCTAACCCAGCTCTCCAGAACTTGTATCTGGATCTGTTCAATCTTCTTACCCAACAGTTTTGTGTGTTTCCATAAGAATGGTCCCATTTGGTCCTGGAACAGGCATGGAATTGTAGCGAATGCTGACTTGTGACTTGCGTAGCAGGCCCTCCCGGGCTATCTTGAGTCCTTCATAGAACATTGCTAGTAAAAACACTCCCACAAAAGCTCCAGCCATTTCTAAGCAGGGAAAGAAAAGATGGTGGTACTGTCAAACATTGCAAAATCATTAGCTGGCATGCTATCCAAGCTAGAAAGACAACATAGAAAAGATGCTACTCTTAATTCTGAATACATTAAGCAAAAGGGAATATAATAACTTATTTGTAAGTGCTGACTCTATTTCTTGAATAGGCATTTCAATTCTAAATCTTTCACACTGGGAAGCATTGGTAATGCTAAGAATGTATTCAAACTTCTGATTTTACACACTACCTGAATTAAATAATCCCCTTCTTCCCAGAACCAATTGATTTTGTGGCTCCAAAGATATAACTGCACCTAAAGCAGTTCAACTAACTAGTCAGCTTGTGCAATTTGAACTTAAGGCACACCAACTCAACATTATAGACACAAAGAAGGTGGTGATTAGTTATCCCAAATCTTGGACTGACACTAAGATGGGCCATGCCAAGAATCAGAAATGATGTAGAGCACAGTTTGGTACATTAGAAAGCTAGGCAGGGCTAGAAGGTCTGGGTCCCTGTTTTAGCTCTGACATACTAATTCTGTGATTTAGGGCTAAGTATTTCACTATCTGAAGCTTGACTTATCTGTAAAATAGCAGCAATGTAGTAGGTCAATAGCTTTTAACCTAGAGTTACTTTGTGTGTATACACACACACATATGTGTGTGTGTGTGTGTGTGTGTGTGTGTGATCTCTGAATGCATAATAATCTGGCCACTCAGTGTACATACTATATAATAAAAGGCTAATATGCAAATTTTCCTCTTCACCGGGAGTTCAACCAGCAGGCAGGCTGGCCAACTGCCCATGTCCCCTCCCCCTGGACAGGCTGGCCGGACCCCACCTATGCATGAATTCATGCACCGGGCCTCTAATATATATATTACATATATATATATATATATATATATGTGTGTGTGTGTATATGTGTGTATATGTATATGTATATATATATATATATATATATATATATATATATATGTGTGTGTGTGTGTGTGTGTGTGTGTGTGTGTACACACACACAGTATACACACTGAGTGGCCAGATTATTATGATCTCTGAACGCATAATAATCTGGCCACTCAGTGTGTGTGTGTGTGTGTGTGTGTGTGTGTGTGTGTGTGTGTGTATAATGCTTCTTACATCATTTTAACTTGACTACAGAAGGTTCTCGGGTTATGTCGGAGATCTGTTCCTATGGCACAACGTAAAGCAATTTTCGCTGTAAGTCGGAACCCACCTACATAAGCACCTACGTCACTCACATGGAGCATATACACAGGAGTAATGAAGTGTAATAGTAAAAAAAAAAAATTAAAAAGATAACAATTTCTGACCTTTACTTGTGGTAAATAAATAATAAAAAACAAAAAGCACAGATGTACATATGTCGAAATGATGAAACTTTTTTTTTTTTTATAAATAAATGGGAGATGGCAACATAACCACGAAACGACGTACGTCGAGTCCGATGTAACCCGAGGACTGCCTGTATAGTTTTAAGACCGTGACCAATAACTTATCAAACAGGAAACACTGGAAAAGGATGAGAGGGAATGGAGTGCAAAAGACTCCTATCTGGTATCTAAATTATTTTTTCAGAAACTCTAAAATAAGGAGTGTGTGTCCTTACCTAGGAAGCAAGTTGGTTAAGGATCCTAACTGTTAATGATTCAGCAATACAATAGAAAGAGATGCTGGGTTTCCAGATTCCTTATCACTGTTTCTCAAGCGCCTGTCTCCTTCAAACACCACCTGGTGGCTTACTCACCTCCAGCTGTATTGATCACCAAGCCAGAAAACAATAGTTCCACATTCGTAAAGCCAAAGTAGAAGGTCATGTGCTGTCAGAAAACCAAAACAAGTCAAATTAGAGATTCTAAATGAGGATTTCAAGTTAAGAACCTTGGAATACTTAAAAGTTGCAGATGTAGGTAATCTTCACTGCAGTGGGAAGTTTTCTCCCTCATTTCAGCATTCCTACACAAGCACTCTCCACAAGTACTCCTTTGTCCCCATCATCGACTTTTGTCTTTTTCTCTTTTCTACACTAAACATAAAGACCAGAACTTAATTTAGAAAAGAGTTAGTTTTGAAAGAAAGGAATATAGAAGAAAGGACCCTGGAAATATTGCTTCTGGTGTGGCTCTGTGATTAAGCTGCGACATGATCTTGGGCAAATCACCTGCCATCTGGATCTGCCTTAGTTTTTTCTGATAGGTAAACCGGCCTTTAAATAACAATCTTCCAGTCCTAAAATTAAATTATTTCTACTACCCAAGTGTGTGGGAAAGGGCCCAGGCTGCCTCTCCCAATGGCACTCACCATCATCATCATGTTGCCGTCTCCCCCTCCGTGGAGGTGGGAGGCTGAAGTGGCCGGGTGATGGTGAGAAGGTGGCATGGTACTGCTGTGGTCCACAGAGTTCGTCACCATATGGTGGGAATGGCTCATTTTTCCAGGAAAAGTTGAGAATCAGCAGAAGATTCTAAGGAAAAGGATAGTATATAATACCTTAAGGATATAAAAATCTTGATTCTTGATAAATACTTAGGTCTATGTGAAATTTCACCCATTGAATTAATGCTCTTCTAGCGTCTTTACTCAGAATTATTTTTTTATATTCTAGAGATAAAGAGAACTAACTGTGCTCATAGAGATCATCTTTGGAAATTGTGGCAGAAGGAATTTGCACCTTGAGTTTCAGAAACCTAACCCTTATTTTGCAGAATCATTCCTTGAATAGATATGTTCAATGTGTGTTCAAATTTAAATATGAGATAAGAAGAAATGTAGTTTCTTTGGGTTGCAGGAAACAGACAATTTTTGTAATAATGGACAGATTGATGCCATTAATGACATTTCACTGCTCTTGGGCTTTCTAATCATGTTGGTAGATAAAAAGCAAGCACTTCAGATAATTCACTTAACTGGATGGGCTGTGTTCAGTCAGGATGTTAAGAACACATTTTCACATGTAGGACAACCAGCCTTCAGCTAATTTAAATTTGAAGCAAAGGTCTACTGCTGCCCCAGGCGGGCAGTGTGCTCAGAATTTAGATGCAATTGCAATCCCAGCCAGGCATCAGAATTAAGAACACTGAAAACAAGGTATAAATTGGCTTTCTATATTAAATTAAGTCTAGACAAAGGCATATGCAGCCTTGTATCTTACTATCACATCACTGCTTTACTGCAAAAGTTCCATCTGGGAGAAAAACCAAGGAGCAAAAACTCCGGCCACTGAGGTGGGGGTGGGGAGTGGGAAGCTGGAACTTGAGGAGGGTGTTGATGGGCTCTCTTTTTGTGTTCGCAACTCCAGCTGGTGGAGGAAAGAGTGCATTCGAAATTCCAAATAGGCAGTCACGCTCATGAGCCTGAATATGCCTCTCAGTATTTATTCAATCAAAAAATATTTATAAAACTCCTACTATGTGCTAAATTTTGAGCTAAGTGCTAGTAATTTAACAGTGACTAAGACAGACAAGGTACCTGATAGAGAGAGAAACAAGTAAACAGAACAATTTCATGGTGTGATTAGTGCTATGAAGGAAAACAGCATAATATGACAGACAGCATTACTAAGAGGTAGAGAAAAGGCATACTTTAAAAAAATCTCTGAAGTTTTTATTGGCCCCCTGCCCTCCAAGGGGTGCCCCGCTTCTGCTGCCTTAACGTCTCAGAACTTCGGTGTCTCAGAACTTTGGTGTCGTTGACCTCAGACACCACTTTGCCATCCACAATCGTGGGGATGTTGGTCTTTTGGACGGATTGCATGGAATTGCTGTTACTCAGGGCATCACCAAGATCAAAGTCCTCCCGTTCTTCCAGCGGGCAGTGGTAGCAATCTCAGCCTCCAGCTGGACCTTGATGTTCAGCAGGATCTCAGACTCCTGGGCCTGGTGCTGCTCTCTGCCCGGGTCGGGGACAGCTCTGATCCCAGCCTCAGCAGGATCCCATTGAGCTGCTCCTTCCGCACCTCCCTCAGCCTGCAGATTTCTCATGGAGTCCAGGGTATTTAGATTACTCATCTCCTAAAGCAATCAAACATACCTAACCATTCTCTTTAGAAGAAAAATTCTGCTTATAGGAGGTAAATTGGCAGTTGGTTAGTGTTTGTTGTTTTCCTTCCATAGCTCTAATCTAAGAAGATCCAAGCTCAGCTTTTTTTCAGAATAAGAATGGGTACTAAAGAATAAATCAAAGAGTAGCAATACAGTAATATCATTTATTGACTCAATTTGTAACCTGAAAAAAAAAATTAATCTGAAGAAAATGGTTTAATCATGAGCTGTGCTGTTTTATCTAGTTTCTCTAAACTCCACAGCCATCTTTAACTATTCGCTTCTCAAGAACTGTATATTCTCTAATTTAGCTCCACCCCACTGTCTCTAAGAACTGGGGTCAAGGTCCACAAAGTAGCTCTACTGTACTGTCATGCAATCAAATGTTTTGATTTGTAAAGCAATTACAATGAATGGAACTTGTGGAAGAGTAATGATGAGTGGAACCTTAGCAAAGTTTATTTACTGATTCACTGGATTTCTGGTTTTAGGTCAACCTATGTGCATATCTTAATTCCTGGCTTACACTCGTGTTCTTTTTGTTTAATCTTCACTCAAGGATATGTTTTATTGATTTTAGAGAGAGAGAGGGAGGGAAGGGGAGAGAGAGAAAGAGAGATAGAGAGAAAGAGAGAGAAACATTGATTGGTTGCCTCTCTGCCTCTCATACAGGCCCTGACCAGGGATCAAACCTGCAACCTAGGTATGCGCCCTGACTAGGAATCAAGCTGGAACCTATTGGTGTACAGGACAACACTACAACCAACTGAGCCTCCTGGCCAGGGCAACACTCCTGTTCTTATTTAAAACCTCTACTGTTCATTTTTTTTCTTATCCTTATTCTACTACTTCATCAAATTAAAAAAAAATAACTTTATAGAATACTAACCAAAAAAAAAAAAAATCCTGAATATATAACTCAAGGATAGAACTGAAAAACAGAAACAAAATTTTAGAATTCCTTACTTTCAATCCAGGATAAAATCCATCTACAATATGTTATTTACCAAGTTTTTATAACTAGGTGGAAAGATTAGGAATGCTGCATTTCCATTTCCATTTTTGCTCATTCAGGCAACCTAGTTTTCTCTAGCAAAACCGAAGGGGGGTATTTATTTCATTTTCAGTTGGGTACTTGAACGTGGCTATATGCCAGCTTATTTCTATGGCCCTTAATACTATTAGATATGGGAAATGGAATGGCACATTTGACCCTGAATGTCACACAGCTTTGCATTTCTTTCTGCTTTCCCCTTTCCCCCATTTAATAAGTATGGTAGTATTTATATAAATAGTTTTCAAAACTTCCTTGTATTCAAGGGTCTAATTCTTTCTCAGTCTACTTCTGAGGGTCATCAAAAAAGAAGTTTCCTTTATTCCTGCCTACTCCTCCCCCAACACAGGCACATTGTAAAGCTTAACTAGAGGGCCAGATTCTTTGTAAAACCTAGCTCCTCTAGCAAAATAAACATGAATTTATGGACAGAAGTTAGGAAATGAGCAAGAAGGCTAAATTCTAATGCTTATTCTGAATCTTATCACTCACCTTACTTCTAATAGGTTTAGTTTAAACTTCAAATTCTCTTTTATTTTCCTGGTATTGCACAATGATGGATAAGAAACAATAATCCATAGGGACTATGGAGATTAGACTGCACAGAAAGATTACATAGATGTGGTCATATATCTGCCACATGGTCCCACTTCTCCAGCTCAGACAGATGTAATCTGGAGCTTCAGACAGTTCCTTTGGAGATTGCCTACAGTCTTTCCTGATGTCCACGATAAGGAAGATAAAGAAGAAAGTTTTTATTCTTAAAACGATTAGGGTCATATTCCTTTTTAGATTTGTAGAAACATTATACAAAGAAATCTATCTAGTTGGGCTTCTGCTTTGTGCAGTCATTATTTATGATTGGTGACATAAGCTTTTGGCTCAGATATGGGAAATTCAAGGTCAAGGATAGTAAACTACCATAAACAAGGATTCATGCTTATGGACTATGTTCACATGATCAAGCAATCACTTTAAATGGACTAATCCTGCCTTTTGATGACCTGTGTGGGACCAGTAGATTTCTGAGAAATGGCTCTGGCTTTGTTTCAAGTGCCCCTATTGGTGCACTTTACAATTCTCTTGACAGCTTTCTTCATTCCACACTTATGTTGTCCTTTTGGGGAGGGAGGAGGTAAAGGAAATGTAGGAATAAAGGGGAAAACTTTAAATAATCCTATATAATGAAATGGTAATATGAAAATCGACCCAATGGCGGAACAACCTGTCACTATGACGCACACTAACCACCAGGGGGCAGACACTCAACGCAGGAGCTGCACCCTGGGGGTCAGTGTGCTCCCACAGGGGGAGTGCCACTCAGCCACAAGCTGGGTTGAAGGCTGGCAAGCGCAGAAGCGGTGGCGGGAGCCTCTCCTGCCTCCGCCATAGCACTAAGAATGCAGGCAGGGCTGAGGGGAACCCCCCCTCCCCAGTGCAAGAATGTCGTGCACCGGGCCTCTAGTACAATTAAAAAGGGCTTAGGTATCTCTCCATAACTTGGCATTGTAGGCTAATATACTGGAGCTGTTGAGAAAAAAACATAGTAGCTCCCAGTAAATGGGAGCAGGAAATACAATTTGATGAACTGTATCCCCTAGGCCCTGGCCTCACATTCCTATTCCAAATTGACTGGTAGAAACATGACTGGTAGAAATTCTATGGATGTAGTATTATGTATAAATTCTATGGATATAGTATTACCTGGCCTGTGTCCTTCTTGAGGTGCAGTGATCATAAGGATACTAATTTTAGCAATTCCATTCATAAAGGGTATTAGTAATCAAAGTTTACACAGGCTCTCTGCCAGACTGGCAAAAACTTAGGATTCCGAAAGTTCTACCACATTAATGGGCTAAAACAGTAAGTAAGATGATGCAGTGGAAGTAGAGATAAAATAGGTCAGGTCAATAAGAAAAAAGGGAAAAAAAGACCTTAAAATTGCGTGCGCGCACACACACACACACACACACACACGCACACACACTTCCTCCCAGATTAAGTCTGGCAGGAATGGGAGCTGTTAGGGCACTTGCTACAACTGTAGGTTTATAAAGACAGTCAGAACTCAGAAGAATAATTGCAAAAAGAAACACAACACACACACACACACACACACACACACACACACACACACAGCTTACATTTTATCCTTTTAAAAATTCTTCAGTAAGCAAAGGCTACTGTTTTCCCTTCTAACTTTTTGCCTTTGTTGATAATAAAAATAACTCCAAGGGATCATCTACAATAAATTCTCACTGCAATTCTTCATGGCAATGGTTGGGCTAAGATAAGAAATACATTGATAGAACTGGTAAGGAATTAATTTAGTGATTATTTGCAGATTTCAATATTATTTTCTCTTTCTTCACCATAACCAGAATGAGCTCCACTACTTCAGGTCATCTGCACAGGATTTCCTAAAAGCATTTTTCATGGATGAACTCAAACTATACACACTCTGCTTACTCAGCAGAATCTAAGTGGATGAATTGCTCATTCATCAGACTAATGGGCTGCATCAAAAGTAACCAACTACCAGAGACATAAGGGAGAAACTACTTCAAACAATTTGCACTTAAAACTTCGAGAACCTTCATTTATGAGAGGCCAGTGATCTAGGCAAACAAGAAATGCTGCATGGACTGACATGTTTTTAAAACAATAAAAGAGCAGCTATGAATTAGTGGGAGTGGCTCTTTTACTCAGAAATTCTTGGTTAATAATATCTTCTTTAGTAAAAAGGATGATACTCAGGAGCTGCCCTGAAAAAAATTATTCTATCTATGGAAGATAGAAAGCAAACCTGTGATTTAATTCTAATCAACACTGTGTTTCCAGATACTGGTTCAAGGTCACCCCCTTCTATCATAAATTTCATCTCTGCACATCTCTACCCTCCATCTTATTAAGCTGCTCAGGCTGAGCAAAGAATATGAGAAACCTGTTGGGGCAAGACAGATCCTGGAGGAACTGATTACTAAGAGAATTATACAGCCATGGAGGGCTATCATTTTCAAGAGGAAACATGCTAAAGACACACTTAATTTTTCAAATGTGCATTGTCCAATTTCTAGATCACTTATGCCTCCTGGGCAAACATGAATGGACCATACTATTACCATACAAGCAACAAAACATAAAGGACAGAGAACTAATTTAACTGTGAAAGAGATGCAGGTGATAAATACTATGTTGGGCAAGCCGTTTTATATGTTAGAGCTTCTTTTTTCTTAACTGCGTAAAATGATTAATAAAGTTTCACTCAGAGCTAAAACTTAATTCTACTTTTTTTTCAGTTTAGTTTCCAGAAGAGAATGTTTCTCTATACCTGTCCTTACTATTGGATTATATATTCTATGAGGACCCTATCGCATTTATCTATGAATCTTCTGCATTTTTTAATACTTGGTACATACTAATAGTACCTGCTGAAATAAATTACTTTTCTCTGCATTTCTCCTTTGGCAATTTTGCCATAAAAATAGAAGTTAATTCCTCAACCTGCTAATGACACACTGGGAAAACTTTAATAAGTCTGAAATGCTTTATAATATTTGATAGAGTTGCTTAGAAATTATTCAATAGCTCTATATCAAAAAGTAGAAAAATGTAGTTGATAGAGAAGCAACATAGACACATTGAACTTAAAAAATGTTGTAAGGGTATTCAAATTCATCTAGTTCTAACTATTCACTTCACAGAAGCCTAGAGTATGAAACCACAGAGCTTTTAGGAGAACCTGACATTTACATTTTTTGGCCTAATTTGCCTTTATAAATACTTTTGTCAAATATTTGTTTTGTGACAATGTGAGGAAACTGTAAACAAAACTCATTTGGAGAAAGGAAAAGAATACACATGTCTTGACCTTAAAGTGATCTGAAATGCCAAATCGAGCTCCTTTATATAAATTAAGTCTCTAGGGCACTACACCTTGACAAGTGCCACATAAAAGGACAGTAGAGAAAACAGAGCAAACGAAGATAAGATTAACCTAAAAATGTTTTTATTCTGTACATCTACCAAATGAATAATCACATGGAATCTGAGCAAATGACATAGTATGAAACAATGGCACTTCCTTCCTGTAAATCTAACTCTATTATCTTATTTTTTCCTCACAGTATCTCTTCTTGGTTCAGAGAAACTAAGCACAGAGAGCTCAGTATAAACTATTGAATGTTATGCTGGAAAGCTGTGGAGGTATCCTGGCTAGAACCTAGGTATCCTCATTCCCGGCCCAGGGCCTATTCTTTATTAAACCTGCCTTACTGTTAACCCACTGTGATAATTTTGTATCCATAAATGCCACAATGTTGGTCACTTTTCCTAATCCCAAGTAAATTAGAAGTTTCACCCAGCAGCCTGCCTTTGGTTTTTACCATCAGCAGCTCTATTACAAACATAGATTTGCCTAACAGTAGCCCTGTCCTGTTCATCCTATCTGACACATCAATAACAAATTAATCTACCTAAAGCCTGGCTCTACTTATCTACTCAAACAATTCCACTACCCACTAACCTTCCCACTGTCTTCTAACCTCCTTGTTCTGAGAGCACAAATCTCTCAGAGGCCCAACCTACCTTTCTGCCTACATATACTTTGTATTCCAGCCAAATAAGTCCAATTGCCAAAGTTTCTACTCTTCCTAGGACATACTCCACACTTCTCTGTCTGGTATCTTTGCTCACATTGTTTCCTCATTCTGGAATGCCCATCCTTACTATCTCAATCTCTAATACAACAAACTCTTCTCATCTTCCAAGGTCTAGTTCTAAGACCTCTGAATATTCGTATTGCTTTTTGCCTTTCCTAATAACTCCATCTGGGACCAGTCTCACAAAATACCCTGAAATGTCTTTACGATCTTTTCAATCTGTGCCTATTTCTGTCATCATGCTGATAGAACAGTATTGAGAAATAGCTGGAAAAACAGTTGAATGGAGGCATTTCTCCAAAATGCCTTCTCAATGTCATCAACTGCAGACATTTAATGAGCTCCTCTTGGATACTTCTTGGGTCCTTCTTGACCCAGCTAAGGAGAGAAAGTCTGGCTCCAACAATTAGGCCCGAAAGAGACGGATGAGACATTTCTTCCAATTTGAGGATGCAGGCCACTTGAAATGGAAACCCGAGTGCCCATCTCTTGTGGGACATAGAAATCTCACTAAGAATTGGAAGGACCTTAGAAGTCATTGCATGGAGCTTCTCCGTATTATACAAATTCTATAATAACTGTTCAAACACCCCTAGGGATTTGTCAGGCTAGTGTGTTGCTCCCTTCCAGAAATATAAGGAAACAAACATTCTTTTTCCAGCCAAGCCAACTACAGGAATCTGAATCTTGCTATTTGATGGTGATGATGTTGACAATAGAACCAGTATTCCAAGCTATTCTAGTATTTGTACTCTAGATACCATTTGCATGTATTTCTCAAGCTGTAATTTTCATTTTAGGCTATACTCCCAGAAACTAATTTGTCTGCAAAGAGAAACTTAACCATCTTCACTAACTTCTGATACTGATATACTATCTGGCATTTATGTTTCTATCCATTACAGACTTACTTTTCCAACTTTATCTCAATCTAATTCTCCTCACATTCAAATATTTCACTGAAACAGATCTTCCTCAATAAATTTAGTACTTTGACACTTGTATACCTCTTTGGATTGTCATTCCTGTAATTCCTTCCCGCTCCTCCCACACCACTTTGTGTATATGTGCAAATCCTGTCATTACTTAACATGGACCATGCACTTAAAATGTGTCAGAATAAGATAAAGTTAAAACATGGCCCTTGCTCTTTTGAGTTTACAGTCTGGCTCATTCCTTAAGGCTTGGTTAAAATACTACCTTTTCCATGAGTTTTCCTTAAATTCTTAAAAAATAAATATATATATTTCAGAGAGGAAGGGAGAGGGAGAGACAGAAACATCAATGACTAGAGAAAATCATTGATTGGCTGCTTCCTGCACACTCCCAACTGGGGATAGAGCTTGAAACCTGGGCATGTGCCCTGACCAGTGATTAAACCATGACTTCTTCATTCATAGGTGGACCCTTAACCACTGAGCCACACCAGCTGGGCTTTGAATTCTTGATGGAAGAAATTCCTCTTTTATGAATTTCCCTGGCAATCTTCTGTTATGGAAATTTTGAGTTAGTTCTTAAAATACAAGATAAAGCATCCTATCTAATAAAAGAGTAATATGCAAATTGACCATCACTCCAACACATGATGGCTGCCCTCATGTGGTCAAAGATGGCCGCCCCCATGAGGACACAAGATGGCTGCCACAAGATGGCCAGCAGGGGAGGGCAGTTGGGAGGGACCAGGCCTGCAAGGGAGGGCAGTTGTGGGCGATCAGGCCAGCAGGGGAGGGTAGTAGGGAGGGACCAGGCCTGCAAGGGAGGGCAGTTGGGGGCAATCAAGCCTGCAGGGGAGGGCAGTTAGGGGTGACCAGGCTGGCAGAAGAGGGAAGTTGGGGGTGACTGGGCCTGCATGGAAGGGCAGTTGGGGAGGGGGGGGGACCCAGGCCTGCAGAGGAGAGCAAATGGGGGGACCAGGCCTTTAGGGGAGGGCAGTTGGGGGGGACGAGACCTGCAGGCGGGGAGCAGTTGGGGGGGACCCAGGCCTGCAGTGGAGGGCAATTGGGGGGGACCAGACCAGCAGGGGAGAGCAGTTAGGGGAGATGAGGCTGGCAGGGGAGGGCAGTCAGGGGTGACTGAGTCAGCAGGGGAGGGCAGTTGGGGGGGTCCAGGCCTGCAGGGAAGGGCAGTTAGGGGGGATCAGGCCAGCAGGAGAGGGCAGTTAGGGGTGACCAGGCTGGCAGGGGACGGCAGTTAGGGGTGATCAGGCCAGCAGGGGAGGGCAGTTAGGGGCAATCGGGTTGGCAGGGGAGCAGTTAGGCATCAATCAGGCTGGCAGGGGAGTGGCTAGGGGGTGATCAGGCTGGCAGGCAGAAGCAGTTAGGGGCAATCAGGAAGGCAGGCAGGCAGGCAGTTGGGAGCCAGCAGTCCTGGATTGTGAGAGGGGTGTCCGACTGCTCATTTAGGCCCGATCCCGGGCAGTCGGACATCCATTGAGGGTTCCCAGATTGGAGGGGGTGCAGGCTGGGCTGAGGGACACACACCCCATGCACAAATTTTGTGCACCAGGCCTCTAGTTATATATATAAAGTTCCTGGAGGATAAGTAACTAATTTCTACCTCCTAACTACATCTGGAAGAACACTCAACAAATATTCATTCATTCAAAAAGTATTTAATTCCTATAAAATCCACCAAGGTTTTAATATCTACTTAAAAGGAGCCAGGTGCAAAAAGGCAAGATTCTTGCCTTTGTGGAGCTTAATCTAGAGGAGGAAACTCTCATTAAATATGTAGAGAAGTAAATATGTGTAGGTATATATACACTGTAATTAAATTGTGGTAAGTGATATGAAGTAAACACAGTACAGTGGTAAAGAATAACAGTAAAACAACTAATTTGTATGGAGCGGGGCAGGTAAAGAGAGAAAGAGAGAAGCCCTAATGAGGTAACATTTAAACAGAAAGATACATTATTGGAGTTGCGTAGAAGGGCAGGGAGCAGCATCCTAAGGCAAAAAAAGAATCAAGGGCATGTAGAGGCCAATGAGGTTGAAGAGAGAGGCAGAACAGGTATCAATTAAGAAGGCTTCAAAGATCATCTTCAGGAAATTAAATTTTATTCCAAGGGCAACTGGAAGCTATTTACGGGTAATAAGCAGGGAAGTGATACGATTAGCTTATATTTTAACAGAGTACTTTGGCTGCTGTGTAGCATAACTGGCTTTATCTGTTTGTTCCTAATAATATTTCCTGCTCGAGTTTTTCTGTGAGGCATTCACAGAAGGGGGGCGGGGGGAGCTTACAGAACCATGGGCTATAATACTTTATTTTGCCAGAATCCAGAAAGACATCTGTTAAAACTTTAGAAGGATTAGGAGAGCCTTCTAACTTCTGGGTTATAAAATGGTTTGAAGGGCAAAACTGAGGAATATTCTACAAGAATTATCCAGTATTATAAGGACTTCTAAAGTCACATGCCACCCTTTGTAGGTGAGAGTTAAGCTTACAGAATACTGTTAAGAACAAGAGTACGGAGTCAGATGGTATTAAGTCCTGGCTCTGCTAATTTCTAGTTGAGTGTCCTAGTGACATTTCCTATAAAGACCCATGGAACTTTAGATTGGCAGTACTATGTATAGAGGCTGCTAAAAGGGCTGTGCCCAGATTTCAACAGCACTTGGGTAAATGACTCAAATTTGGTAGTTGCTTAATAAATAAAAAATATGATGAAAGTAGACTAAGCTCCCTGCAGAACATGTACAGCAAAATGTAAGATCCACAGCAAATGCTCAATAGATTTTTATTGGATTATACAATCTGTACTATACAGACTAGCAATATGATACAGATTGTATATCAATAGTGATATAAACAAACCCTACTTTTCATTCAGACCTCCCCATATATAAATAATAAATCCAGACTTTATGTGATTCTTTTTTTAATGCCCTGTTTTAGGGACAGTGGAGAACACTAAACTGAATCCAAGATCTGGATTCTGGTCTATCCTACTCCGTAATTTTGTATTCTTTTGGCTATAACAGCTATGTCAGGATTTCTCAATTCTGGCATTATTGACATTTGGGGCTGAATAATTCTTTGTTGCATTGTAGGATGTCTAACAGTATCCCTGGCTATTACTCACTAAATGCCAGTAGCACTGTATCAGTTGTAACCACAAAATGTCTGAAGACACTGCCAAAAGTCACCCTCCCTCACTGAGAACCGCTTTTGATCTCCAAGTCTCATCCGAAACTCAGGGAAACATGAAGATAATATCTGTCTTGTTTTCCTTCATGGCTGTTATATTGTCAAATAATATAATGAATGGGAATAAATACTGAGAGAGAAAAAAAGACCATGTGATATATGTAAAAGCATTATTAATACTCTGTAATTATTATTATTTTCTGTGAGGACCCAATAATGAGACTGAAGAAAAATACATCTTGTTTATAGAATGCATTCTAAGGCTTAAGGCTATGTGCAGTCTAATATGCCTTTTTAGGTGGGTATTCAATAGGTGTTGGTGGTTGAGTGATTCTAAATCTGGGTCCAGTAGTAACTTCATTTACTTTTGTGGCATGTTTTCAGGTTTTGCTACTGAGCTACAACAATGTAGTATGTTTCCACACCTACCTTTACTTGACGGACAGGCCTGGATTAAACAAGAATGACTATTCATTTCACAGATGGAAAACTGAGGTATGGAAGGTTAAAATCATGCAGCAGTCAGTCTAGCGGCACTGTGCAATCAGAATCCAGATTCTAACCTCAAGTCCAATGCTCCATTACTTGGATCATGGTACTTTCATCCAACCATCTTGCATTCCTGTCTCTTAATACAAAGATAGCTATTTTGCTTTCTGGGGCAACAACAACAACAAAACTGAGAGAAGGGAACAGAGTTGTAGTTTTGAGAGAAGCTTAGAAAGAAATATACTAAACCTATTTCTATTGGGAAGCACAAGTGGATATTCCCTACATCTGGGTTAAATCAATGTCAAGTTATTCAAGCACCCTGTCAAGGTATGAGGTCCTTGCCATTAAGTTGTCCAGGAAGAGCTAACTCTACTTGTTACTTACCTCCAGAGTAGTTGTGTCTTGCAACTTAACTATGTTAAGGCATACAATTTGTGCTAAAACTGTTCCCTGCAGCATTCTTGGCTGCTCCCCCTCAATGTGGCTCTAAGTAGGTGAGAATGTACTTCCATATACTAGTAGCTAGAGTGGCAGGCCACATTTCAGCATTTTATTAAAATTCAAAAAAGCTTCAACTGCCATTCCGCTATATATTTTCAGTGTCAGAAACAGAACTTTTAAAGAATAACTCATAAAGTAACCATTTATTTTACTCCTTTAAACTACCAGACCACCTCTGATTATTAGGCCTCCATATGAACTTTCTAACGCTGAATGTTGTCACAAAGAGTCATCACTCCCAACCATTGATTCAACAGTCTTCCAGGAATTCTCAGGAAACATGAGTGGGAGCCCACCTTTACCTTTATTATTACTATAGTTTCAAAGAACATAAGACTAGAAATTAGGAAATTTTGATTCTAGCCTATTTTCCCCCAAACATTAGGTAACTTAATCTTTATGGTCACAGTTTCCTCAGTAGAGAGATGGAATAATTCATCTTTGGGACCAATTTCAATTAGAAAAGTTTAGGTGTGTATAATATTTCAATGAGAAACAAATGCATACTTATGTTTTCTAAATGCATCTGAATATTAGTTGATATGCTTTAGACATTCTAACATTTCTTTTTAAAAAATATTTTTATTGACTTGAGAGAAGAAGGTAGAAGGAGAGATAGATAGAAACATCAGTGATGAGAGAGAATAATTGATCGGCTGTCTCCTGCACACCCCACACAGGGAATCAAACCCGCAACCCGGATGTGTGCCCTTGGCCAGGATCGAACCTGGGACCTTTCAGTCCCCAGGCCGATGCTCTATCCACTGAGCAAAACCGGCTAGGGCTAGGCAACTCTTAAATCACTCAAAAATTTGAGAACCCCAGTTCTGAATTACAGAAATGTACAACATAGATATATAGTATAAGGAATTTAAGAATTGAATGTTTAATAAGTGAGAACTTAAAAATAAAAAAAGGAAAGAAGTCAAGATTCAACCAGTATCTAAAATAAAACATTTACTTTGATATTCCGAAAGGACACAGAACTAGCATAGTCTCACTTGAAAGTTTACACACACCACCACCTAATAACCAAAGAACCTTTTGGAGTAACACTGAATTGCCAATGGCTCATCTATGGGATTTGCGAGAGGTTTTTACACCCACTGTGTGAGTAAAATCTCTTGAGTTTCAGATGAAGGGGAAATTATATATTTTTCTGTAATTTTATTTTTCTAGATTAGTTATAAAATACAGGAGCTAAACTACAAGATTAAGCTCAAATAGGAAATGCAGTGCTTTGTATGAAGAAACTGTTGGATATTAGTTCTTAACATGATTAATAAAATTAAGATTTATTTCCAGTTTAGCACTGTAGGGTCTGTCCTAACAACTCCTGCCTTTCTGAGATTGGGAGTTCACTCTGAGATCCGAAATAGGTCACCAAAAACAAACAAAGAAAAACATGAGAAGGAAGCTGTGGGTAGAAAAGGTATTTCCCATTTCTTTTTTATGGCAACTTTCCCAGTACACAGGGAGCTATACTCATTCTCTAACTGGTAAAACTGTACCTACTGGTTGTGGGCCCTTGGGCAAATTATTTAATATCTCTGTGCCTTAGTTATAAAATCAGGATAATAAAAGGATTGCTTTAAGGATTATTACCAGGAGTTCACTTAGGTGACAGCATAGTGGTTGAGTTAGTTTCCTTTAAAATAGGGATGAGAATAGCACCTACCCCATGACAATGTGCATCTAAACACATAGCACAGAGCCTAGGCACAGTAAGCCCTCGATAATATTCATTATTGTTACTTTTACGTAATCTATTGCTCTTTCTAAACTTGGCATAACTATAGTTCCCCAAGTTCTTTGATTTGTCCTTCAGCCATTACTTCCCAGCTAACCTTTCTTTCTAACCTCTGCTGTTCCCAATTCGGGAGTTTTGAGGGTGTGCCAGTGAATCCCATCCACTTCACTTCTCAGGCAGGGACACCCTTCACCTATGTTGTATCAGGCGGTCAGCAATTTGCTTCCAATCTGCATCTATTTTCTTTAAAAATATATATATTTCTTTTATTTTTATTGATTTCAGAGAGGAAGGGAGAGATAGAAACATCAAAAATGAGAAAGAGCCGAAACCGGTTTGGCTCAGTGGATAGAGCGTCGGCCTGCGGACTCAAGGGTCCCAGGTTCGATTCCGGTCAAGGGCATGTACCTTGGTTGCGGGCACATCCCCAGTAGGGGGTGTGCAAGAGGCAGCTGATCGATGTTTCTCTCTCATCGATGTTTCTAACTCTCTATCCCTCTCTCTTCCTCTCTGTAAAAAATCAATAAAATATATAATAAAAAAAAATTAAAAAAAAAAAAATGAGAAAGAATCATTGACTGGCTGCCTCTTGCATGCCCCCTACTGGGGACCAAGCCTACAACCCAAGCATGTGCCCTTGACCGGAATCAAACCTGGGACCCTTCAGTCCGCAGGCCGACACTCTATCCACAGAACCAAACCAGCTAGGGTGATCTGCATCTATTTTCTTTGCAGCGTCTCACAAGTTTCAGGCTTCCCTCTCCTTCTTTTCTAATGATAAAAGTTGCTTTTTATGGGGGAGGGTATTTTCCTACCATGAAGCAATTCTCCAACACCAACTGGGTATCTACAATTCAATACAATTCTGACTTTACCCGGAGATAGAATCAGATTCTAGAGGTTGAGGGCTTAGACCTACAAGACTGCTTGCCCTCCACTTCAGATGCCAATCATAACCCCAGGTTGTTACCCTTGCTTCTGACCAACTGATTATAAATCAGGGGTTCCCATAACCCCCTCTCCTTGGGTTATATTAATTAGCTAGAGGGGCTCACAGAACTCAGAAAACCCATTTACTCACTAGGTTGCAATTTATTAAAATGGATATTAAAGTATACAAATCAACAGCCAGATGAAAGAAGAGATATATAGGGTAAGGTCCCAAAAAAAGACATAACAAAACACACCTTTATTGCTTTCTTCACTTAGGAAATACCAAGGAGCCCTTTGCCAGAAATGGAATAAATACTCTCTCTCTCTCTCTCTCTCTCTCTCTCTCTCTCTCTCTCTCTCTCTCTCTCTACATATATATATATATATATAAATTCAAAATAACACATTGTAGTCATTTCATTAGGATTTTGGAAAGGAAAAGAGATGTGCTCAAAATGCCATCATGAAATGGAAATATTATATATTATATTGTTTTTGCCCATCTTATATTGTCTATATTTTAGCTTCTTAAGAGTAGGTAAGAGGTGGAATTAGAATTGGAATGTTATGGCTTAGAATTCTACTCCTTAGTTCTAAGCCATAACATGGCATCATGCACCTGGTGGTATTTCTGAAATCATAATAAAGAAAATTCTTTTCATGGTTAGTTTCTAGAAAGTTTATGGACCTTTTATAAGGTGCCTAAATAACAGGTAGAAAAAAGCCTAGTGAAGCATCTAGCTTAAGCTACTCAGCAGTAATTTTCCCTGGGAATCTTGCATCTAAGTAAGCTTATATTTGGAAAGGTGGGACCTACCTGACTGAGCTGAATGTTAATTAAGTCCTATAATCCTGTCATCTGTAACTATAGGAGTTATAGTCCACCAATGGGCTGGTTGTCTCATATACCACAGTTTATCAGAGCTATCCCACAGAGAGTATATGAGTGCTTAAAACATGGCCCATAGACAAGTTTATTTATTCTAAAACTAGTGGCCTGGTGCACAAAATTTGTGCACGAGGCAGGGGAGGGGTGAGGAGTGTCCCTCAGCCCGGCCTGCACCCTCTCCAATCTGGGACATCCCTCTCGCAATCTGGGACCGCTGGCTCCTAACGCTCACCTGTCTACCTGTCTGATCACCCCTAACCACTCTACCTGCTGGCCTGCTCGCCCCTAACTGCTCCCCGCTGGCCTGATCGCCCCCAACTGTCCCCCGCTGCCGGCCTGATCGCCCCCAACTGCCCCTCTCTGCCAGTCTGCTTGCCCCCAACTGCCACCCCCCTGCTGGCTTGATTGTCCCAACTGCTCCCAAGTGCCAGCCTGCTCATCCCCAACTGCCCCCCCCCCCGTTGGCCTGCTAGCCCCCAACTGGCCCCCCCTACTGGCCTGCTTGCCCCCAACTGCCCTCACCCCCCTTCGGCCTGATCACCCCCAACTGCCCTCCCCTCCTGGCCTGTTCGCCCCTAACCGCCTCTGCCTTGGCCCCACCACCATGGCTTTGTCCGGAAGGTCTCCTGGTCTAATTAGCATAATACTCTTTTATTAGTATAGATAAAAAAGTCAATGCTAATTAAATTTTCTCTTCTAAATGTATAGCTTCATTAATTTATAACCTGGAGTTTGTATTAACCTAACATACACTGTGATCTTTATGACTTCATACACATAAAATGAGATTTGTGGGGGGAAAAAGATATATGTTTATTTTTAGTTGCATATTCCTAGGTCATTCCTACCAAGTATGCCTAGCTCTATAGCTATCACTAGTGTATAGCTAAATAAATAAGGTTCCAAAATTTTAACTGCAGCACAAGGAATGGCAATGGGAAGTTATGTGTTAACCATTACTTAAACATACACAGACACACATTCCTCTCCAAGATAATTTACTTGGTCTTTTGCCCCTTCCTGAATCAAATTAGGTGTGCACAGGGGTAGGTTGCAAGGTGTGCCATGCATGCTGGCAGGAAAAAGAATATGTCACCTGAGAGAGCAGCAAAGTAGAAGCTAGATTACTCTGACATCAACCCAAACTCAATTCAGCAAGTATTTATTAAGTACCCTGTATCCCAAAGTGGGGAATTTGGAATGGAAGAGGATGGAAGTTCTGGCTGAAACCTGCTATTTGTAAAACAAATTTCACAAATGGTATAAATCACAGAGAGAGAAAATGATGGAGGTGAGAAACTGAAGGAAGGAAGGTTAGCAGGTATGGTCAAAAGGGTAGAGGAGATAATATTAATTCTGATCTGCTTATGGCCCCTAGCTCCCCAAAAGGTGATTGTTATGACCCATTTCACAATATTATCACATCCCGCAAAATAAAAACAACAAAACACACAAAAAAACTAGAAGCTAGTAAGAAACTCATGTAAACAGATAGGTATTAAGTTAGCTCTCTGGTTTACTTATCTTTCTATTTTTAGTCCCTATATGGACTCTAATAACCAGCTAATCTTCTGAATCCTCTATGTGGTAAGTACTGGTAAAAGTAGTTGGGAGATAGTCCTTTTTTAAAATATATTTTTATTGATTTCAGAGAGGAAGGGAGAGGGAGAGATAGAAACATCAATAAGGAGAATCACTGATTGGCTGCCTCCTGCATGCCTACAACCCGGCCATGTGCCCTGACGGAAATTCGAACCATAATCTCCTGGTTTATAGGTAGATGCTCAACCACTGAACCACACCAGCCAGGCGAGACAGTTCTTTTTTGTCCTGAGTTAGCAAATTAGCTCCTGAATAATATCACAATGAACAGCACTAGAAAAATCTATATAGGATCATGATGGAGATGACTTTTGTCAAGTTTGCAATTCAATATCAATTTGGTGAGGTTGCCTATACTTGGCCTTTATTTAAGATGTAGTCTCTGAATAACAAGAAATAAAAATTAAGATGTTTTCAAGGAAAATATACCTTCTCAACTCTCACTGTTCACTTACAATTAAAATTTCATAGAACATCAGAACTAGAAGTCATTAATTACCAATCTGATGCACATGTCCTTTGAACCAGCAATTCCACTTCTAAATATCTACTGACACATATGAAAAATGTTATGTGAACAAAGTTATTTGTTTCAGGACTATCTGTAAAAGCAAACTAATGAAAATACAACTTAAATGTTCATTGCTAGGGCACTGTGATCATCTATAATAATAAAAGCGTAATATGCTAATTAGACCGGACGAAGCCAGTGCTTCGAGGGAAGCTGGTGCCAGCAGCCAGGGGAAGGAAGGGCTACTCTTGTGTGAATTTCGTGTATCGGGCCTCTAGGATGTCTATAAAATGGGACACCTTGCTGTCATAAACAAGAATGAGGAAGCTCTTTATATACTGCTATAGAATGATCTCCAAGGTATATTATGAGACGAACAAAGCAGGTGCACTGTATGCTATCGTTTGTAAAAAAGTAAAGGAAAAAAAATTATATGCATGTTATTTGTAAACACCTACACTACCTCTGGGGTTAGGGGCACAAGAAAGTGGCAACAGCCCAGTGTGACTCAGTGGTTGAGAGTTGACTCATGAACATGGAAATCACTGTTTGATTCCCGATCTGGGCACATGCCAGGGTTACAGGCTCGATCTCCAGGAGGGGGCGTGCAGGAGGCAGCCGATCAATGATTCTCTCTCATCACTGATGCTTCTATCTCTCTCTCCCTCTCCCTTCCTCTTTCTGAAATCAATAAAAACATTTTAATAAAAAAATAAAAAATAAAGTGACAACACTGTGATCCCTAGGAGGTAAACTGGTTAGATGTGGTTGCCACGTGAATGTAATTCCTATTTTTAAAAATTACATTTTAAGTCCAACTCCTTTATTTCACAGATGGGGAAACTGAGATGCATGTTATTGAATAATTATGCTATTGTATTCTTTAGTCAACTGAACTGTAACATTTGCTTCTCACATAAGGCTTCTGTAACACTAGGCTAACCACTTTCCCCAAACCTCCCATTTCTCCAAAGGTTTTACCAAGAAGCAGCTAAGCAAGAGGGGTTTCTGAGCTTTACATATCCTGTTTTAGCAGCAAATAACATAGAAGCTCCTGTTTCTCTTGCCTACTCTCACCTTCTGTACAAAGAAGATCAAATGTACAACTACATTTTCACAAAGGCTTTAGAAAAGCTTTTATTTGCCTTGTCCGAATAGGACAACTCAAATTTGATACGTCAAACAAACAAACTGAAAAGGTCTTTTAGTTATGCAATGATAGAAGGGCCTAAGTCCAATGGGGAGTATATCTTCCCGCTACTATACTCCATTTCTCTGATATCTTTTGTTGTTGACTAAGCCACATACTGGAATAAAGCAATCACGAGATGTACCCTTTTACACTCCTCTTACTGGATCCTTTTGTAATCTTGACACATTTCCAATGTGTTAACCACGAGTGCTTTAGTATGATTTAGGTAAAGTTTTCAGAGTTTTATAGACGGTGTGATACGAGGGGAGAAAACACTGGATTAGGTATCAGAGGCACTGAGCTATAGACACAAGTTTACCGTTATTAGCCATGTGACATTAAACCAATTACCTAAACCCAACAAGTACTAATTCCTTTACTGCAAAATGGATATAAAAATACCTACCCTGCCAACCTCACAGGTTTGCAAGGATCAAATAAAATGTCAAAATAGTTCCTAATCTTAAGGTATAATAAGTATGAAATGTTATAAATATTAGCTTACTTACTCATTAGATGATAAAATTAATCTCTGAAAAATGCTCAAGTCACATAGAGGGATCACTTTCATGTCACTTAAACTATGCAGCCTCTTATAGTTTGATTTAAAAAATACCAGCTGTCAGATTCATATATACAGCTTGACTCTTGAACAACACAGGGGTTAGGAGCACCAATCCCTGTGCAGTCAAAATCCATGTATAAATTTTGATTCCCCCCAAATTTTAGTTGTTCCTCAGTATCTGCAAGGGATTGATTTCAAGAACCCCTGGGATACCAAAATCCATGGACGTTCAAGTCTCTTATATAAAATTAGAGGCCCGATGCACGAAATTCGTGCAAGAGTAGGCCTTCGCAGCCGCAGCGGCTGCCTTGATCCCTCCCTCACAGCCGCGGCTGCAGCTCCGATCCAAGAGCTGCAGCAGCTCCGGCTTTGTCTGGAAGGTCGAAGCATATTACACTTTTATTATTACAGACTAGTGGCCCGGTGCACGAAATTTGTGCGGTGTGTGTGTGTGTGTGTGTGTGTCCCTCAGCCCAGCCTGCACCCTCTCCAATCTGGGACCCCTCGAGGGATTTCAGGCGACCGGGCTGATCAAGGGAAGGCACCAGCCCCATTACCCCCTGCCGAAGCCACTGCCAGCCACTGCAGCCACCAAGGTGTTTTCATCAACACAGACTCTAGTCCCTTCACTGTGAAAAAAGGACAACTTTCTTTAGGCATTTTTCAAGATGTATCTTTCATAGGATATGACATTTCTTTTTTTTTTTAATCCTCACCTGAGGATATGTTCCCACTGATTTTTAGAGAGTGTGGAAGAGAGAGGGAGAGACAGAGAGAAACATCAATGTGAGAGGGACACTTTGATTGGTTGCCTCCGCCCTGACCATGGGCGCCAGGCTGGGGGGCATGCAGGGACGGACCCCTGGGCCGCACACAGCGGTGGCCGCTGGGGTCTCCACACACCCCAGAGGCCAGCAGCCAGTCCCCCATTGTGGGCGCCTGGCTGTGGGCGTGGACCCAAACCGCTGCTTGGTGCTGGAGCATTCCCAAGCAGTTGGGGGCACCATGGTGACGTGGGATGTTCCCGTCCCGCCAGGCTGCTTGGCGCCTGCACCCATAGGCTGCAAGTGGCCAGGGGGCGTTCTGGGATCCCTGCCGCTCAGGACCTAATCGCGGGCCTATAGGCTAGGAGCGGCCTGGGTCCGGAAGATGTTTCCAGGATCCAGGCCACTGCAAGCGGCTGGGGGCGGGGCGGGAACATCCCTGCGTCGCTATGGCTTATTATTGTGTGACCCCAAGGAACTGAGTCTCTTCATTCATTCAAATCTATTGTGTACCTATTGAATAAATGTATTATGATTAACCCCAATCCTTAATAAACTCAGTCTTGCCTGGCTGGCATAACTCAGTAGTTGAGTGCTGACCTATGAATCAGGAGATCACGGTTCGGTTCCTGGTGAGGGAATATGCCTGGGTTGCGATCTTGATCCCCAGTGTGGGGCATGCAGGATGTTTCTCTCTCTCCCTCTCCCTTCCGCTCTGAAATCAATAAAAAGTATATTTTTTAAAAAATAAAGTCTGGTGGAGGAGAGATACATACAAATAAAAGACAACATAAGATGTACTAAGGTACAAATTCTGCACAGGGTTGCATGGGAGCTGATAAAAAGCCATCTGGAAAGGGAAGAGAAAGGAACAGAGGCCTGAAGGTACCCAGTTAGCAGCATTCCTCTGCCTTTCATTTCATAATTGAACCACTATGTTCTAGGTGAGGAATTCCATTATTTATTTAGGGAAAGGCTCAACCTGGCTAAAAAACATCCTCTAATATTTCACTGGCTACTAGGGTTTTGCTCTCCTTATGAGTTCCCTTCAAATCATTCCTCATATTTCCTTTTGCAATGCATGCTTCCATCTCATTATGTTGTATTGCATAATGTCCTCAGCCTACAAAAGCAGGTTGTATACAAAAGCCTAAGGCCTTTGTGTAAAGGAAAAGAGGTAGGGTGGACCCTTCTCAACCTTTTCCTTCTCTGCAGGGCTTTGCATTCCTAAGGATGGGCCCCTCCTCTGCTTGGGGATGTTACCTAAATTATAAACTGTTACTCAAAGCAGTGGAACTTCAAAAGCATTTCCTTCCCAGGCTCTTCTATAAGATTTCTTTTGGCATAAACTGCTAATTTTAATGTATTACGTATCACTCTTGATGAGCTCTCACACTTAGTCACAAAGTACAGAAAACTTTTGATTTTTCAAATGGGTTTATTATGCTAAAAGCTGCATGTGGGAATGGAGGCATCAGCAAACTGCCCTCTTTCCGCCCTTCCATTTCCCCCATATGCCTGGCTTGCCAACTTTGATGGCAGTTATCTTGGTGCCACCTGGTCACTGACTTATTTGCCATCTTCCACTACTTGAAGTCATCTTGTCACTGTAAACACTGGCTTTTTCAGTGATAATCATATCATCCTTTTCTCTTTTGTAGCAGTCTGGTGAGGAAGGTACAAAGAGGAATCAACAGCAGAACCAAATTGGAACAAAGAGAGGAACACACTTAAGGATTAGAGTCTCTTAAAAGTATGGTATAAATTGTTATCTTTAGAGCAGTCATTGAATTTTATTCACATTCAGCCTAGAAGCTTTATTTTTCTCAATTAAAAATTGATACTATGATCCAACCCACCCCCCTCCCCCAAACTGGATTGAGGTTTTTAACAGATCAATACCAGTGTCCCAAATAGTGTTTACCGTGTCTTACCTCATTCAATTCCACATTCTAAGGATTATTAGAAAAATGAAGTAATTACTCACATGGAGTGGGGAAACTTTTACTTTTTACTTCGTATACTCCTAAACCATTTGAAGTTTTTTACATCACTATGTCATTTAGAATAAAAAATTCCATTTCCTACTGAGCTAAGTACAAACTTGTCACCTTGGCCTTCAAGATACTGACAAATATGGCCCTGATCTCCTTTTCAATTTTAATCCCCTACTTCCCTAAGTGTACTGTTGTCTTATACTCTTAGCAAACTATCCCAGAACTCTTTTAACCACTTAACTAATATACACTAGCAAAGCTATTCTCCAGTATCATGGGAGCAACACTTCAGTTCTCCCTCTCAGTGAAGTTGTATACTAATAAAGGGTATCAGTTGTGTTTGTTCAAAAACAACTTATGCCAGTCTGTGAATTATTGTAAATATATAATTTAATGAAGTATTGCATAAAGCAATGAAGTATAGATGAGAAGAGAAAAACAACAGCCGCAGCTAAAATTAATTGAGTAGTTACTACCTGCCAGGTACTCTTCTAAGTGCTTTACATGAATTAACTCAGATAATCTTCACAGGGACCCTAAGAACTAGATACTATTATTGTCCCTGTTTTAAAAGGAGGAAACTGAGCAACTTGCCCAAGACCTATACAACTAATAAATGGCAAAATAATTTGGCTCCAGAGCTTAAGAATTTAGTAGTAGTTGTTTCTATGAAAACCAAGTTGAAAGCTTTGGAAAGACTATCAGTGATAGGCAACCTTTTGAGCATGGTGTGTCAAACTCTGCCAAAAAACTGAGCATAACTCGGGTAGTGTGTCACTTTGAGGAAAAAACTAACTCCAAGACTCTAGTTGCAAATGTTTCATCCTCAGGAGCAGCAAATGTTTCATTCTCAGCACGCGGCCGCGTGTCATCAGAAATGGCTACGCGTGTCAGTGCTGACACACGTGTCATAAGTTCGCCATCACTGGACTAGGTGAAGATGATACACACAATCACTCAACTCTACCTTGTATGTGAAAGTAGCCATAGATAATATGTAAAGAAATGAGCCTGGCTGTGATCCAATAAAACTTTATTTACAGAAACAGGAAGCAGGCTAGGATAAGATTTGGCCCTCGCACTGTAATTTGCAGATCCCTGCACCTACACTCCAAGAAAAGGCTTATGTTAAAAGAATGGCAAAATACGTTTGTTTTAAGTCAAGTAAAATGTTTAAGGTCTGTGTGTAACTAATATCTGTATGATTACCTGCTTTAACTTACTTTTTCAGTTAACTAACTACTGACCCTAATTGTATCAGATAAGAGGGCAATTCTTAACTTATAAGACATTTTTGCCTACTTTCCTGCCTTCTTGCTTTTGCCAAAACCACCCCTTCAATCTTGGAAGTATTATTTTCTCACTTCCACTTGGAATCCCACTCATCTTCAAGCACATTATCTAACCCTACACCCTCCTCCAAACTAGATATGATCATTTCTTCCTTTGAAATTCTTCAATAATTAATTTCTACCTATGGGACTTCCTTTGTTATGTCTTCTATTATGGCTATTTGTATATTTCCATTATCCCCACTACTCAACTATTAGTGACTAACTCTTTTTCCTATCTCAGGCAATATCCAGCACATAGCAGGTTTTCAGATAATTATTTCCTGAATTGTGTTCTAACATTCTTCTGTTTTTAGTGACTGGACAGAAAGAACATGCACAATACCAAACCCTCAAACCTATATTCAATTCATATACCTATTATCACACCTATGACTTAACTTTGTTATAACTTTAAACTATTAATTTTAAAATGCATTCACCAGTACAGATTAGCATGGGTGTAGCTGTATATAAAAATTGTCATCTCCATAGCAAAATTTCTGATTTTGAAAGTAATTGTTAAAACTGCTGCTTCCTGGCTAATCTTTAAGGGGTCGATACATTTTACAAATACATGTAAAAGCTGCATGCAAACAAAATTCTTAATTCAAACTTGAGATCCAGAGTGTGCCTTAGCTCACCTCTGCAGTACTTAATAGACGTCTGGAACTAAACCACTCCTTTTACAAAGTGCTTAGGGATCCTGGCCCAAGCTCAGAGTGAGTTAGAAAGGCTTGGGACAGGAATGCAAGTTTCCTGATTCCCAGGTCAATATTCTAATTCAGGAAGAAAGTGGCTTTTTAGGTGCACCCAACCCTGCAGTTCAGAGACTAAGGAAGCCTCACCACTATCTTCCATGTCCTTATACTGCCAATCAGAACCAGCTGTTGTTTTCCCACAACAGTGACCTGGACAGGCATATTTGTGGTGTTCCAATCACCAAAAAGGCTGATCCAGATTTTTAGGATTCCTACCTACCTAAAAAGGTTACTTAAACACCCGAGATAAAAACACCCCACTCGAGAATGCACGATAAACAAATGATCCTTTAGTGCAGTGGTTGGCAAACTCATTAGTCAACAGAGCCAAATATCTACAGTACAACGATTGAAATTTCTTTTGAGAGCCAAATTTTTTTAAACTTAAACTTCTTCTAACGCCACTTCTTCAAAATAGACTCGCCCAGGCCGTGGTATTCTGTGGAAGAGCCACACTCAAGGGGCCAAAGAGCCGCAGTTTGCCAACCACGGCGTTAGTGTTTTTTAAAGCACTACGCAGATGTCTTAGTGCTAAAATGACAGTGACCAGCACTGAGGTGAGGGGTTAAAAAGAGCTATGTTACTTATGCAGTTCATTCTCTTATTTTCTGAGAAGTAACCAACTTCACATTCTAAACAGAGCTACTATAAAGGGTTCCTGTTCTAGTGCTTAGATACCAGTTGCATCACTGCTTTAACCATCTTAAGCTGTAAAGTAAACACAGGAAGTAGACAACAGCCCTATCCTCAGTTCAACAGAGTAATACTTTACCAACAAAAATTAGAGTTACATATAGTATTTCTAGCTACCGTATTCCCCTCCCCCCAACTTTAAACAGTCAAATCATCTTTAACTAACAAAAGACTAAGCAACCCTGACAGTCCACAGATAGTACAGCGTTTTTATTTTTCTGGAAGCCACCTATGAAAGGCAAGAGCCATTGCCGGGCTCTCTGGGTCCCATGGGAAAAAAAGACCTTAAGAGAGTAAATTAAGGAAATAAGGGAACAAGGATGAATTCCATTGCTTAACCTAACAACGAATTAATAAGAATTCATTATGGGCAAGAAAGCATAGTGCTCTGTTGACACAAGGAGACATCAAGATGAATAAAACGACCCCTGTCCTTGGGAAGCTTACAATTTAGAAGTACACAAATTATAACAAAAAGCATAACAAGGGAAGTGCCAAGAGGTTCGAAGTTCTCAGGGAGGGAGATGCCAATCACTTCACTTCAATTTCATGCTAACAGATTAAAATATCCAGGTAGGGGGCACCTGTTGTGCTAATCTGATTGAGAGAAGCTGGAGTGCGATTCCAGCGAGATCTAGGGAAATGGACGCTTCAGTGGGACAGGACCTGCTTTATCCACACCTTGGCTAAGGAAGGCCTATCTAGAAGTTGTTCCAAGAAATAGTAACCAAAGAAATATAAGAAACAGAGAGGGTGGGAGCTGGAGGCAGAGAAGTCGGCAAGAACTGATGCTGACTTAAGTCTGGGACAGGAAGACGGAGCAAAAACCCAGGCGGTGGGGGCAGGAGATTTTCAGCTTCTAACGTTTCCTCCTATCCACTCACCTGCACAGGCGGACTCTAGAGAGGGGGGCCTTTCTCAAGAGGTAGCCACAGTCCAGCAATGACCACTCCGGGAAGGGCGCACAGTGCTGAAGGGCTGATCAGGTACTTGCATCAGCTCCTTAGCTCCTGAATCGAGAGGCCAGGGACCCAGCCCCAGCCTGCCCTTTACTCTGGGTGACCTCGGACTAGTCATGCAGGTACTGAGTTCCTTCTTTTCCTACCTGTACATTCTGGGATTATGAGAATGGGACGGAATTCGATGACCTCTGGGGTCTAAAAGCTTCTCGCCAGCCGGCACGCAGAAGCACTGGACAAAGGGCCCGTCGAAATAAACAGCGAGGTCGGCCCCAGGGGACAAAAGGTAGGGGCGCCGGGCCCGTTCTACAGAAGGGGAAACTGAGGCACCGACCATCTTGCCTCAAGGTCACTCCAGCTAAGTCACTGCTGGTGCCCGGGCGAAAGCGGAGACCTCCAGACTGCCAATCCCGGGCCCTTTTCCTTTCGCCGAGCAGAGACAACTGGCGCGGAGAGTCCGGGTCCCGGAGGGGAAAGGGCTGTGCTCGTGCCAAGGCTGAGAGAGGGGCGAAGGAGGCCTTACCTTCCCAGATCGAGTCCCGCCACTGGCGCCTCCCTTTCAGAACCTTAACCAGTCGCCCCCTCACGACTCTTCATCAACCCCCTCCACTAGTGACCGGCTCGACGTGTCCACGATTGCCACCGAGGCCGCCAATTCCCGCCCCTGCTCCGCCCCCTGCCTCATTGGCCAATCCCTGCGCAGGACGTCGGCGCTCCCGCGGCTTTCGCCGCCTCTGAAGGCTGGAGAAGCCTGACGTCACGCGGCGCGAGGTCCTCCCAGGTCCTCCCATTAGTCTTTTGCCCCTCCTCCCTCCGGAGCCTGGTTCTCCCGTCCCGTGAACGACCGTGCGAGAGTTCGTCCTGCCGTAAAGCAGGACGCCTCCGCGGCCTTTCACGACGTCGGCGGCTAAGGGCCTTGGAAACGCTCCGACTCCCTCCCGGCCGCCGGGCGAAAGCCAGCGCGATGTTCGGTGCGGGCGACGAAGATGACACCGACTTCCTCTCGCCTAGCGGCGGGTGAGTGTGAAACGTGGGACAGAAGGCGTGGCTGAGGAAGTCGGGCAAATGGTTGGAGGGGTCGCTCTCTTTTCAGACCTCTTCCCAACTTCCGGGTCCAGACCCGTGCCACATTCCGGTGCTCTGCTGACAGGTCTTAGAATTCTGGCAGAGCTCGAAACTGCTGAGTCTGCCCACCTGCATTCTGGGCCTGCCATCTCCCCATGACACGCAATGTGACTCTGAGGATCGCCTTTTGCTTTCTGGGTCGCAGTTTCTCCTGTGAAATGCGGGTGATTGCTGATGAGAGTACCTGCCTCAAGAGTTTTTATAGGAGTCACTTGGGGCCAGTATAAGACTTTCTCTTCTGGGGCGGGGGGAAGGTGGTGAGAATTAGCCTTGGTGAGTCAGCTTCAGCATCCTTCAAGGATGTCCCCTTTTGGGAACTTTCTCTTCTCCCACCACCCCAGGCAGAAAAAAAAAATTGCTTTCTCTTCCTTATTCCCACAGCTAGGCGTGATCATCTCTGTTCTTGCACACCGAACCTACTGGATTATGAGTCCTGACAGGACAGAGATCTGTAGGGAGCCCCGTGCTCAGTACAGTACATAGTGAGTGCTCAGGAAGTACGTTGAATGAATAATAGTTAGGAAATGGCACTCTAAAGCTTAAAACCAATCCAAGAGACTGCCGTCGCTATTCCCTGTCTCCAGTTACTGTGCATACTGGTCTGGGGTACCGTTTTTCAAGCGGCAGCTCTTAGGTCTCCTCCAGTAATCAGTTTAGCCATTTCCCTTGTGTTGTGTCAGTAGAGAGCTTGGCTCCCTTTAAACTTGTGAGCTAGCAAGTTCTGATACTTGCAGAACTTTTCTTTGAACATTTGTCTAACAAATTTAAGAATGTATTGAAGAATGATGAATACAACAACATACACCCCTTATTCGACTGAATGCTCAGAGGTTGCAAAGATGATCAAGCCTGTCCTCAAGTTGCTTCCAGTCTTGGTGGAGACTCAGTACATAAAATGACACTCACTGCCTTTCTTTTGACTTACACGGTGACTAGCTATGCTACCTATCCTTAGTCCTTTGACTACCCCCACTTTAGATGGCCTTTGTCCTCTAGTTCCACTTTGGGTTCTTTCCGTTCTCAGTTGTTTTAGAGTTAAGCTGTGCTTTGATTCATTTTTCCCCCCTATTCCACCTGGAGCACTCATGAAAATGTCCACACAATCCAGCCAGCGGCTGTTGACTATGCAGTAAGCCTTTTGAATTAATGTTTTTTCATACAAACCTGTTATTTTACATGGCTGTGCCATGTGGAAGTTTACAAGATATACTTTAAATTCACACTCTTCCCTAGGTGAAAGTATTTGGGATGTCTGTAAGTGAGTGTTAGAGCTTTTGATTTTCATGCAACAAGCAGTCCACTGCTGGCTGAAAATTACAGGGTGGAAATGACAGTCATGTGCTCTTTTCCAAATTCCTGCCCTGAGATCAGTTCTTGGTGGCTCAGCGAGGCTGCTTTCCTGAGCAGGCTCATGGGACCTGAAGTGCTTTAGTTCTAGGCACGTGACTGTGCTCTTACACATAGACAACAGCTAACTGAATGGTAAAAGGCTTAGTAAACAAAGTTGTACAGATACATTATTTTTGTTCCCAGTGATAACCAGAAAAACCAAATCAGATTTAAGATTGAGGACATAGGAAGTTTCACCAATATTCTCTGATTCAGCTATTCCGTCTTTGGTTTCTCTAAGGAAGTAGAACATATGACAGCAGCACTTCCTGTTTTATCACTTGAAAATACTTGCTTATTAATTTTTAAGTATCTTGACTTAAGTATATGACTTACTTGATCCCATTTAGAATATGCAAGCCTGATAGAAAAGGGAGTATTAGTGTCTAGGATGGCTATCTAGATGATTGATGTGTTCCAAGTTTCCAGGCCTCTTAAAGTCCATTGTTAACTTAGAAGTAGTAATCAGGAAGTGTGTTTTTGGAGGGCTTAGCTCTTTCCCCACCATTGTGACTTTGAAATGAAGAAATATATCAATGCCTGCTAATTATATGGTACTTGGCTTCCACTAAAGCAGATAGGAATAAGGCAAAGTTCTTGCCCCTTAAGAAACTCCTAGTTTAGTAGTAGAGTAAAATCAATCCAGTAATAGTAATCACAAAGCATTCTAAAGGCCTACTTATGTATATACTTATGTTTTAGATTATATAAAAGACTAGTGGCCCGGTGCATGAAATTCGTGTGGGGGGTGTTGTCCTTTAGCTTGGCCTGCACCCTCTCCAATCTGGGACATCCCTCTTGCAATCTGGGACCGCTGGCTCCTAACCGCTCACCTGCCTGCCTGCCTGATTGCCCCTAACCACTCTGCCTGCCGGCCTGATCAATCCCAACTCCCCCCCTTCCGGCATGATGACCCCTAACTGCCCACCCCTGCGAGACTGATCGCCCTCAACGGCCGCCCCCGCCGGCCTGTTACCCCCCCAACAGCCCTCCTCCCCCCCCCGCTGGCCTGCTTGCCCCCAACTGCTCCCCCCCGCCCGCCAGCCTGATCGCCCCTAACTGCCTCTGCCTCGGCCCCACCACCATGGCTTTTGTCCAGAAGGACGTCCGGAAGGTCTCCCGGTCTAATTAGCATATTACCCTTTTATTAGTATAGATATGTGAAGGTAAATCTGATTAGCATAGTAATGATCACCAGTATAAAGGTAGAAAAAGGTAAGTCACGAACTGATCATTAAGAAGTATTTTTAAGTTACTTAAAAGACACAGAAAAGCCTAGATTCTAATGCTGATTCTGCCCTAATTAGGAGTGTGACTTTGGACAAGTCACTTCTCATCCTTGGCTCTCCTTACCCTAACCTGTTAAGTTATGGGGTTTTCCTCAGATGATCTTTGAGACCTTTCTCAATTCTAAAGTTTTGTATTCTTGTTAATATCAGTTTATAGTTGCAGGCCAGTTTATGCATAGATTGAGCATGGTTTCTTCTCTACAGGAGTATCTCAGTTGAATCAACATTTTAAGGTAATAGGATGTGTGCACATGTATATAAAATAATATATGGTGTACTTAATGCCAGACGCTGTACGTCCTTCTAAATAATACATTTATATTATCATATTTACTTCTCTCTGCTACTCTATGGGGTAGTTTTTACTATTATAACCATTTTACAAATGGGCTTATAAGTATCAGAGAGGTAGGTTGCCCAAGGCCACGCAGCTAAAAAGTAAAAGAGCAAAGAAGTACTTTAACAACAAAAAGAACCCTATTTATTAAAATAGATTGATGTATCATAAATGCATGTATTACTTACTTTGATGAGAAAAGAAAAGGAGTATAAAACTAAGGTTAGATAAAGATTTTGGCAACTAAGTGCCCTGGCTAACATTTATTTTTTAAATGTAATTAATATTGTAATGACTTTTCCCATGAATTGTAAACAAAGAGACTCCAGTCCAAAGTTAGCAAACCCCCTATTGGGGATCGAGCCCAAAACCTGGGCATGAGCCCTGACCAGAAATCAAACCCCTACCTCCTGGTTCATGGGTTGACACTCAATCACTGAGCCATACTGGCCAGGGCTCCATTGATTTTTAGAGAGAGTGAGAGGGAGGGAGAGAAACATGGATGTAAGAGAGACATATCGACTGGTTGCCTCCTACATACACCCGGATTGTGGCCAGGGGTTGAACTCGCAACCAAGGTACATGCCCTTGACCAGGAACTGAACCTGCAACCCTTCAAGTCCAGGGCCCAATGCTCTAACTGCTGAGCAAAACTGTCCAGGGCAGCAAGCCCATTCTTTTTTTTTTTTTTTTAACATTTTATTTATTTTTTATATATATTTTATTGATTTTTTCACAGAGAGGAAGGGAGAGGGACAGAGAGTTAGGAACATCGATGACAGAGAAACATCGATCAGCTGCCTCCTGCACCCCCCCACTGGGGATGTGCCCGGAACCAAGGCACATGCCCTTGACCGGAATCGAACCTGGTACCCTTGAGTCCGCAGGCCGACGCTCTATCCACTGAGCCAAACCGGCTTTGGCAGCAAGCCCATTCTTGCTAACATAGTTAGATATGTACATGTGAGAATACTTTAGAAGTAGAAAAATGTAATGATTTATATATATATTTTATGTATTGTTTATTTTAAAATATTAATAGAAAATAGAATTAATCTGGGAAATAATTGGGTTGACCTGGCTCTAGGATTGATTTTGCAATCATTAATTAGCTGGCCTTTAGAACCTCTGTGGAAATATTGTTTGCCTATGACACTTGTTTTTCCCTTGAAAAAATTCCTGCAAAATAAAAATAGCAAATCCAATACACATAGTTTACTGAAGCTAACCAGGGCATTCTTTTCTTATCCACTACCTATATATAAGCTATTATATCTTAACTAGGATCTAAACTTTGTAAATTGTTCACTATGTTAAAGGCATTGCCCAGCTCCTTCAGAATCTTATTCTTTTAGGGAATCTGCCCAGGTTGCCCTGGCTAAAAGGAGAAATCTTGGTCTCTCCTAAATTTTATTAGCATTTGTTGATATCTTATTTAGGCTAGCACTGCTCACCACACTTACAATCACATTTAAACCTCAGTCCTTTTAAGTAGGCATTGTTGGCCCCATTTATAGGAAACTGAAAGGAAGCTAATAGTACATTACCTTAAGAAAACAAGGAAATAGTTTCAAATCATATTACATTTATTTTGCAAATTGCTGGTATATGTTATACATTAAAATTGTTGGGAAATTTTAATATTGACTTCACCTAAACTAAGGATGCTTTTGGAGGAAAGGAGCTCAGAGCTAGACTAGACTTTGAGTTCATTTATTGAGCCTATTACATACAAGACCCTAAACAAAATATACAGTCAAGTAGTGATTAAAATAAATAATCAGTTACCCTGTTATATGATAAATGATTGAATAACTTTTATTAATCTCTGTGAAGTATAACTCCATACAACAGCTACCTGTTATATATTTTACTAGAGGCCCGATGCACGAAATTCGTGCAAGAGTAGGCCTTCCTTCCCCTGGCTGCCGGTACTGGCTTCCCTCTGGCACCCGGGACCCGGGCTTATCTCGCAGCCCCGGCTTCATCCGGAAAGTCGTCCGGTCTAATTAGCATTTTACGCTTTTATTATTATAGATAGTTTACAGTCATATATTATGTAATTCCCCTGTATAAACTCCCTGTATAAGAGTGTATAAGCTCCTTGAAAATAGAACCCAGTTTTGCTCACCATTGTATACCCAGCTCTCAGCATAGTGTCTGGCACAGATTTCTTTTTTTTTTTTTTTATATTTTTTAATATATTTTATTGATTTTTTACAGAGAGGAAGAGAGAGGGATAGAGAGTTAGAAACATCAATGAGAGAGAAACACCGATCAGCTGCCTCCCGCACACCCCCCACTGGGGATGGGCCCGCAACCAAGGTACATGCCCCCGACCGGAATCGAACCTGGGACCCTTGAGTCCGCAGGCCGACGCTCTATCCAATGAGCCAAACCGGTTTTGGCTGGCACAGATTTCTTGAATGAATGAATTCTATAGGAGCTCCTAGGAAGATCACCTAACCTAGACTTTGAGATTAGGGCAGCTTCCAGGGGGAAGGGAGCAACAGGAAGAATGTTTCAGGCAGAAGGAACAACATGTCCAAAAGCTGGACATTAGAAAGATCTTGCCTTACTTAAGAAACTAAAATGTGGCTGTAGCACACAGTTGGGTCGGAGAAATGGCCAAATAGGAAGCTGGGGGAATAAGCAAAGGTAAGGTCTTGAAAGGCCTTGTTAAGTTGCCTGTGGAGTTGGGATTTTTTGTATTATTGAGGTGTCCTTGAGGGTTTTAAGGAGGAAAGAGAGTCAAATTTGTTTATTTGAAAGATTACTATGGGTGCACAGGGGAGAATGGATAAGAAGCAGGCAAGCCCAAGGCTGGGAGATGAGTCAGAAAGTTGTTGTAATAATTCTAGCTGGGTAGATGTGATGGCAACCTGAAATAGGGAAGTGGCAGTGAGGATGGGTAGAAGTGACTGGGTTCAAGAAATGTTTAGCAAGTAAAATTAAATGGACTCTGGAATTGGTTATGAACACCAGGGGGAAAACAGTCAAGGATGATCCCCAGATTTCAGTTTGGTTGTGGGCGTTTGCAGAAATAAATAGTAAGTAATGGCGCCCTTTTTTGGAAACTGATGAAGGAAGGTCGCAGGTAAACTTCTGTCCCATGTGGACTCCACTCCAAAACTCTGCCTGCACTCCAAGTAGGTACTGCCCAGTGCCTGGCGAGAAGGAAGAGCTGCTTTTCACTTCTTTCACCTTGCTGGGGTACATGTAGGGTGACAGTGATTTTTTCCCAGCCAGACAAAATAGTAGACCTGAAATTGTTATCCTTAGAAAGTCCTGCTTACAAGGTTGGCACTTGGCTGACTTCTAGGAACTTTATTGGCAAACAGTTCCCCACCCTGATATAAAGCTTCCCATAAATGATAAGCTTGGCTCACTTGCCTAAACTGTTTGTACTAACAATATGATTCATGAACCTTGTCTTCCTTCTGGGATTCTAGAATTTTGGCTCATGCCAGAGGGTTTCCATTTATCAATCCCCAGAGACCCAAAGCCTGGGGAATTAAGCCTCTAAGCTCCCTGGTAGACCACGTTCACACATATTACAACTCCTTGCTGGAGTAATTAAACGGATCCTGTTACTCCATTGGGAGAAGACTCGTGGAAGCTTGCCCCTGGTGTCCTCTGAACTTTGCCCCAGTGCTCTTTTTCCCTTTGCTGATGTTGCTGTGTATCCTTTTGTTGTACAAGATCTTAGCCACGAGTACAACTATATGCTGAGTCTAGAACCTGGCGGTGGTCTTGGGAACCCTGACACAAAATGTCATTGACCAAGAGAGGAAGCGCAAAAGTAAAAACAGGATTTGCGAGGGCAGTGCGGATTGGAAGATACGAGTTCTGGTTTGGACGTGTTATGTTGCATTTGGGTTGCCTGTGGGATACTGTGTTGTCTGATACTCAGCAGCAAATTCTGGGCCGAGGACATAGATTCGAGCATTATCAGCATTTGGATAGCACTTGATACCAAGGTAAATAAATTAGATTGTCGAGGGGGAGAGAGTATAAAATCTTGGGGCATGGACATTTAAAGGTTGAGCAGAGGAGGAAGAGTCCAAGAAGTTAGGTGAGGATCCAGAGAGAGGGGCAGGCGAGAAAAGCATCCCTTTAGTTTTATTGAGGTCTTATTTGGGCTAGTCCCTCTTCCCAGCCCACAGGTTTCCCCACAGAAGGGAAGGGAAGATTTTGTTTGAAGAACATAATAGTTGACAGTGTAAAATGGCAACGTGAAGGCCAAATTAGACAAAGACTGGTAAATTATGTTTAGTAACAAAGATGTTGGTGACCTTAGCAAGAGTAGTTTTAGTGGAATGGTTAGGGCAGAAGATTAGATTGCAAGGAATGATGAAAGAATGGTTCTGCCTGTTAGATAAAATGGCAGATGGGACCATGTTTGATGGAGTAACTTTGTAGTACAGTTCAATTTACTTTATTTCAATTTATTTTAAAACTAACAAAAAGTAAGAAATTATGACTTGCTAAAGGCAAGAATTTACAGTTTGAAGAGACCTAGATCAACCACCTCAATTTATAGTTGCAGAAACTGAGGTCCGGAAAGAAGAAATGCCTTGACGGGTAGGGTCAGCTGATGCCGTTCAGATTAGAAATACAATCTTGATTTCAAAGACTCTTCACTTCCACTTCCAGTATTGAATGGTGGGATATACAGCCAGAGAGGTATTCATTCAAGGTTGGAGGTGAGCAGCAGGTATAACGACGCCAGGTTTGAGATATGTCATATGAAATGTCATTTCCATTTTCCACAGTGCCAGATTGGCCTCTCTTTTTGGACGGGATCAGGCAGCTGCTGACCCTGGAAATGAATTCTTCCAGTACACAGCCCCAAAGCAGCCCAAGAAAGGCCAGGGAGTCGCAGGAACAGGTAAGTTAGGAGGTTAGGATGGGCCCCTATCACATTAGTTGAAAGTATAAACAGCCTTCCAAAAGTGATATTCCAGATTGTTCATCCTTGGTCAGTCTGGCCAACCTCACTACCCGTGGTGCATGCCTCTCCAGCTCTGAGATATGAATTCTGGCAGGTGGATAGTGTGCCCTTTGTTTGAAACTGATGAAGGAAGGTCGCAGGTAAGCTCTTCTCCGTGTGGACACCACTCTCTGAAACTGTCCGCCCTCCAGGTAGGTACTGTCCAGTGTTTTGGCGAGAAGGAAGAGCTGCTTTTCACTTCTTTTCCTTGCTGGGTTAGATGGATGGTGACAGCGAATTTTTCTCAACTAGACAGTGAGTGAACCCTCTGTACCTTTCATCATGCTGGACATAAAAAATTGAGTGACATTTGTTGAATGAAAGGAGAGAAGGGGGACTAATATTTCTAAAATGCCTGTTATGTGCGTGGTTTCAGGTGATTTACGTAGATTTTTTTTTTAATCCTCACTCGAGGGTATGTTTTTATTGATTTGAGAGAGAGAAACATTGAGTGCTTTCCATATGCACCCGACTGGGCAGTTAACCTGCAACCTGGGTATGTGCCCTGACCTGGAATCGAACCCATGACCTTTCAGTGTACTGAGCTACTCCAGCCAGGGTAGATTTTATTTGATTCTCACAATTCTGTGAAATAGGTGAGAATACCACCATTTTAGATTCTCAGAGAGGTTTAGGGATTTGGTCTCAGTTATACAGCAGTAAAGGACAGAGTTGAAATTTGAACCTTGATCTGATTTCACTCCAAAGGTTTTCTTCCCTCCTACACTTTGCTGTCTTCCTGTAAGAACCTGAAGAGGAATGAGGGACTGATAGAAACAGCCCTGAGCTACCAGCACTGGGCTGGTGAGAGATATTAAATATTGTTGAATGAAGATGAAAGTATTGCATTCCTTTTAATGCTAGTCACAATGCTGGCAAGAGGATGTTAGGATATTTAGAATTGAACAGTTGCATGGTTGCCATGTGGCCCCAAAGGTCTAAGATATTGTTTGTCCCTTTACAGAAAATGCTTGCTGACCCCTGCTCTAAATCTTACCTGTTACTTTTGGCAGCTGTGCTGTGGATTTCTGGTTCTGTTCTGTAAGCCCTAACATGGCCAGATTTCTAGTAGGCTGTGCCTTTACATTTCATCAGCTGTGTGTTTCTGACTCAATTTAAAGTGGTGGAGTTAATGGATATAGATAAAAAGAAACAACCTAAGGTCCCACCCAGTGAAGTAACTTGATTTTTAGAAATCAGGCAACAACTATAAGCTAATTATACTTCCAAAGAAGAATTATAGAGGCATTTGAACTTAAACATTACTTATACAATCTTATGTAGGCATTTACAAATAAAAAGCAAAGTAGCAATATAGGGGACCCTTCCATTCAAGGGATATTTATATGTAAGAAGTCTTTGTGGGGAAGATGGCTGAAGCATAGCTCTTGAATCTCTTCAGATTTCAATATAAAAACAGAGCAACTAGATATAAATACAAACCTATGGGTAATATTTACAACAAAACCAATTGAAGTGGTATCCTCATGAACCCCCAAATATAAGCAGGTATGGACAAACCACTGACAGCCACAAGGCTTGCATGGTATCAACATTTGCGTGGGAGCAAACAGGGACGCAGTGGGAGAATATCTGAGTCTGAGAATGGGAGAACCCCAAAATAGCCAGTAGGTGTTCATGGGAAATATGGTAGGCCAAGCTGAAATTGGAAAGTGTTTTACCCACTCTTGTGGCTAAGTTCAAGGGGTTGATGATTGGGACTACAAAAATGGGAGCACTCCAGCTCCTATGAACTTGTGAAACTCACCCACTGACCTTCCAGGACAGGTCCCCACACTGAGAAGAAACTGCTGGGAGTGGAATTCAAATTGAGGAGGATAGAGATATTAGAGTGAAGGAGACAAGATTCAGGTAAAGATAGAAGTAGAATAATAAAGTCTCAGGAGGAAGCCACCCTATTTTTTAACTTGATACAAAAAGAACAGAAGAGGGAGCTCTACTCTTAAGAGTTCAGAAAAGTAAATTTCACATAAAAATAAGCAATAGAAAAGTCTCAGAGTCAAACTCCATACAAAGTTGTTATAAGAACAAAGAGAGCAAGGAACAGAATAATATCCCTGCAGACAGTGAGAGATCTCTTCTGTGAGAATGTTTCTCCCTGAACAGATCAAAATTATGACCACTTATTAACATTAATAACGTAAGACATGAGGTGAGAACATAAATGCGAATTAACAGATTATGCCTTAAGAGAAATAGAAGGTTAACAGGAGAAAATTAAGTAAAAAAATTGAGATTTCAAAAGAAAGTGACAAATATTAAAGATAGCAAAGATCCAACAAATGGGGGGGGGGGAGGGGGAGAGAAACAAGAAAACTGTTAAAAAAAAAATAAAAGAGACTTGAAACCACATACTATTAAAAAAAAAAAAAAAGTCCTTGTGAGTTGGGAATTCAGGAATCTGTGCAATGCTGATTTCAGAGAGGAAAAAATGCAAAGCCAGTGAGAAGATCATATGATTCTGAGTATCTGACTCATTTCTCCAGCAATTCACAAACAACCTTCCATTTCCAGGACATGAGATAGGGAGATCAGAGTGTACTGGGACAAGTTACACCATCCTGGAGGACGATGCTAGGCTGACCTCAGGGAGACAGTAATTTTTCTCAGTGTTTCAGACTTATCCTCATAACCTAACTCTGGACTTAGTTACTTTTTTCCTGTCATACACTGCTTATCAGGAGAAAAGTTATAGTATTACATATAGCTGGAAAGTGCTGATTGAATTAAAAACTAGTTGTAGGTTTTTACTAAATAATAAGGAAAACATGAACATCAAACTAGGAAAATAACCAACCAGCATAAATAGACAATTCATCAAAACAAAGCAAAAAGTCAGTATACATCTATAGAAAATGTTAAATTTTGGCCTCCCTGTAATCAATAAATGCAAATGAAAGCAACAATGAGAACGCATTTCCCTTTCCCTACTGCCTCCCTCCCATTGGTAAAGATTTTAAAAGATAATTTCTTATTGGCAGGCCGAAAAGCTGGTGGACTCAAACTGCTAGTGGGAGTGTAAACTGATATGGCATTTCTCAAGGGCATTTGGGCAGGATGTAACAAAATCTTAAAATTGTTTACACACTTTCACTCCACATTTTCATTTTTAGAAATTTCTTCTAAGAAAGTAATAAGAGGTACACACAAAAATGTGCATTTTAAGGATGTTCACCATAGCATTATTTATAATAGAGAAAAATTGGAGGCAGCCCAAAGAAATATCAAACAATAGAAAATTGGATACATTTTGATTATTTTATGTAGCCATGAAAAAACATTTTTAGGATTGTTTTGTCTTTGTTTTGGACACTGTTTTGAAGAATTAAAGGAAATGCCTATATTAAGGGAGAAAAGGAGGTTGTCAAATGATATCATTAATTTTGTTTGGAAAAGGTAAAGCTGCGAGTTTTTGTGTGTACAAAAAGGACTAGGAATACATACATCAAATTATTAACGTTTATTTTTGGGTGGTGAGATTACAGGTTCGTTTTTCTTTTTCTTTGTGTATTTCTATATTTACTAAATTTTCTGCAGTATACATGTACTCTACAGACAGAAAAATTGTGTCAATATGAAATTAAAAAGCAAAATTTGACTGTAAATTTCAAAAGATCTTACTGGCTTTATTCAGCAGTTCCTGAATCAGGCAACATCCAGTCTAGCAGATTGAAAAGAGCTCCAAGGAGCTGTATAAAATGAGAGAATTTTATAAGCAGAAAAGAACAGGAACACAGAAGTTATAGTAGGCAAAACACAGATTGGATGTCTTGAGATTACTTTCCTTTAGGGGATGACAGTGGGTCTATCAGGCAGATTACCTAACTAGTGCGGATCAGGCCGTTCCTGATTGACTGGTTAAAGCTTCCATTTCTGGGACAGCCAAATCTGTAATTAAGTCTCAGCTTGTTGACATAGAGCTTAGCAAAGTGACTTTATTTTGGACCTGTTGTCTTGTTTTTATCAATACAAAATAAAAATAAATCCAACAAGGATGCTTTTGAAAATAAGTCCTTAGCTGTTATGTCCACTCTAATGTTCTCACTACTCTTCCATCAGCACATTCATGTTGTGAGTGTAAATATGTGATTTACTGTAAATATACTGTTTTAAATCACTAGAGTTACTTTCTTTCACTGTGAAAGGTAAGTAATGGCTGTAATCTGAGTATCGTAAATTTTCTACTTCTAAACTAAGGGAAGGGGAAATAACTTTATTTTTATTTATTATAGCTCTCAAAATATTGGAAGGGGAAAAGAAAGTAGATATGACCTTGTTTTCTTGTCCAGCCCAAAGACTTGTTTAAAATGGAAAAGCCCTGGGCCTAGGCTTGCTGCTATCATTGTGTAAGGCCCTTAGGTGCTTAAAGCCTCCATTTCCTCATCCCCAGAGGAGGTCATGTTTTATGGATCAAATGAGGATAATGGTCATAAAAGCATTTTAACACTAACTATAAGGCTTAAGGAAGAATTTTAAGCAGTTTTAATGGTTAAAAAATCAGTTTCAAGCAAGAAATGAATGACAGCTTTGTTTTCTTCCACATCTTTAGGAAATCAGGCGGCACCAAAAACAGCACCCACCTCAACAGGCACTTCCACAGTATTGGTTGCAACAGCAGTCCATGCATACAGATAGTAAGTGGCTGAGAAGGAATGCTTTCTGAAGTTGGGGATGGACTAAACTCCTCTCTTTTCTCAATAAGCCTCTGTTCATTGCTACCCTGCCTTTCCATAGGAAAAGTATCAAAAATGCTTTTTAACTTGCCAGTTTTCCAACGTCTCATAAAACTTTGAGGAGCCATTATCTTGCTCTCTCTCTCTCTCTCTCTCTCTCTTTCTCTCTCTCTCTCTCTCTCTCTCTTTCTCTCTCAATTGCATATACCTCAGCAACTGCCTTTCCAAGTGCTCAAAGAAAGATACTTCACTGAGGTATAAATAGTAGATATTTAAAGAGTAAAGAAATTGTGTAAGAGCTTTATAAACTGCTCACCTCTATTCCTTTCTAGAGATTCAGTGACTAGATTTCCCACTTTTACATAGCAGAAAAGAAAGCTGGTTCTGCTTAGTTTAAGGAAGTATTAACACCTATTGTTTTTGTTTTGCTTCTATAGTACAAATGGTCAATATGTAAAGCAGGGCAAATTTGGTGCTGCAGTCCTGGGAAATCACACAGCCAGAGAGGTGAGATTGCCCCACATCTCATGTATATTTAAGTGTCCCAGATCCTACTCATGAGCTGGTTTCCCTCTGGGCTTGCCCAGTGTCTCATGTGTCAGAGGATTAAAATGATTGTTTGTGTTGAATGTACACTTTTAACATTAGGTATATAGTAACATTTATAGTCATATTTTGCTTATGATCGTGCATTAAAACAAATCCAGCCACTCACTATTTTTAAGTTTAATTTTATGATATAGACCTGGCTTAAGAATTCGGAGTTTTAGAGCAAACATTTACCAAGGACATCCCTTTGTTAGACAATGAGCAACACTTAGTGTACAATATGTCCTTGTACCTGCATTAATGATTAGTATTTATCCTTTGAAAATTTGATGAGATGGACCACCAGTCACAGAGTAAAATATTGGTTTGGGTCAAAAAGAAGATGTGGCCCAGTCGGTGTGGCTCAGTAGTTGAGTATTGACCTATGAACCAGGAGGTTACAGTTCAACTCCCAGTAAGGGCACATGCCCAGGTTGTGGGCTTGATTCCCAGTAGGGGGCGAGCAGGAGGCAGCTGATCGATGATTCTTTCTCATTACTGATGTTTCTATCTCTCTCTTCCCTTTCCCTTCCTCTCTCTAAAATTAATTTAAAAAAAGAAGAAGAAGAGGATGTGGCTAGAAGCCCTGATACTGATTTACTTTTGTGGGTTATATCTAGCTTCAAATTCTGCTCCAGAAGGTTTTGAATATTGTTGAAATAAGCATAAGAAATTACAGAATTTCAGAGATCCAGAGAACGTGGATTCCATACTCCTCAGAGACTCTGAGACACAGAGAGATAAGATGACCTGTCCAGGGTAACTAATATAATAGACAACACTGATTTGTGTTAAAAACAGACAAACAAAAAACTTAATTATGGAAATTTGGAAACATAATAGTGGGACTAGAATAATGAACCCTGAGATACTCATTATTAGGCCCTAACCGTTATTAATCTTATTTTACCTTAAACCCAGCCATTCTTCCTTCTTCCCCCCTCAATTTGTTTTGAGTAAATTTCCAGCATACAATTTTAGCTGTAATTTTTTTTAGTATGTATCTCTGAAAGGAAGGGATTTTTAAAAATGTAACCATTATGCTACTATCACACCTAAAAAAACCCCACAATAATTTTTTGATGTTCATTCACTAGAAACTAGTATTCAAATTTCCCTGATTGTCTCTTTTCTTTTTCCTTTTTTTTTTTTTTTATGGTTTGTTTTAATTAGGATCTAATGAGGTTCATATATTGCACTTGGTTACTGTATCCCTTAAATCTGTTTCATTTTCCCAGCTGGAGGTAAATAAAATCTGGTTGTTCCTTATTTTGTTATGTTAGAGCCATAATGGTTATTATTTAGATCTATTAATTAGTTAGTGGTTGTCATTTGGATCATGAAAATCTGGTATTGGGGTTTTACCACCCTTCATTACTAGATGGGATATAGTACTGTGGCAGATAACAGTCCTACTGTAACAATTATAAAAAAGGAGATAAATTGCAAAAACTACATTTTAAAATTCATTAGAGAGCTGTGGAAATGATGAGGACTAGATGAACTAAAATTTCAGAGAGGGAAGAGCCAATTAATTGAGTGTTTCCTTCTCTTGAAATTTTGAGATGCCTCAGAGAAGAATGAACATTAGGTATGGCTCAAGCACTGAGACCTCTGGGGGCAAAAGACATTGGAATAAACTAGAGGAGCTCCAAATGCAAGATTTGTTTTTCCCCTTAGGACATTGCTGAGTTCTGGGATGGTGTGGAAGTGCAGGGGTTGTGCCTAAAAGGCCGAGGGAAACTTCTACAATCTTATGGTGCATAGGAGATAAAGTCCTATTACAAGATGGGAACCTGTAACAAGCATCTGACAACCTTCCTCTCAATACATTTGCTAGATTTTTAATTTTGTGGGGAGGAGGCTAAAGAACTCAGCTCAGAGTTGCTGATGGGCAGGATGTCCAGGACTGAGAAGTCAGAGACCTTCTAAACTTTCAGTCAAAAACCTAGGAAGATAGTGCTGGAGAATAGGTGCATCCCCATGGAGTGACTCTAAATAGATCCTTCCCTGACCAGCTTAATCTGTCATTGGTTTGCATTGAGGTGATCAGCTCTTCACTATCTGCCTAACATAGGAAAAGGAAAGACCTTTCTCATGCAGGATTGTATATGAACCTTCATAGTCTCATCCTCCCCTCTGGGGTTGAATTTTAATCATTTGTTTAACTGTGGTTTTATGTGTGTGTGTGTATGTGTTTTGTTTGTTTTTTATAGCAAAGGAAATTTATTGAGAAACAAGCATAGACTCCCACGTGGGGAGGGGGAAAGAGTCTCTGTGTGGTTTTTATGTGTATGAATAGTAAATATATATGAAATTTGCCGTTTTACCATTTAAGTGTATAATTCAGTGGCATTAATTACATTCACAATATTGAGCAGCCATCACCACTATCCATTTCTACTTTTTCATCACCCCAAACAAAATCTGTAATCATTAAGCAATAACTCCCCATTCTTCCTTCCCTTATCCCCTGGTGACCTTAATCTGTGTCTATGAATTTGCCTCTTCTAGATATTTCACATAAGTGGAATCATACAATATTTGTCCTTTTGTGTCTGGCTTATTTCACTTAGCATGATGTTTTCAAGCTTCATCCATGTTGTAGCATGTACCAGAACTTCATTCTTTTTTTGTGGCTGAATAATATTCCATTGTCTGTATGTAACATATTTTGTTTATCCATTCATCAGTTGATGGACATTTGGTTGCTTCCACCTTTTGGCTATTATAAATAATGGTGCAGTGAACATTTGTGTACAAGTATATGTTTAAGTCCCTGTTTTCAGTTTTTTTGGTACATAATAGGAATGAAATTACTGTGTCATAAGGTAATTCTATATTTAGCTTTTTGAGGAACTGCCAGACTGTTTCCACAGCAGCTGTACCATTTTATATTCCTACTAGAGGCCCAATGCATGAAATTCGTGCAAGAGTAGGCCTTCCTTCCCCCAGATGCCAGCACTGGCTTCCCTCTGGCACCCGGGACCCAGGCTTCCCTCCAGCTGCTGGCAGGTACCCGGGACCCAGGCTTCCCTCCAGCTGCCAGCAGGTACCTGGGACCAGGGCTTCCCTTGCAGCCCCAGCTTCATCTAGTAGGTTGTCCAGAAGGCTGTCTGGTCTAATTAGCATATTATACTTTTATTATTATAGATAAGCAATATATGGGTTCCAGTTTCTTCACTACCTTACCAACACCTCATTATTTTTTCAGGTTTTTTTTTAAATGTATACTTTAGTAGGTGTGAAGTGGTTTAATTTGCATTTCCCTAATGACTGATGACTATTAATTATCCTTTCATGTACCTGTTGGCCATTTGTTTATCTCTTAGTCACCCATCTAGAAATGAAAACACCAACAAAATAAAGACATTGCAATTACAGTTAAAGAGGAAGGCCAAAATAAAAAGAGATTAAAATGGGTAGTGAGAAGATACAATTTAAAATCCAAGCATTAAGGGATTAACTGAGTTTTGTACCTGTATGAAACACAACCCCTGGCATCTTACTGCTAATTTTTATATTGTCTTTTAACTTCTGTTCTCTGTCTTTTTTTTCTGCTCATCTTTGCTTGAATACAGTATAGGATTCTTCTTTATATCAGTCAACAACAGCCAGTTACTGTTGCCAAGATTCATCTGAGCTTTGAACTAATGGTAAGACTTCCCATATTAGAATCATTAACTCCCTTGGGATCCTATATAATAAAACCCTAATATGCAAATTGACCAAGTGGTGGAACAACTGGTCGCTAGATGCGCACTGACTACCAGGGGGCAGACAATCAAGGTAGGAGCTTCCCCATGGTGGTCAGTGTGCTCCCACAGGGGGAGCACCGCTCAGCTAGAATCTGGGCTCACAGCTGGCAGCTGGCGAGTGCAGTGGCAGTGGCGGGAGCCTCTCCTGCCTCCATGGCAGCGCTAAGGACCCCTCGGGGGATGTCCAACTGCCAGGTTAGGCTCACTCCCCGCCAAGCGAGCCTAAGCTGACAGTTGGACATCCCCCGAGGGGTCCCGGATTGCGAGAGGGCGCAGGCCGGGCTGAGGAATCCCCCTCCCCCAGTGCACGAATGTTGTGCACTGAGCCTCCAGTAGGTTTATAAGAGAAATTGGTCTGTGCATACCTGGTGGAAATTAGATCTGCTCCTTCAGCCCAGAGTGTCAGACTGGATATCTTAACAAAGAATCTTGGAAAGGACTCCTGGCTGCCTTCTGGGAATGTGGACTGGGGGATGATGTATGGAAGGTGGGAGGGAAGAAGAGAGTTCCCTGATATCTCTCTTTGGGTCCACTTTAGTCACAGCCCTTCTATCTGAGTTTAGCAGATTTATCTTCTGTGCTGTCTGGTTGAGTTATGCCAACATTTCTCCTTTCCCCAGGTTCGGCCCAATAACTATAGCACCTTTTATGATGACCAGAGGCAAAACTGGTCCATCATGTTTGAGTCGGAAAAGGCTGCTGTAGAGTTTAATAAACAGGTAATACCATCTTATACTTTCTGTGAAAAGCCAAACACTAATATGAATTTCATTTGATTTAAGGAAAATAACCTGCTAATACTTTGTTAGTGGACAAGCATTAAAAAACCACTAAATTTGTCACTTGAGCTTATTGTATTTCAGGGAAATAATAGGAATACTTAATTCAAATTGCTTAAAAATGAGACTTTAAGAGAAAAAAGATTAAATGTTGTAAACTTAGTTCTTTAAAACAGTTCTACACCCTAGCCAGTTTGGCTCAGGGATAGAGCATTGGCCTGTGGACTAAAAAGTCTCACGTTTGGTTCTGATCGAGGGGATGTACCTCGGTTATATAGGGGACTAAGGGAGTTAGGGTCCTGGTCAGGGTTGTGGTCTCTACTGATTGGTCTTAGGGTAGGGAGTCGTCGATCATTGCATCTGGTCCTGGTGTCAGCCATGGCATTGCTTCATTTTGCTGCGCTGTTTTTCTGGAGCTGAAACACTACTGAGCCTAGATGTTATCTTTAGTTTCATTAAAACTCTATGGTCAATAGACCCGAGGCTTTGTTCCTAAGATTGTTTGCTGCTGACCAGAGCCTCATTGTGTTGAGGGCTTAATGATTAAGGGAGTGGATGTGTAAGGGAGAAAGAGGTGATTCAAGGTGCTTGATGAGGCCAGTGTGAATCGAAAGGAAAGAAAGGAGATAGGTCATATTAAAGAAACAACGTTTCTGCATGGTTACTTTGTCTTTAAAAATGCTTTCAGTATGTTTTTTTAGAAGCTCCCTTTCTTGCCTACATTCCCAAACACTGAAGCTGTAAATCAGTATGGTAATGATAGCTAACATTTATGTGTATTCACTGTTACTTTCCAGGCCCTGTGCCTAGTACTCTACTTGTGTTAGTTCAATCTTCATACCTAACCTAGGAGATAAGCAAAGTTTTTGTCTCCATTTTACAAAATACCCTATGAAATAAGGTTCACAGAGGTTAAGTTATTAGGCCAAGATCACAAGTTAATAAGTGGTTTATTAACTCAGATCTGTACTCAGACTGACTGCAAAGCCATACTCTTAGACACTTTAATTCCTGACAACATTACTGACTTTGGAATGGTTTACTTCTAAACACGTAATCTGATTTGTTAGTGGACGCCACTATTTGGAAAAGAGCATTAGCAAAAATGGAGTACTTAACTGAGCTTAAACTAAGTTTATGCTGTTTCAATTTTTGTCTCCCAGGTGTGCATTGCCAAGTGCAACAGCACCTCTTCCTTGGATGCAGTGCTGTCACAGGACCTCACTGTAACAGAGGGCCCTGCGGTGGAAGTTGGAGATTCTTTGGAAGTGGCCTATACCAGCTGGCTCTTTCAGAATCATGCTCTGGGCCAGGTAAGAACATGTCCCCTGGGAGTCTTTTTGTAATTTAAACAACATGAGGGCTATTCAGGTGTAAGATAGTATAACGGTGAATCGCTGCTGGTGGCAAATAGAAATGGTTTAGGAGCCCTGCTTTAATTCCTACTGTTGCTTTTGGGGCATGGGCATGAAATGCTAATGTATAAAATCTGCTCAGTGCCACTCATTACTTCTACTTAGAGAAAATGGAAACCAGTTTCCCAGGTGTTATTTTTGGTAGTTGTTCACGTGTATGTCTTATCCTCCTATATCAGTGTTAAACTTTATATTCTTAGGGGATTCGGTCTTAAAACTTATTTTTAGACCTTCCAGTTGTTTCTGTCTTTCTTATAGTAGATACTATAAATAGGTTGGACTTGTTGTCTTTTACTATTTTTAAGCTATCAAAAGCTTATGGTATGGTATGTGAGAAAAAAAGTGGATTCAAGTCTCAATTTTATCCTAATGTTACCTTGTTAAGTCATTTAAACTCAAACTATTTTTCCCCCCATTAGTGGATGGAGGTTAAAGGTTAATGACAGGATTGGTATCAGCATCAGATGAGATAATTTATTTTAAAGTTCTTTATAGATGAAAAATGCTTTTAATAGATGAAGTTACTTTTTGTTATAAACCTGGAAAGTCAGTGCCCAGAGATATTCTGTGTGATAATATCCTTTAGCCATGATGTGGTCCCATCTTTCAGCTCTCTTAGGAATTAATTTTCCAGTATATTTGATATTCCCTATTCTAGAAATACTGTGCCTGGTATGTTTAGTCAGTTGCATATCATAATGATTATTATTATTTTTTAAATTACCATTTACTTTGATCAAATTGCAGGTTTTTGACTCCACTGCTAACAAAGATAAGCTGCTTCGTCTGAAATTAGGATCAGGGAAAGTCATCAAGGTAAAGGCTTAATTGTATTCTTATATGGTTTTATCAGTTGCAGTAGGTTTAATTTTGGTTAAGTTTTGGAAATTTGTAACCTGGGTATCTTCTGAGAGCCTGGAAAAGCTTGGTTAAAAATGGGGGGAGCCCAATTGGTGTGGCTCAGTGGTTGACCATCGACCTATAAACCACAGGAGGTCATGGTTCGATTCTCGGTCAGGACACATGCCTGGATTGCAGGCTCAATTCTCAGTGTGGGGCATGCAGGAGGCAGCTGATCAGTGAGTCTTATCATTGATGTTTCTATCTCTCCGTCTTTTCCTCTCTTAAATCAGTAAAAAAATATTTTTAAAAAGGGGGGAGGGAATGTGTTAATGTCTGTATTTGGGAGATTTTTCTGTGAGACAATATCTAGTAATCCCGCCTTATCCTCGGTTTTGCTTTCCATGGTTTCAGTTTCCTATGGTTTAACCACAGTCTGAAAATATTAAATTTCAGAAATAAACAATTCATGTTTTAAATTGTGATGAAAGTTCACCCCGTCCTGCCTGGACGCGAATCATCCCTGCCCTAGCATATCCACACGGTAAACACTGCCTGCCCTGTAGTTGCTTAGTAGCCCTCTTGGTTACCTGTCAGTATTGCAGTGCTTGTTTTCAAGTAAACTTTATTTTGCTTAATAATGACCCTAAAGCCATTCACATAACTTTTATTATAATGTATTGCTATCATTATGTTTTATTAGATATTGTTAATATCTTACTGTGTCTAATTTATAAATTAAACTTTAGCATAGGTATGTATATATAGGAACAAAACATAGTATATATAGGGTTTTGTACTACCTGTGGTTTCAGGCATTGAAGATGGGTACATTTCTTTATTTCCTACCCTTTCTCTTTCATCCTGTAACTCTGGAAATGTTTAAATCCTCCCTACAGCCTAATAGGAAATGAAGTGGAACTGTTTCTTCTAGAAGTGTATCATATGGGTTGATTCTTGTCTGTCTGAGATGTTTTGAATCAGCACTTTTCAATTATTGTGGGAGGCAACTGTACCATAGCAGGAGGAGCACTGAGGTCGGAGTCCAAGAACCTGGGTTCACATTGTGAATTTTTTCTTTATGTGTTATAAAAGGGTATTTTACACATGTGGGGAATTGTTGTGTCAGGACATATTAATGCATTGTAAAGTACTCATTCATCCGCGGGCAAAAGTCTCCATAGCATTGTTTATGATTCCTTTTCTCAGTCTTTTGGAGACTTTTTCATGTAGATCAGAGCAGTTAAAGCATGACCCTTGAAACTAGACAGATCTGGTATTGAATCTTGGCTTAACAAATTACTAACTCTGATATTGGACTGGTTATTTAACCTCCGTAAGCCTCAATTTTCTCATCTGTAAAATGGGGATAATGCTGCTAACCTTATGAGGTTATTTTGAAGATTACACAACATAATGCAAGTGAGTCACTTGCCAGAGTATATGGAAAAATGTATTTAATAAATTATTGCTTTTATTTATCTTTTAATGCCATCCTATTCCAATTTCTCTCATCATCTGAGATAAGTATATTTCATCCATCTCTGGATATGCCAGCTTTTTACAAGTAAATTTAGAAGCAGTATTCTAGATATTCTTATAACCAATGGGGAGGTGGGACATTAGTTGAACTTGAGCTCTCCAGAGGTCCAAACCTGAAAGTGTGGATGAGTGAAACCTGATGATCCTGTACTTCATTTTTTCTTTGGAGGAGGTTTGATGAGCTTTTCCCCTTTTCTGTTTCTTAAAGGCCTGGGAAGATGGAATGCTGGGCATGAAAAAAGGAGGAAAGCGGTTGCTTATTATCCCTCCAGCCTGTGCTGTTGGCTCTGAAGGGATAATAGGATGGACTCAGTCAACGGATTCAATCCTGGTATTTGAGGTGGAGATTAGGCGGGTGAGTGAATTTGTGCTATGCTGTGCTGATGAGTAATCTTTGCTGGTTAAGTAAAATGAGTAAATATGTTTTGGAAAACCAGATTCTGAAGACTTTTTTTTTTTTTTAAGACCAAGGTTTATCCTTCCTGGCTCTGTATTCAGAGTCTAGGAGAGGTCGTGACTGAACAAATTACTTCTCTATACTAACCTTTTTATTTTGTCCTTAAAATAGTGATTTCTACCTAAAGTGCATACTTTTTGACTTAGCAATTCCATGGCTACAAATTTATCCTATCAATTTATTCTCATAAGTATGTAAAGGTCTCTATATGTTGAGAGATACATAAAAATAGATACATAGTTTCCTCCCTCTGCCACATTGCTTGTAATACTAAAAAACTGGAAACAATAAGTGTCTATTGTTAAGAGACTGTTTAAGTTATGTTTTTCTTTCACAGAGTGGACTTTTATGTAGCTCTTAAAGAATATCCAGAATCTATTGTTAAATGAAAGAAGGAAGTTACAAAACAGTATGGATAGTATGGTCCTGTGTGTGCGTGTGTGTGTGTGTGTGTGTGTGTGTGTGTGTGTGCGCGCGCAACTTAACTCTTAATGATTTTTCTCTCTGGAAAACAGTTTTCTAGAATTACTAATAAACAGTAAGATGATTTTTTTTTTAAAGGAGTGATTTTACACGATTTTCTCTGGAGAATGGAAATGGAGTTTAGAAAGTCTTACTTTTTTACATTCTACCCTTTTGTACCATTTAAAATTTTTGTCATGAATTCGTTTAATTTTTGTTACGGTTTTGTAACAAATTGTGGTTAACTAAATTAGCACTGCTCTCTTCCTCCCAAGTGGGGGGGGGAGGGGAAGACCTTTGTTTGCTTTACACTGTGATTGTTAGGCCCAAATGTGATTATGTTATGACCATAAACTATAAAATACAACAAGTAAATATTATGATCATCTTTATTGTAACCATTATTCCTGCTATCACTGAGGAAGGATATGCTTTTCTTCTCAAGGACTCTTTCCTGACTGGACACTTATCTCTGGGGGTCATTTCAGCCCTCTTTCACTGACAGGCTTCCGCTGCCTTTTCCACAGCTGCTAATAGTCTCTCAGTTTTCCTTTGAGTTTGAGGAAATGATGGCTGGTAATAGATAACAAACTAATTTGTATCCATCAAGACTGGCATTTTGTAAACATAAAAATAATTACTTTTTACCAGTAATCTAATAATTTCAAATTGACATGCTTATTAAATTGTCAAGGCTGATACAGAATGATTATGCTCTGTGTGACAAGAGTGTTGAAAAGAATTTATACACTCTGTGTAGAGTATAAAGTAGTTGTTCACCCTTGCTGGTGTGAAATTTAATGGTATATATCAGAAGTCTTAAAAATTAGCATACTTTGCCCTGGCCAGTGTGGCTCAGTGGTGGGGCATCTACCCACTCACCAAAAGATTGGCAGTTCAATTCCTGGTCCAGGGCAAGGACCTGGGTTGCAGGTTTGATCCCCGGCCCCAGTTGGGGTGCATGGGGGAGGCAACCAATTGATGTCTCTCACATCGATGTTTCTCTTCCCTCCTTTCTCCTCTTCCTTCTTTTTCTCCTTCTCCTTCTCTTCCCTCCCTCCCTTACACTCTCTAAAAATCAATGGAAAAAATATCTTCATGTGAGGATTAACAATACAAACAAAAAATTAGCATACCTTTTAACCAACAGTTTAATTTCTGGGAATTTATGCTTTGGAAGTACAGAGTGTCCCATCGCAAAAAATGTATATACACTTTAACAACTGATAGCTCAATTTTGAAAATGAAATGTATTTTAATAAACACTGCCTTTATAACTATTCAAAGTGTATGTATATTTTTTTTGGGTACATCCTATAAGTTATATGCAAATATATAGATATAAAGCTATTCAGAGAAGTATTGTTTGTGATAGAAAGAATTGGAAATAACTCGAATGTCCAACAGCTAGGAATTGGTGAAATATATTTTGTAATACCATAGATATTTATGATTTCCCAGAATTCTTTGGAGATATTTTTTTTGGTACATAATAGTAGTTAAGGGCATGACCCTTGTAGTTAGACATACTCTTCAGTAGTTAAAAGTGATGTTGTAAATCATTAATTTAGTAACTTGGAAATTGGTTAATATATCAATAAGTGAGCAAAGCAGATTGCAAAACAGTTTTTTTGTAAAAACACACATACACCCCCCCCACGCACATAGATAAATAAATAATATTGTAAATAGTGAAATACTACATCCAAAATTCTAACAATGTTATCGTTTAGTGGTTGGATTATAGATGATTCTTGCCCCCCTCCCCTTTTTGGCTTATCTGCATTTTCTGATTTGTCTACAATGAATAGATTATGACTTATGTAATAAAGAATAAGTAAAATACAAGGAGGATGGAGGGGAAAGGGTGCCTTTTTGGTGACCTGTTTCACCTGTGGGTTCTTTCCTTAGGTGAAGCTTGCCAGAGATTCCGGCTCTGACGGACACAGTGTTAGTTCCCGGGATTCTGCCGCCCCTTCTCCCATACCTGGTGCTGACAGCCTACCTGCTGATCCTGTTGTGTCACCACCCACATCGGTGCCTTTCAAGTCAGGGTCAGATACTGGATTTGTATCAAGCTCTATTTGTCCATAAAAACTATTCTTAGAGAGGTTTAGAAATAGGGGTATAGTTGAAAACTAAAAAAAAAAAAATTTAAGTAACTTAAAAATGTGATGAGGAAAATGGGAAGATACTTGCATCAGATTTTTCTGACAAAGGATTAATACTCACAGTCTGTAAAAGCACTAACTCAGATATTTAAGAGTGCCTGCTAACCCCTGGAATACAATTGGTTAAAAGGCATAATCACAAACTACATATTGAAGGAAAAAAATGTAAATAAGCATTTGGATAGAAAATTATTCATCTTCATTAACTTTCAGAGATTAAGCAAACTAAAGAGTTAAATTTTGTTTTACAGCTAGTGGCAAACATTTTCAAAAACAATTTGTTTATCAGTATAATTTGGACTCGTGGTTATGTATTTTGTTTTCATCTCAAGATATGTTCTATTTGCTTTCAGGGAGCCAGCTCTTCGTATCAAATCTAATTCCCTCAGTGAACAGCTTACAGTCAATACAGTGAGTATATGAATCTGTCTTCCCTCACCTCCAGTTTGCTGAAAAGTTTTCATGTATGGGTAAAGATAAGAAAATGTTGAGAACTGTAAATGTAGCTGGAAGTCAATAGTTAGTTTATTCATTTCCCCTTACTTCTGCATAGACAGACCTGGGTTCAAATCTTTATTCTTAAAATCATGTGGCCTCCAGAAAGTTACCTAGCTTCTCTGATCCTCAGCTTCTTTATTATTAAAATGCAAATAATTCTCACAGCTTCCTTATAGAGTTCTTGTAACGATTAGATAAGTTTGTAAAACACTAAGCTCAGAGCCTACTTATAGTATGTCTTCATAATCTCTCAAGAGATTTTTATGAGGTTTACATGAAATAATGCCTATAGAGTTTTTAGTATTATGTCTGGCACATTGTAAAAGTGCATAACATTAACTTACTATTATTGTAATTATACTACATGTCTACATATTTTCATTCTCTCAGGAATTCTGTACTAATTCACCAGCTAGTTGACTTTGAACAGGAAGACACTGGCCTCTATGTTTCCCCAAATGTAAGATAAGATCAACACACTATTATAGTAAAATTTGGATTTGAATATCTTAAAGGAGGATGTATACTAGTTTGCTGCTGCCCTGCCTGCTTTGTGATGGCATCTGAGTTTGCTACATGTGGATGAGATGATAACTAAAGTACTTCAGGTTCTAAAGTTCTGTGACCTTCACCTACCATATTTGGAAACAAGATGATTGTGTGGAGTGAAATTGATAAGTAATTTCTCTCTAACCCTAGTTTGCTCGTTTATATTCAGCCCAAAGCAGGAATTATTAAGCAAATAATTGATCTGATATGTGTAAAAAGTGATTTCCTAATTAAGCCAAAGAATCAGAAGAAAACTGAAAAACAATTATAATTTTAGATTTTTAAACAATCACAAAAAATTGTCCAGTATTGGTTCTATTGTGCTTTCTAAACATGGCTACTTTTGTCAACTATTTCTAAGTTTCAGTAACCTTTAGTACACTAGTGATCTCCTGCCTTTCTTTTTAAATTTTTTTTAAAAATTGAGGCAAAATTCACATAACATAAAATTAACCATCTTTCTCTTTTTTACATTTAAATTTTTATTTTTTTGTTTTGAATAGGTAATTACAGTCAAATAGTATAGTTAGCAAAACAATATAACAAGATATACATTGAGAAGACTGATTCCTACCCCCATCTCACCACTCATTCCATCTCACCCCTCTTAGATAACTGCTTGATTTAGTTTCTTACATATTCTTTCAATTTTTCTTTCTGTAGATGCAAACAGATTTGTATATGTGTTTTATTTCTCTTACCTTCTTTCATAAAAAATTGCATAGTATATATTATCTACCTTGCTTTTTAAGTATAATATATATAACGATATCTTTCCATATTAGTGTATACAAAGTTTTCTCATTCTTATTTTGTCTTTAGGTCATAGTATTCTATTGTATGGAGTCTTCTCTTGACAGAGCCAACATTTTTTTTATTATGCATCTCCATCAGTTAAGGAAAAAATGAGCACATATCTCAGTCCATGTCTATTTACAAATTATACAATAAAGTTCTGTCAATCCTTGTAAACAGGTTTATTGCTTTTTTACTGTAGCTTTAAAATAATTTAAAAATAGAGTTTATGATAATTTCTTTCTGTGCTCAATAGATCATCTTATGTCCTCTCCACTGAAGGCTGTACTTTGGACCAGTTAATGGATGCATATGCTTCTAGTACAGGGGCTAGTGTGTAGTCAGGGTTACTACACTAGTGTGTAATATGTAGTTAGTGCCAAGTCATAGTTAAATGAACCCGAATTTAGAACAGAGAGCTCCTGTTTCCTTCTCTCCCCACATCTCTTCTGAATATCTACCTACTGAATTTTCCCCGGACTTTTGAGAGGGTACAATCTAAAATGCCTCTTTCCTTTAATCTATACTTTATATTTCATCTGTAAAATGAGAATAATTATGCCTGGTGGGGAGACTTGATTGAAATGAAATAATACATATGAAACCACTTTGTCCAATCCAAACATATAGGAAATTATTTTTACTGTTATTATTATGTATGACCCTTGTATGTTTCTAGGCCAGAAAATGTTCTCATTTTCTAGAAGAGATGGTTTCAACTAGATATGTCAGGGGGACTTGTTGAGTATGATGCAAGAGCCAAAGCCATAGAGTTAACTGAAGGTAATGAACCTTGATAACAGTGATTTTTATGACTTTCCTGTCTTTTTAGAATCCTGATACAGTCAAGGCCAAGTTGATCTCTCGGATGGCTAAAATGGGCCAGCCCATGCTGCCCATCTTTCCACCACAGCTGGATTCCAATGATTCAGAAATTGAAGTATGTTCCCCTGACTGTATTAGAATGACTAGTGCAGAAGTTGCTATCATCTGTTCCTTTGGTTGAAATTATTGTTTTTTCTGCCTCTAACCCAGAATCATTATTTAGAGATTTTGTATTCAAAATGATACAGGTTGTTATTGGTACTTGTGTTTCTATTATGATAGCAGTTCCTCTGAGAAATGGAAGCAATTTCATACATCTGCCACAAGAACTGGCATTTTAAGTAGGTAATTTAGCCTTCCACTAGAAACTCTGTTGCCAGTAAAAATCACTCTGTAGGCATCATGATGCCCAGCTCATGAAAGATGCTCAGCTTATATTTGTTGATTGAATGTTCAGGCCCTCTTGGGAAATGGTGGTCTTCCACTGACGTTATCTATACTAAAGATAACACTGTTGTGTCTTTTGGCATTGTATGTGGTGTGATTTTTTTTTTTGAAGTTCAAGAATTTTGTTGCAATCAAATCAGCTTTTTCCCTTTTATGATTAGAAAGCTTTCCCAATCACATGTGTTTTAAAGAAATACTTATTATTTTACATTTAGATCTAAAATTTTAACCCATCTTAAAATTGTATGATATGAAATACTTTAATTTTAATTCTTTTCTCATTGGTTGGTTCTTTATTGATGAGACCATCCTTTTTCAATTGAAATGCTTAATAGAGATTGATTTTTTTATTTTGATTTTTTGATGTAAAACATAGAAAAGGTCATACTCCTAAGAAAAATTTTCCAAAATAGCTTTATTTTTTATAACTTCGTTTTATCTCATTTTGAAAAAGTGGTAAGTAGATTTAACACTTAAAGGAGAGATTTCTGTTGTTATAGGATTGATTTTTATCTGGTCTCTGGAAATGAAATTTGGACAAGATCATATTCTTACTAAAAATTTCAAGTGTTACTTATTCATTATAGAATAATTTGAATTATAAAGAAAGAAGAAACGTATTTGATAAAAAGGGCATTCTTCTCTATATATTGCTATGTAACCTGATTTTTTAACTTAGTGTCATGTCATAAACATTTATGTTAATATCAATAATATAAATAAGGTAAATAAAGCAAAGCATTGTTATCTTTAAAGGCAATCCAGTGCTCTATTATATTGATTTGTCATAATTCCATTCACTCTGTTGTTAGACATTTAGGTTAATTTAGAGCTATAGTGATATAAAAGTGGGATGCTTTTCCAGAAATGCATAATACATTTCTGAGTATGTCGGGAACAAGAGGAAGCATCACAGTAAAAGAATGAGATTTCAGACCTTGTGTAGCAAAGCAGGTCACAGTCACTATACATTGTGCCTCAGGTTTTTCTTTGCCTTCTCTAAATAAGGAAGATGTTTGTAAGATAACTTTGTTTAGAGTTACAGTAGAGAACAACAGTGCTTTGATTTTTATGAACAGAAAGAATGGGGGAAAACACTCTAAAAGTATATTATCCCCAAAACATTATGGTAACGAGATGCAGTGAATCCTGGTCTATCTGTTTTCATTGAGTACCTTCAGGTCTATGGAGATTATTTAGCAGGAATGCAGAGGCTGGATTATTCCCTGGGTTTCCTTGCAAGAGACCCCTCTTCTGTGGGAACAGATAGGTCAGTCTTAAGGTCACTGCTATTTTGGTAAATGATACATCCTGGAGAGCAGGCAGTTTTGCTGCCTCAAATAATAAAACTTGAACAACTTAGAATATTTGAGGAAGTTATATTCAATTATTTGGTAAGATTTACAGGGAGAAGGGATTTTACTCTATTATGTAATACAGTGCTTTCTCCCCAAAACCCACACCCCGAACTCTTGCCTTCCTGCTTGCTTTTCCTTCCTCTTCTGTGTTGTAAGCAGGGTTAGGGTGGATAGTCAGCCTTAGTCTTCAGCTAAGGACTCATACATAATAACGAAAACGCTGGTTCCTGTTTCAGGAAGTCAATGCTCTGCGAGGAGCTGGGCAACCCATGCCGACTCCATCCATTCAGCCCTCTCTTCAGCCTGCCCAGCCAGTGCTACCACAGGTTACCACACACGGTAAGGAAGCCGCTGTGACTCTGGCCTTGAATTGGGTCAGCACCAAAGGTATCATCACTATTCTTCATATTGTTAGGCTGCATCGTTTTAGTACTGAGAACTGGACTAGAATATAAAACTTGTCAGTACATCCCTGGGTAGGGCATTTTCAGACCTGGTGGTGTATTGAGTCTGCTTGCTGTGTTGCATTGACAGTTTTGGAATTATGCACTCAGCTAATGAGGTATCTCCCTCTGTATAAGTCTGCGCTTCCTGTCAGCTGATGGATTGTCTGTTTGAGTCAAATGCCCCTGAGAACACCCACTTTGGTTCCACTAGCCCAATGGTCGGCAAACTGCGACTCGTGAGCCACATGCGGCTCTTTGGCCCCTTGAGTGTGGCTCTTCCACAAAATACCACGTGTGGGCGTGCACGTACAGTGCGATTGAAACTTCGTGGCCCATGCGCAGAAGTCGGTTTTCGGCCTGGGCGAGTCTATTTTGAAGAAGTGGCATTAGAACACTCAAGGGGCCAAAGAGCTACATGTGGCTCGCGAGCCGCGGTTTGCCAACAACTGCACTAGCCCATAGCTGAGACTCCAGTAGAATTGGTTTTAAAAGATTAGGTGAGGAAAGTGGTCAAGGCTGAAGCCAGAAGGTTTGTAAGGTGCTACTTTGGACTCATACAAGCAAGGGTGGGTAATGGTGAAAACTTCTTGCTTTATCTTAGCACCTCAGCCGTCTGTTTCTGGACTCCAAGCACCCTCTGCCGCCTTAATGCAAGTTGCATCTCTCGATTCCCACTCTTCAGTTGTACCTGGAAATTCCCAGTCCTTTCAGGTAATAACGTTTAAAAACCATGTCATTTATAATCTGTAATTTATAATGGTCCCAGTCAGTCTCTTTTCTTCTTCCTGCACAGTTCATACAATAGCAGCTTTCTACAATCAGAGATTATAGTTTTTCCCCTTCCTGAACCACCACTTTTTCATCCCTAAACCAGTCAAAGGATTACGTGCCTTATGGGTTGTTTTAAAGATTAAGTGCAAGAACAGACAAAGCATCTGGTTCAAAGCCTGGCACACAGTCAAGGCCCAATCCATGTTTGTTTCCTTTTCACACATGCCTAGCGGAGGGATACACGTCTTCTGTGTTCTCTTCTTTCAGACAGCTGATAGGCTAAGATTCTGCCCTGTACTCAGCATAGTAATTGCAGGTTGAGGGTGGAGGCTACATAGAAAGTACAGCTGGACTCTGTCCTCTAGAAGTGACTCCTTGAAAAGTAGGTTTTTTTCTGTTTTTACAGAAGGCAGAGGCAGCAGCCTGTCTGCCTCTGCTGACAGTTTGCCAGGATAGTGGACACTTCCTTCTGCTCCTGTACCTTTGATGGATAAGACATACTCCCAATGATAACAGGCTCACTTCTTTGATGATTCTTAATGGAGGGGTGGAGTGGTGGTGGACAAGGTGTATCAGAATTGAAAAAGTCCCACTTGCTTTCTCTCCACTCCCTGAAGGAGAATTGTCATCCCATAGACTAATATTATCCTATCTAATAAAGAGGGAATATGCTAATTGACCCTCACACCATCACAAAGATGGCGGTGCCCACAGCCAATAAGGAGGGAATATGCTCATTGCTGCCCCGCCCTCAAAGATGGCAGTGCCCACACAGCCACAAGATGGCAGCGCCCAGTCCCCTCAGCCCCACTGGGGTGGGCAGGCGTGTGGCAAGGCTGGGCCCGCCCTACGCACCTGCCTCCGGAGTCCCCCAGTCCCCTCAGCCCCCCCAGCCGCCCAGGGCCAGTCTGAGGTGTAGGCAAGCCTCGGATGGTGGCAGCCAGCAGTGGTGGCAGCAGAGGTGTGATGGGCCTTCCCCTGATTGCCAGGTCGCCTTCCGCCCCTGAGAACTCCCAGACTGTGAGAGGGGGCAGGCCAGGCTGAGGGACCCCGCCCCCCGCCAGTGCATGAATTTTCATGCACCAGGCCTCTAGTTTAATATATAATTAATGGGTAGTTATATATCTGAAGTTATATAAGCTTCATTTCTTTAATTCAAAGAATAATAACTACCATCATTAAAATAACAGCTGCCGTTTGTTGAGCATTTACTATCTGCCAGGCACTTAACTTATTAGCTGTTAGGAACATTACCTATGTATCACTACATTTCGTCCACACAACGACCCTAAGAAGTGGTGCTACTGTTTTCATTCTATATTTGAGGTGACTGAGGCTCAGAGGAAAACAGAGCTCTTGGCTACACAGATAAGCAGAAGGTAGCAGGAGAGAGGCATCCTTGGGAACCTGGTGGATTTAGTTTGGCATCTCAGTGAATAACTCCTTTTACCTCAATGGAAACTGAGCAGAGTTGTCTTAGTTTTAACATTTCTTAAACCACCAATAGGCCTGATGGCTGAGGAACGAATTCCTACTTAATCAAATCGTATCACCAGAGGACTGAGGAGTGACCTGACACCCTTCCCTCCCTTTCTGGTAGGACTTCAGTGACTGGGCTACAAAGCTAATGCTCGTGCTGCAGTTCTTAATACCAAACCCAATCTCATCCATCTGCAGCTTCACTAAGTTTGAGTCTCCTTCCAGCTTGTCCACTTGATTCTATCAAAGATAAATTAAGCGAAAAGGAGAGGCACAAATGTTTATAAACCAGCTGTAACTTGGCATTTTCTTAGCCCTATGCAGGTATGCCAGCCTATGGTTATCCCCAGGCATCAACTGTCACCTCCCAGCTGCAGCCCGTTCGGCCCTTGTACCCAGCACCGCTCTCTCAGTCTCCCCATTTTCAAGGTAGGTAGTTTCCCGTCATATTTTGCTGTGCTTTCCTTCCTCCCATCTGGTTTTCAGGTTTACTCCAATAGATCTCTGCCCTTTTCTTCTTATCTTTTTAAAAGTAGCTTTCTCGAGGTATCATTTACAGACCATGCAATTCACTAATTTTAAGTGTATAATTCAATGATTTTTAAAGTGAATATATAGAATTGTACAACCATCACCACAATCCAATTTTAGAACATTTCCATCATTCCCCCCTGCTCCAAAAAAACCCCTCATCCCACTTTCTGGGTTTTGTTTCTGGAGTCAGACGCGCTACCATTGCGCCACGAGGTCCCTGGTTTTGTTTCTTGCATTTTTCCCCCAGCCCTTTTTGAATTCCTCTGTCAGTGTGGCTCTGTAGAATTTATTAAAAATAGCAAAACATTGGAGGAAATTGGGAGAAAGTACGATGGCTGTTTGTGGATGTGCAATATCTCAGGTGAAAGCTGATCTATTAAATTTTTTAAATTATGAAAATAATATACTTTTATTAAAAGGCCAAATAACTCAAAAGTGAAAATTACTGTCCTCCATCATTAAAACCCCCTGCCCATAGGATACTGTTATTAACAGTTACTTAGGTAACTTTTCAGGTATCTTGTATGCATGTACAAGTGTGGTTGTCTAGTGTATAAAACAAAACAAAATAAAATGTAAACAGCTGGGATGGTGTTCTGCCTTGTTCTGAAGCTTGTCTTTTACGTAATAATCATCCTTGCTCTTAGGATAGTGGTTGGAAGAACAAGTATATTCTACAACATAATTTATGGGTTTCCTGGATGCAACCTTTGTCTGGAAGCCCTGTCCCTTCTCTGTCCAGGAAACCATGAAATCTGTCATCTCAGTATAGTTACCATCCCTCCCTCCTCTCCTTCAAGAGACATGATTGTGCCTGTGTGTCACCAAATAGTTAATCTTGCTTTTCTTTGTGCTCCTTTTATACATTCTGTTGTAATGATCTGTTTACACGTCAGTCTCTGCCCACCAGACTGTGAGCTTGCCTGGGGTAGGAACCATGTTTTATTAATTGTTGTATCCCTGGTACCTGGCACGCAGTTGGATGAATGGAGAAACAATCTGAGCTGCTAGTGCTATTGCAGACGCAAGTGAGCATACTTGTGCCCTTGGACCAGGCTGTATCCCCTGGTGCATTTTGCAGGAGGATAATCTGGTTATTGTTAGCAGCCTTTTGAGTCTGTCTGCTCTACATCTTCTCCTGAAGTGTCAGTACAGCATTTTCTGGTATTTAGAAATGTTTCTTTCTTTCCTCTGCTCAGAGAGCTGTTGGCTTTTCCTCATACAATGTCCTCTACTCCAGTTTCGTAAGTTTCTTTTTTACTTATTTCTGTTTAGGATCTGGTGACATGGCTTCATTTCTCATGACCGAAGCCCGGCAGCATAACACTGAAATTCGGATGGCAGTCAGCAAAGTGGCTGATAAAATGGATCACCTCATGACCAAGGTGCCTGTCGGGTTGGGGACTGTGTTGAAAATGCATACAAGCAGGGGGTACAAATAGGGAGCAACCAGGGCTGTAGGTAAACTCTTTCTTGGTTTCCTGTATTCATAGTAGTTATTTCCCTAGAGGATAGTTATTGGGGTCCAGTTAGCAGAAGAAAGCTCTAGTTTGTATTAGAGATTGTCTCAGAACCTCAGCCCTCTCAAAACAGTGATTCTCTCTTGGGTAGGTTATATTTCTCCACTTAAAACTTTCTCACTAGTCGTTCTGGCACCCCTTCTGTAGGTTGAAGAGTTACAGAAGCATAGTGCTGGCAATTCCTTGCTCATTCCTAGCATGTCAGTTACAATGGAAACAAGAATGATCATGAGCAACATCCAGCGAATTATTCAGGTAAGGTGATCAGGAACAGAGCATAGCCTGGAGTCTTGCCCCTGTTCTCTCCCAAGACTTACTACCCTTTAAAACCTCCGCTCCAGAAATAGAGAGCATGTGATAAATGCCACACTGAGGTGGGAAATTCTGGAAAATCCATTATGGCTTAATTCCAAGTGACATCACTTTATAGTCAGAAGGAAACATTTCTCTTTGAGCATATTTCAGAATTTTGCTTTATTTTATAGCCATTTATATGTTTAATCTATTGGGCATAGTGATTTGTATCCCTCAGGTATAAGTTGTTTTAAGTATTATATAAGTTTTTTATCTCAAAATATGTAACGTCGCTGTCCAAGTTGATTCCCTTTTATCTGGCACTTTTCTCTTAAAAACTTAAGATATACATTATACATTTTGAATCCAGGAAAATGAAAGATTGAAGCAAGAGATCCTTGAAAAGAGCAGTCGGATAGAAGAACAGAATGACAAGATTAGTGAACTAATTGAACGAAATCAGAGGTAATGACAGGTACGGGGCACTAGCTAGGATGGACAAAAGGGTTTAATTTGTAAATGCCCAAGTCAAATAAACATATTTGTTTAGGGCAATTTATCTTGTCTTTCTCCTACTTCTGTTTCCTGCCTGTCATGTGAATTATTGTCTGTTTTCTAAGTGGTGTTTCAATAGAAAGAGCTCAGTAGACTGTGATATAAGACAGATCTGTGTTTGAACCCAGCTCTGCTCTTCATTTCTTACCTGGCTTTGGGTATCGTGTTTATTCCTACTGGCCCTAGTTCCCATAAAAGTGATGCTAATACTCAGAAAACTGGTATCAACTCTTCCTCTTCTGTGTAGGTTGAATCTCTTTAATTAAGGAGAACCTCACTGATTTCCCAAGCATTTTGTAATTTTTCCAGATCCTTTTGAAGATTTAAGGGTGGGTCACGGATACATGTCATAGCATATAGTGTTTCACTTAAAAAATCATTCTCCCATATTTTTCTTCTTCATGTCTCTTATCTCTCACATGAAGGGGGGCAAGGAGGGGCTTTCTTCTCTTCCCTCTTGCAGCCTTCTTACTCCAGTCTCTTTTGCCTTCTCATCCCCTTTCACCACAACACACACCCTTCCAATTTCTCTTCTCTTCATTATGCAAATTCAAAGCAGTTCACCTCCAGCCCAGGTTCCTGACTCCAAGAAAAAGCTTTTATATTGTTGTTCATGAAGGTAGAGAGCAACGTTGTGAGGATTGAATGTGTGTTACACCTGGAATACATTTGATGCTTCATAAATGTTTTCTTTTTCCCTATTTATTTCATAGGTATGTTGAGCAGAGTAACCTGATGATGGAGAAGAGGAACAACTCACTTCAAACAGCCACAGAAAACACACAGGCAAGGGTATTGCATGCTGAACAGGAGAAGGTAAAGTAACTGGGGAGAGAAAAGCCCAGGTCAGGATGTGTAGAGCTCAGGAGTGGTCCTGTGTACGTAATTACCAATCTGCTTTTCAACAGAATTTTTGCCATCATTGGGAAGAGAACTAGAAATCTTCCAGTAGATTTTAATATGTCCATCATCCAGATATCTGTTATGTAATATACTTTGCAATAAGTTGACTCAGAACTAATCACTGATCTTAGTAATTTATGAATTATACAGCTTATTATAAATTAAATTTATTCTGTTGATAAGAAAGTAGGCAACTGTAAAAATGCATGTAAAGTATAAGAGCAGTAATGGTAGTTGCAGTATAATAGTGCAGGAGAGAGGGTTCAACCCCATGACTACATTGCTATCCAGAAAGCAAGATTAGTCACGAGAAGAGCAACCACTTACTGCCTTTCCTGTTAGCTGATTTCTAATTTTTACAGGAGCACATCAGTTCAGGTGAAATTAAGGTGATATTTGTCACTTGTTTTTACCATTCCTTTTTATTAACGTTCTTTTAATCATCATTTTCTTTATCACTCTTAATACACAGAATATCATCAGATTAGATTTTGCAACCATTATTTTACTTCCGTTTGTCTAGTGCAGAGCACCATTTAACATACATTAAGCAGTCAAAAGTTGAAGCATTCCCTTCTTTTATTAGCTCTGTTTTTCTAAGAACCCCCAAAGCAGTAACTCATGGGGCTGATCTTTACATTATAGGACTAATGGTAGTGCAGTACTACAGGGAGGAAATTATAGTTGATTGCCATTGAAGACATTCAGTTTAAATTTTTAAATTTCCTTTTTTATTTAAAAAAAAATGCATGTAGAAAAGTTAGGAAATGGTAGGAATAACTTTTTTTCATGTATCAGATTGGTGATGTTTACCAATAGGTTGTGACTGTATCCAGTGCCATTAATATTCTTGGACAACACCATTCAGGGTAGTTGTATCATAATTTGCTTAATTTAGCCCATTTTGAGCATTTTATTTTTTCATTCTTTTCCAACTATATACAATGCTACGTCAAACATCCTTGTAGCAACATTTTTGTAATCTTCCAAAGTATTTCCTAAGGACAAATTTCTTCAAGGGAATTCCTGAGTCAGACACTTAGTACATTTGAAGGTCTGATTTTAGTTCAATGCATATTGAAGGTGGGCTTAGCTCCCTTTCTACCAGTTCAATCAGCATAGAGTATGTGAGGTTGGGTCATCACTTAGAGACAAAGAACACCCATTTTAAAGTGACGTCATACTTTGTTACTCTTCAGGCCAAGGTGACGGAAGAGTTAGCAGCAGCCACTGCACAGGTCTCTGACCTGCAGCTGAAAATGACTGCTCACCAAAAGAAAGAAACAGAGCTGCAGATGCAGTTGACAGAAAGCTTGAAGGAGACAGACCTCTTCAGGGGCCAACTCACCAAACTGCAGGCCGAGCTCTCAGGTAAGTCCTGTGTAGAGAGGGCTGGGACTTTGACCATTTAAACTAAAGGAATTCAACTGTTTCCTTCCTCTCAATACCTTTGGCATAATGCTCATGAAGTTTGTGAAGACTGAGCCAAAAATTAAGGTGGGCCGGTAAAAACCTGCATGATGGTTTGACGTAAAGGACAACAGAAGAACTGACTATGCGTGTAGAATTGATCAGTGGCCACAGTTCTGCTTTGTTTGAGCAAGTGTTGGCCTTCAGTATCTTTGGACTTACAGTTGGCCTCGTAGGCCTGGACGTTAGAGTTGCTCTAACTCTTGACAGAGGAAGTTTTTGAAAGAGGTGCTTCCTGTACTGGTTGCCTGTTTCCTGGAGAATAGATTGCAGCTCTTTAGCCAGCACTCAGGGCCCCTCCATCTTGGCTTATTTCCCATTATGCTGCTCAGTTCATCCTGGCTCTACTCCTCAGCACATCTGTAGTTCTTGTCTTGCTTTATGTCCATGCTGTTCTCTGGACTTGGTGTGCCCACCCTCACCAATATTCCCATTTCCCCCCCAAAATCTGCCTCTTTCAGAAGATTTCCTTGTTTTTCCCCTACAATATTTGATCTTTAAAAATTTTTTTCCTCAGGCATCATTACAGCCATTCTCACATGTTGCCTTCGATCAGCCCTATTTATATGTATGTTTTCCCCTCTAGACTGCAAGCCCCTAGAGGGCAAGGATGGTGTCCCGCTCATGACTGGACAGGCCTTTCTTAAAAATTAGTGTTAATTCAGTGCTCAAAGGTGGCACAAAGGTGAAGCCATGGTGACTTGGATAGAAGATTTGGGAAGACCAGCATGTTGATGCATCCACCTCAGTGAATAGAAACAAACGTGGAAGACTCAGATGGGACCAGTGGGTGGAGCTGGAGCAGCAGCAGAGTGGGGAAGAAGCAAACTTCACTGCCTGATAGCTAAAAAAACAGTGATGTCTTAAAGATAAATCCCTTTTCTTTTAGAGCATAACCTGGGTGCACATGAGAGATAGGCTTAGATTTAAATGTACAGATACCTTCTTTTCTGCTTTTGTGGTGCCCTGTGACAATTACCTCAAGAGTTCCATAGGGTCTCACAAGTTTTCTAAACAAAATAAATGATGCATTACATTTTAAAGAGATATTTCAAATAGCTTTCTTTGAGAAGGCATATTTTGAAAGCACACTTTTGGTAGAATATCCCAGCTACCAAGAAACTTGAGAATACCTTACCCAGCCAGTGAGAAAGGGCTGGCCCAATACCAGACAGATCTGTCTAACGTGCTAAGACAGTGACTGCAATGGAATTGTGGGAGTGATATATTTTTAAGGTGGCCTCTAACTGCTTGGAACTTTTCCGTTTTTTACGGGTTAGTGGGGAAGTCACTATATGGCTTGTTGAATCTATGGCTGGTCAGTGAGGGGGTAACTGAACGGACGGAGGGAAGATGCTTGTGTGGTAGGACTGGGAGAGCACAGAATGCAGCTTTGAAGAAGCTCCGGGATGCTGTAGAGCATGCTGTGGCTCTGGTTCTGCAGCCAAGTCTCTCTGCTGTTACATCCCAGAGCTCCAAGAAGCCTCTGAGCAAGCACAGTCCAGACTCAAAAGTGAAAAGCAAAGCCGGAAGCAACTGGAACTCAAGGTGACAGCGCTGGAGGAAGAGCTGGCTGACCTTCGAGCTGAGAAGGAGTCTCTGGAAAAGGTAAGTTTTACAACTGAACTGTCTCTGTTGAACCCCAGTGGCCAGGATTAGCTGTTTAATACACATTTTTACTTTGCTTTTAAAGATTACAATAGTATTCAAATAAGACAGAAAAGTCTAAAATTAAAATAAATTTTATCTTAAAAAATAAAATTTTTCTTTTTCCCCCGTCTAATCTCATATGTTAGAGGTAGCTATAAACAATGTGTCCTTCTAGGTTGTTTTCTGTGTGTATAAAACATACACACACTCACTTATACCTACATACACATAGCTACACTGATGATCATGTTTTAACAATAATGGGATCATATTTAATGCTTTTTCACAACATTATGGACATTGTACTAATGACAATGTGAACTTTCTCATTCTTTTTAACTGCTGCATAGTCTGCTACAAGGTGGTACCATAATTTACTTCACTATTCACTTATTGATGGATATTTGTTTCTATTTCAAGCATTGCTGCTTTTGGACATCCTTGTACTATATAACTATTTTCGGAAATTTATTTGAGCATTCCCATAAAATAGATGGTTTGAATTAGAATTGCAGGATCAGAGGAAATGCTACACATCTAAAGTTTTAAAATAAATATATTGCCAGGTTATCAGAAAGCAGAGTGGGCTGGCTTACATTTCCAGCACCCTTGTGCGTAAACCGTTTCTCCATCCCTTTTTCAAATCTGCATATATCAAGTTTTTCTAATCTTTATAGTCTGATGACACATGCTATCTTGTTTTAACATCTATTTTTGTTAATAGTAAAGCTTTCATATATTTATTACCTACTTGTTTTCTTCTGTACCTTCTTTCCTTTGCCATCTTTTCTATTATAATATTAGTTTGATTTGTAAACACTATTAAGGGTATTAATCCTTTGCCAGTTATAGATGCCACAAATATTTTTCTAGTTTCTGTTTTTAAACTTTATTTATAGAATCTTTTGTTGTGTTAAAATTTTAATATCAGGGTAATTTCAGCCCCGTTGAACAAAGTGAGCAAATTTCTGTCTTCTCTATTTTCTGGGATGGTTTAAATATAAAAAGAACAAACTATTTCTGAGGTTTCAGTAAAACTCCCTAGTGAAGAAAATCCTTTTGGCCTAGTGCCTTTTAGGAGATAAATATTTAGGCTCCATTTTTTAGTTTCTTCTATGATTTTTATCAGTGTGGTGTTTGTGGTTTTTTTTAACCAATTCATTCTGATTTTGTGGCTGTTTTCAGTTTTTCATTGTTATAGATCCTTGTAACACAAAGTCTTCATGAACATGACTTACTGTTTCCTTAAGATAAATTATAGTTTGTGGAACTTCTGGGTGTGCATATTTTGAAATCTTTTCACAAGACTGCCAAATCACCACCTAAAGAGAGTGTACCCATTTATTTTCTTACCAACTGGGCATGAAAGTGTCCACTTCACTGTTGAGATATTCCCCACCTCTTAATAGAATTATAGTTGAACCTTTTGTTTTCCTCCTTGTTACAATTTTCCTAACCCCCAAGTAGCCAAGAATGTTAAATACATAGGGAAAATTAACTAAAAAATGCATTGTTTTCAGAAACGGAGTAAGGACTCATTGAGGTCAGTCACCACTACCACCATCTCCATTTATCCTCTATTAAATGGCTAGAGCTGATTATGGTTCTCTTGTTCCTAAGAACCTCTCAGAAAGGAAAAAGAAGTCAGCCCAAGAGCGCTGTCAGGCTGAGGAGGAGATGGATGAAATTCGCAAGTCATACCAGGAGGAACTGGACAAACTTAGACACCACTTGAAAAAGGCTCGTGTGTCCACAGACCAAGCAGCTTCAGAGCAGGTAATAGGAAACAGCACGTTGGAAATAAAAGGAAGGCATGAAGGGCTTAGAAAAGTTTCTAGTTTCTTCTTTATCCTTTATGATGACATTTCTCATAGTCAGTGCTCTCACTTTGGAGAAAGATGGGCGAACGCAATCCAGAGACAGGGGTGGGCAAAAGTAGGTTAAATTACCAGCCATCATCTAAAAGATAAATCATAAGTAAGAATACGAAATAATAACAATAAGAAGACAAATAATACAAATAAATAATATAATAATTAATAAATAAGTAATAATACAAGAATAAACTTTTGCCCACCCCTGTATATACAGAAGAGACAGGAATCAAATAGGTAATCTTTCTGTTTTTAAAGCTTAGTGGAAATTTAATTACGTAAGTAAAACATGAAAAAAAAGTCTTTATAAAAAAATTCCAAACATTTTAAGGTTAAAGTCCTCAACCACCAGATACCATCTTTCAGACACATTGTTACCCTTCAAAACAAGGGGGTTTATTTAGGTAATCAGCCAGGAGAACTGGGGATAGTGACAGGACACAGCTGGATCTCCAATCCATCTGACAGTGACCTTTCTCCCTGTAAGTTCATAAATTCATATTAGTTTGCCCATTTAATTAGAGTGAACTGATACCTCTGGGAATTTTGACAAAATTAAGTTTCTTCTGACCCTACAAAGTTTAGGGCCTGGACCCTGAGAAGATGAGCACATTGTAGTCCTGCCTTCTGGAACCTGTCTAGACAGTCACACCTTTATCTGGTTGGAGTACCTTTTGGAGTCCTGACAATGACATCTTCCTGTTTACCTTTAAAAAGTACATTTATGCCCTGCTGGCGTGGCTCAGTGGTTGAGCTTTGACCCATGAACTAGGAGGTCACTGTTCAAGTCCTGGTCAGGGCACATGCCCTGTAGGGGACGTGTAGGAGGCAGCCAATTGATGATTCTCTCTCATCATTGATGTTTCTCTTTCTCTCCCGCTCTCTCTCCCCTTCTCTGAAATCAATAAAAAAATTTTTTTAAAAAAGTACATTTACTTTCAAAGTAACCAAGGTCTTCCAAACAGTTGTTTCCCAATGAAGCTGGGTTATTAGCTTATTCTTTTGCCTTACAAAAGATGGGCTTCTCTGGATGCAACTTGGACCCCCAGGATACAGTGACTACATTTTCTTGGCAGCTGTCTCTAGTACAGGCTGAGCTGCAGACCCAGTGGGAAGCAAAATGTGAACACCTGTTGGCCTCCGCCAAGGATGAACACCTGCAGCAATATCAGGAGGTGTGTGCACAGAGGGATGCCAGCCAGCAGAAGCTGCTCCAGCTGCAGGAAAAGGTAGGCGTTTTCCCCCGGGCCAAACAGCTTAGGCAGCCCAGTTATATGAGACAAACAGGTTGTCTGAGTCTTGTTGTTTCTTTTGATCCTAGAGATGCTAATAGCTTAAAAACAAAATCACGCTTGTTCAACTCTCCACAGTAATATTTCACATTTATTTGGGATGGCAGATTAGTGACCTACTAAAAGAAAAAGCAGTACTAGTATCCTAAGCATGTTTTCCATTATTATTTGATCCTTTTATTAAGCGAGTATTTATTGAGTACCAGTTGTGTTCCAGACACTGTGGTAGGGAAAGGGCTTACAAAGAACTCTGCCCTCTAGAATTTCAAACAAAAGCAAGGGAGACAATAGAGTGACAAAGGTGGGCATTAGGTTCCGGAGGCCCAGAGAGGAAGTGCCCAGGGGAGAGGAGCCAAGAAGGCCAAGTAGCTTTTGCAAAGTGAAGAGGCAACATAACATTTTGGGAAAAGGCACTGGGATGGGATGGAGCATGGGTGTGTGGAACCATCTTGGCATAAAAATGAGAGGGAGAGAGAGAGCTAGGAGATGGCTTAGGGGCATGGTATGCAAGTCCCCATGTCTAGAGGTCAATTTCTTTCTTTAAAGCAGTGATGGGCAACCTTTTGAGCTTGGTGTGTCAAACTTCACCAAAAAAAACTGAGCATAACTCGGGTAGTGTGTCACTTTGAGGAAAAAACATTATTTCGCAAATGTTTCATCCTCGGCATGCGGCCGCTGAGGTGGCCGCGTGACATCAGAAATGGCTACACGTGTGTCAGTGCTGACACGCATGTCATAGGTTCGCCATCACTGCTTTATAGTATCCAGTTGAAAATCTTTGACTCAAAGATGATGAAGGCAATCTTATAGGTGAATAGGTTGCTTCTGATGTCCAATGTTCACATGTCTATGCGACTAAACTTATAAGCTCCCTTTTTCATTATATTCTTGACCTGATTAGGAACAAGGCAAGTGACCTTGTTGGGAAAGAGCAGGTGAAGTTGTGAGATGAGATTAAGTGATGAGGAAGTAGGTGCTTGAGTCAGCAGGCATGGGGTGGGGGTGGAGGGTGTGGACACCAGCAGACCTACCTGAGGTTGACACTTGATACTTAGGACGGTGCTCCTACTGGGTTTCCTGACTTTCCCATCTGGTAGTCCAGGTTCCCGAGCCTATAAGCACATGATCTGTTCCTTTTGCAGTGTTTAGCCCTCCAGGCCCAAGTCACAACCCTGACGGAGCAAAATGAACAGCACATCAAGGAAATAGAGAAAAATAAGTCTCAGATGTCTGGGGTTGAAGTTGCTACTGACTCATCAGAGAAGGTGAGCTGGTAATTTGAAGAAGCAAACTATGTCATACCAGGCATTCAGAAAGAATGTGGCCCATTTGTTGTGTTGATAACTTTTTTTTTAGCTTTAGTGATGCACCTTTTACTAGTATCTGACTTAAGTACAAGTTAACCCTTTGGAACCTGTCACTTTTGTGGTAAACCCTAAGGGCCCTATCCTCAATTTTTGAAGTGCCCCTAAATCACAGGAGAGGAGGGGGGAGTGTGCCACAGCACCCACTAGCCACCAATCCTGGAGCCCACAGAGCTCTAGTGGGGGTCACAGTGGGAGGGAGGCAGTAATAGATGGTCTGTGAGCTGTCCTGGGCATTGCTTCCCCATCCTTGATAACTCTTTTGACAAGTGCTGCTCATTGTTTGGCATTTCCCTCTGCATAGTGACTGCCTCAGTCTCTGAGTTCATGACCAGCTGTGTCCTGCTGTAGAGTTTTATGAAAGCTTCATTTTAGCCTTCCAAACGCTCTGGAATTTATATACATTCCTCATCCCTTGATTTGTGCACCGTACATTTTGGTACTGTTTTCTCCCCTCACATCTTCACTCAGGTCAAGAAGATCATGAACCAGGTGTTCCAGTCCCTGCGGGGAGAGTTTGAGCTGGAAGAATCGTACAATGGCAGGACCATCCTGGGGACCATCATGAACACCATCAAGGTACAGCCAGCTGGAGATAGTGGCATTGACACGGGGATCTCGTTGCTTAAGTACCTTCTAAGGGGTCGTGGATAAACAGTGATTCAAGACGGTTCACCAGCCATTCAGATGCCTGGAATGACTTTTGTCTGGACAGATAGGGGCTGCCTCCTGTGAGAGGAAGAAGCAAAGCCATTTGAACTAGATGATCAGATGTGTCTATAAGGTCTGAAGAACTAGGAGTGCCTGCTCATTCCTCTCAGTGATAATCTCCTCCTTGGCTTTTGAACAGATGGTGACTCTTCAGCTGCTAAACCAACACGAGCCAGAGACGGGAGAGAGCAGCAATGAAGATGAGGAAGAAGAAGAAGAAGAAGGAGAAGAGCAACCTCGGAGCCCTTCCCAGGAGCAGTCGGTCTCAGCCAGTTCTGAGGCGTCTCAAGCACCTTTAAGTAGGGAGACGCAGGAGTCCCCCGTGGTGCAGACGGAGCAGGTAGTCAAGGAAGCTGACCCACTGCCTCCTCAGGCCCTCCCCACCCCCCAGGAGGATGCACAGAGAAGGGAAGGGAAGTCCACAGAAGCAGAGGTGCTCACAGAGATAAAAGATGATTCGCTCCCACCCGAACTGGCTTGCATCCCCCCTCAAAGAGCTCTGGGGCCCCCGACTTCAGTCCCCCCGGAGCCCCCGGGCCCTGTAACTGTGGACTCTGAGTGTCAGGAGACACTTGCTGCCAGCCCATTGGGAAATGCCTGGGTTGGGGAGCAAGAAAGCTCCACGAGACTGTCCCTGGCTTTAGACCCTAAGAAGGGGGACCCACTGTCCTTGGAGCCTGAAAGTCCAGGAGGAGAGCCTCAGCCTCCAGCGTTCAAGAAAGAGGAAGATGCCACTAGTTCTGCTGGTCCCTCCAAGGAGCTGCCAAGCACAGAAGCAGGCTCTGTAGCTGCAGGGGCAGCGCTTGGACCCAAACTCTCTTCTCAGCATTCCAGGTATGTCCCCTTGAGCAGCGGTTCAGGGACAGGGTGGCTGCAAGGTTGTCTCTGGTTTTTCCAGAGCTGGCAGTTCGTCCCTCAGAGACTCACTGATGGACTGATTCACTTTTTCATTCATTCATGCATTGAATGTATTCAGTGATGCCTACTATAAAAGGCTCTGTAAGCCCTGTGATAGTGTGGTAGGCAAAGCAGATTTGGTTCTTAAGATAAGGAGCTTACAGTCTAGTGGGGACTGTTATGAAAGTATGGTAAGTACTAAAAAAAAGAAACTGGGTGTATAATAGAAAATAAAGGGGGAGTTATTCTACTTTAGATGGGGTGGTTAGGGATGGATTTTGAGAAGGTAACATTTAAACAGATCTGAAGGATGGGAAGGGGACTTCCATGCCAAGAGTGTGAGGAAGAGATTGCAGAAGGCAAGAACAGCACATGCAAAGACTCTGCGGTCGGAGGGGATGTCACACAAGGAACTAAAAGAAGGCCCAGTAGTAGGAGAGGGCTGGTAAGCTGATGTTGGAAAACTAGGTACGGGCCAAGTCATAGGAGATTTTGTGTTACTGTTAGAAGTTTGGGCTTTAAGTACAGTGAAAAGTTGTTCAAGGGATTTAAGCAGAAGAGTGACTAGGTCTGACTTATTAGCTTTAAAATATCTCTCTGCCTGTAGATTATGGAGGGAGACAGAGTGCTAGGAGGCCAGTGTGGGCGGAATTCCTGGGTGGTTACCACAGCTGTTGGATTCTTACCCCAGAGCCTGTGGGCACTGTGGTCTAGCGCAGGAACATTTTCTGTGACTTGATTTAATTGATTTTTCTTTCAGTCTCTCTGGGGATGAAGAGGATGAACTATTTAAAGGGGCAACTCTGAAAGTTCCAAAGTCCAAAGCACAGTCTGAGGAGGAGGATGAAGATGAGGTGGTAAGGAGATCCCACACACTGCCACGTCCTCACACCACTACCCGGGGGCTCTTCCCCACTGGCTCTGAGAAGAGAAATGGAGTCTGTTGGTGGCCCACTCCCTGGGCTCTGTGTGCAGGGCCCTGTGGGAGCGGGCTGGGGGCTGGCAGGGGGCAGCTCTGTAAGCATAATGGGGATGGTCAGGTACCACTTTATTCTTGAACAAGGACCACAGTCTTTCTCCATGCAGGAATGGTTTTCACTGTAAGTGAGGAAGGTTGGGCTGATTAGTCCTACATTAGAATGCTAATGCCTCAGGTTTTCTCAAATCCGCTAGGATATTATTTATATTTAAGAATTGGAGAGGACTTTGAAGATTGTCATGTCTGGCATCCTTGTTCATAGACAAAAGAGACTGAGGCTCGGGAAGATTAAGTAACATGTCCCAGGTTATATAGCTGACTCAGGGTGATATATCTGGTAAATATAGAGCCAGAATTTTAGCTGAACAAAACCGAAGCAGTGAGCCACATTTTAAAACCCTGTACTGTCAGGGTTTGGAGGTCACTTGATTGATGCCCAGAGAGAGGGACAAGGTCCATTAGTCGGTGGTGGGGATGGACCTCTGACCCTTTGGCTGGCCCTTTGAAGACAGATTCTGGGTCAGAGTAGCTTACTGGAGCAGAAGATACCTTGGTAGAGAATATCAATCCCTGCTACCCCCATACGACCTGTTTCCTGCCAATGCAGAAGGAAAAGGCCAGGAGCTCAAGTCATGAAAAGTCGGTGGAGTTTCCTCTGTGGCCCTTGAATTCCCCTTACCCCCCTACCTGGCCAGAGAGAGTGAAAGAGGGGCCAGTGAGACCAGGGGAGTGGGAGGCTGTGGCCCTGTGTTCTAGGCTTTCTTCATCACTTGGGATTCCCCAGTTAGTATATGGCCATACTTTAAATTCAACTCTCTCGAATGATGAGGCCGTGTTCAGAGCCAGACAGGCCACCTGAGGCCACAACGTCGTTTTTCCAAGTGTGATTGCATTCTTGCCAACCTCCCTTCATCCTCCTGTGGTCTCTCCTGCCTTCAGGCCACTCTGCTCTGTTTCTTCTCCTACTTCCATCTCTCCCCTTCACCCCTTCTTTCTCCACACGAAATATGTTGTTACTGCATGAGCGGAAACCTGTCAAACCAATACATGTGTTTCACAAATAAATGACAAACTTAGCCAAACAAAGTTGGTCTTCTCGTTTCTGTTGAAAGATTTTTCTCCCTTCTCCTTCAGCTTGTCTCAGCTTTATCTGGAAGCCTAGGTTTGCTGGCCTCAGGGTTGGTCCTTTTAGTAAAACCCTAACCAACTCCCTTCTTTCCAACCTTTATTCCAACGGATGTTGACTCACTTCACCTCACACAGGCGGGAAGCCCCGCTGGTGCAGGAACAAGTGAGGACTGACTCCTTTTTCCTGTTTTGTCAGAGCTTGAAGGGACGCCCGCCCCCAGCACCCCTTTTTGGAGATGATGACGATGACGATGACATTGACTGGCTGGGATGAAGACCCAGGAAACTGATACAAAGGTTTCTCTGCTGAACCTTCCCTAAGCATGATTTTGCACAGCCAGCCCTGGGTCTCGGTGAGCCACAGGGTGAGGTGAAGGTGAGCATTCTGAGGACAGTAACTCAGAGAATCTGAGTTAGCTAACTTCTGAGCCCCCCACCTGGCTGGGCGAAGAGGAGTGTGAGCCCGTCTTCAGAATGCTGCGGGGGTCAACAGCCGACCTGGTCCTGCCTCAGGGTCCCGTTTGAAGGAAGGGCTGGTTGGCTCCCTTCTAGTCAGTTACCTATAAGAGTCCTGTCCTCGTCCAAGCCTTTTATTCTCTTCACTAACTCAGACTGCTGTGGGGAGGCCTCCATCTGCCTCCCAACACTCTCTCCCTGGTAGAACCAAGGGTGGGTTACACCTTCTAAACCCCAGTTAACAGCCTTGCCTGCACTCCTGGCACATTACCTTTCTCTGCCTTAAATCTTTGAAATTAACCAAACAAAATAAATATATATAATCAAACTTGACTCAAGCTCTTGGGGAGAAATTGAATTTGGTTCTAAGGGCTGTCTGTGCTCCTCTCTGGGACTCGGAGGTAGGAACTGTAACAGATCTGGGTCAGTTAATGTGCATCAAACCATGGTGACATATTCCCTTTGGTACCTAACCCTGGGATGAGGCTTTCAGAACAAAGTCACCCTCCGCTGTCCCCGCTCATCCCAGCTGCATTAAGGCTCAGGGCCTGGTGGCTATCTGAGCACCAGTCCTGTCATCCACTCACTCCTGCGTGTTTGGTCCCACCTAGGAAGTCATGCAGAGAAGGTGGGAGGTCCTACATTCCATCCCTCAAGGCCCCTGAGAGACTTCACTTTGAGAGCAGCTTCCATTCCCTCTGAACTCAGGGCCCAGACCAATGAAGACAGGAGTGAGAAAATAATTTTACTGCTTCAAAGATCTTTCCAAGACCATGCAACCAGTCTTCAAAAAGTAGAATAATTTTACTAAAAATGCCTGATTTTAAATGTTGCTAAGACAGGAACCTGAATTCCACTTTACCTAGCCTGACGTCATCCTTTGTGACGACAGCTTTGAACCTGCTCTCACACGCGGGGCTGGGAGGCAGTGAGATCTACCATTGACCAGGCCTGGTTGACAGATAGGCACTGTTGTTGAGCACTTTGTACAGACTGCCCCATCTCTAGCAGCCCTTACAGAAGACAGTTATCCCCACTTAGAGAGGCAGCCAGGCCGTCTGGCTCTGCCACTTACTGTAAAGATACTGTATCAAACTGACAGGTTACAAACTGAGGAGGGAGCCCAGCTGGTCAGGACATAGAAATGGATGTGTGAGGCTCCATCAGCAAGACTGCACGGGACTTTCTTACACCTGCTGTGACGTTCAGCAGCTTTCCAATTCCCTGCAAGTGTGGGGAGTGTACTGAAGGCATCACATACTGTACTGTGTCAGAGTTACTTCTTATTGTAAATTAAATCTTGGTTTCGATATATTTTTTGCTTCTGCCCTCAGGGAAAGAAAGTGCTAATAATTGTGCCAACACAGGTATTTATAGTCCATGTTCCAGCTACTATTTTTCTCATGGCACCCGATCTCTATTTGTTACATGAACAAAAAAGCATGACTGTTGCCCTGGCCAGGTGGCTCAGTTGGTTGGAGCATCATCCCGTATACCAAAAGGTTGCAGGTTTGGTTCCTGGTCAGGGCACATACCTAGGTTGCAGGTTCGATCCCCGGTTGGGGCACATATTGGAGGCAACTGATCGAAGTCTCTCCCTTCCTCTCTCTCTAAAATCAATAAACATATCCTCGGGTGAGGATTGAAAAAAAGAATGACTGACCAGGCTGGTATTGTGGAGTGCCTGCCTGTGGGCCCAGTGTTTCAGGGCTGGGCTTCCCTGAGCTCAGAGTTGTCTTCATAGCAGATGGACACTCGGTCCTTAGCCCTCCCTGCTCCATTTGCTCACTCCGCTCCTGCAGTTGTAAGGGTTACGGGTGCTGTTTGAATAAGGAGAAACAAAAAGAGTCACACAGTACTTAAAAATATATATTTATTAAAATGTATTTCTTTCTTAATTCCCAAAGCTTAAGACCATCTTTCTTCTAGCCCACGAGGCACCTGAGCATAGACGTTACAGTGCACAGCAGTGCTCGTCTCTCCCTGGGTCTTGTTTCCTTCTCTGTAAAGTGATGAGGTTCCAATCTCTGGAGAGTCCCATCCCACTCTACAGGTGTGATGCTTTGGTTTGACTGCTTATTGCATCGTCAGTCAATCCTCCCTCCCCCATGACTTACTCAGTATTTTAAGTGAATGAATCGTGCTTGTTATGGGTGAGCAGTACATAATAAATAAAAACATTAAGTATTGTTCAGTGCAGTTATCGGTTCTGCATAAAAGAAGGATCGGATAAAAGGGGGCATCCAGGCCCAGGCACCTAAAGCCATCAGACGGTCTTCCTCCTGCTGGCAGTGCAGCTGGTGGGAGGAGCTCCCTCTATCCACAGGAGCCTGGATCACAGTCCTGCTTCTCTACTTTTATCTGCTGCCACTCTCCCCCTAAGAAAGGGAAACAGGTCCCAGCAGATGCTGCCATCCATCATGAATAAAATGAAACCATTTCATTAAAAATTTTGTTTTGTATTAATGTGCAAAATTGCTAACCAAGAGTTCACTGAGAAAAAGTAAGAAATCTTAGTCTATCAGCATGACCCGTAGAAGAGACAATCTTCTCAGGTTCCAAAGGCAGAAAGGTGAGAAAAGGAGCCAGTTTGGTCTCTGTCCGCCAAAGACAGAGGGGGCCAGGAAGTCCGATGGAAGATGCTCCTCTGGGTAAGGCACAAATCAGGAGAGCAAAGGATACCTGGGTTCCACGTCCTTCACCCAGAACCCATCTCCCTGTCTTAAAGATCTTTGGAAATGCTTAAGTTTTGAATCACAGATAAGCCCCTGGGCTCTGTTGTCTCCATTCCCCCGCTGGTCACAGCAGCCTTCTAAGGCACAAGACCAGGCCTGGGCTATCTGAGGAGAGGCGGCTGCAATGGCATCTGAACTCCAGGGAGCGAGTGTTGGCTTCAGCTGAAAGTTTCTAGGAGCGGCGAGGAGCACCCATCAAAAGCAAAAGGAGGCGTAAGCCTGGAAGTACAATGTCAGCTTTCTCCAGCCCTCAGTGCCTGCTCAGCCCTCGCCAGCTAACCTGTGCTGAGAAGCGGGTAGGCTAGGTAGTAGCCCACAGCCGAGCCCAGGACCACGCCAAGGAAAATCCAGGTGTTGTAGGACATGACAGCCAGCATTATGAAGTAGCCGATGACCACCTGAGCGATGTGGATTAGAGACTGGCCAAAGTGACTCAGAAACCACCTGGATAAAAAGGAGAGGCGAGTTAATGTTGGTAACGAGCTGAAAGCCAGGGGTTGGTATCGGGAAGTAGGGAGAGATGACAGAACCAGCTTATTTGTAATTTGTATGCGTAACCCAGGAGAGATTTCTTTTTAAAGAGACATATCAGAAACCACTGCTAGAGAGGGGCTTGTACAAGGAGCCTGGGACAATCACTTCTCTACTTAGTTCTGAGCTTCCTGGAATCCTAGGCGAAAAGGGAAAACGAGATATGTCATCTATCATGTCTGATCGAGAGAATACAAGGTCATTTTCATCAATATGGCTTTTCCCCCTCTGAAAACGGGAGCGGTATTACAATGGTAAGAACTGGGATCCCAGATGGTTGCCCTATCAGGATGGGAAGGGAAGAAAGGCCAGGACAGAGAGGCTGCTTGCTCCCCCACCGATGTGGATACATTGCTGACAGCAGTTCTTACCATTTGTGGGGACCGCTTTCTTGCAGATCCCATCCTGGGTTTGTAAGCCTTAGTGACCTGAGGGAGCCTAATGAGATTTAGGGGCGGGCTGGGTGGACACCCCTGTTGCTAGACTGAGGCCTGCACCAGAGTTCTGAGCCTCCCAAGTGGCTGTTCGTACAGCGAGTTCTGGCCTGGGCAGCTGGAGATCTGGGCTCTAGTTCACCTCACTGCTTACTGATAAGCTCTTTGACACGTCCTGGTCCTTCCGGAGGCCTCCATTTCCTTTCTGCCCTTTGGGGTTAATGTAATGTCCTCTGGGCCCACCCTACCAGGTGAATGTGGGTATTCTGCCCATTTCCCGCACCCGTGCCTGTTACCTGAGGCGGGGTCTGCTGACTGGGGGTAACTCTGAGCTTGAAGAAGAACCCTGGTCTGACTCCTCGTGCTGCTGGCTGGTGGAGGTGGGCATGCTCACCAGGCTCTGGTGGAGAAGCTTGGCTTTGCCAAACTTGATGATTTCATATAGCACAGACAGGAGCAGGATCACCAACACAGAAAGGGCCATGCCTGTCAGAGGATGCAGAGTTACAGAGACCTGGCCAGGCCAGCTCTGCCCCCCTTCCCGCAGCTTCCCGGGGACCTGTCAGGTGGCGGAAAGCACCCCCACCCATTCCCTCTGAATCCATTCCATCTCCCTGTCCTGCAGCTTCTTCCCCACCCCCTTTGGGCTCAGAGCTTCTGCACTGTCTTTCCCCTTCCAGTCCTTCCTTGATGGGGCTGGCCAACGGCACTGTGGCTCTGAGATCAGGAAGAGTATCGGCCTGAAAAAGCCGGGGCCGAGAGGGAAGAAGCCATACACCACCGCCCCAGCTGCTCCCCCAGCAGGCGGCACAATCTATCGGGACTTCTCGTTAAGGGAAGAGCAGTCTAGCAAGGTCCTGTTTAAGTGCAGTACACAGAAAAGTCTGGAAGGAAAGATTTACAACGAAGGAGCATAATTATCTCAGCAAATTTAGATAGAGGACGTTTTTATTCTCAAGTAATTTCCCAAAGTTTCTACTGTGTGTATTACTTTCATAATAATGGGAAAACCCCAATAAATTATTTTACCAAAACGTTAAGTGCTTATTAGAGCTGCTGTGTAAAATTAATTGCTAATTGCTACTTCTATTGTACAAGTGGACTTTATTGGGCTCCCAGGAGGAAATCGTCTTCAAAAGAGGCAGGTTTTTAACATATAAAATTACAAGTAATTACACGCCTGGTAATAAATTCAAACAGTGCAAAAGGGTTTGCAGTGAAAAGTAAGTCTTCTTCCCACCCCAGGCTCCCAAACTCCAATTCCTCTCCCCACAGCAGCCTGTTAGCAATACCCTGAATAGCCTTCTAGGGATACAAAATACAGGGTGGAGCAAAAGTCGGTTTCCAGTTGTTCATAAGGAAAATCTTATCCTATATAATAAAGAGCTAATATGCTAATTAGACCGAGCAGCTGAACGACCTTCCGGACGACCTTCCAGACAAAGCCAGGGCTGAGAGGGCCGGCTGAGGATTCGAGGGACTGCGAGAGTCGAGCCCTTTGCATGAATTTTGTGCACCGGGCCTCTAGTAATACAATAATTAATAAATAATAAAAAGAATAAATTCTGTGTTTTGTGTGCTCACAACTTTAAATCTACCTTCAGTTCCTTCCCTGTAATAGAGGGGGAAACTGCATCCCTGGCCTCTCTCTGGGCCTTTGTGAGGATCAGTGAGAAAAGGGAGCCCTTGGCAATCTGAAAGGCAGTGGTTGCAAACAGAATCAGAAATGCAAAGTTCCCACTCAATGTTTATGCAAGAGGAGTCAGGCTTATACCAGTAAAGAGAACCCAGGTTCTCCATTGCCTGACGCCGGAAGGCTTCCCAACTCTTACCTGCAGGGCTGTGGACATTCCAGAAATCAAACAGAAGCACCACCTTATCTGAGAAGAAGAAATGCATCTGAAAGAGAAGGGCATCTGCATCACAGGGGGCTTAGGGCAATGGAAATTGTGGTCCCTCATACTCCCCAGCATTCTCTTCTAAAGACCCAGAAAAATGGTGTCACTGCACTTAAGTGCTAGAAGGGCCATTGGTCATCAGGGCCAACTGTGGCCAGACAGGGCAAGGACTTGCCCAAGGTCCTGCAGTGGGTCAGCAGCACAGCCATAACTGAGCTGGCCCTGCTCCAGGTAGAAGTGAGGTGTGGGGTGCCCATCCTCACTGGGCCAGCCAGGCCACAGTGCTCTCGGATCAGGCTGAGATGTCCCTTCAGTGCCCTCCAAACCCAATGGGAAGCGCTAGTCTGAGGAACAACTTCTGCTCCGGTGGTGTGTATCGTGAAGGGGCCAACGGGCAGCTGTCTTCAATCTGTCCTCCACGTCTCTTCACTAGTTCACTAAACATTTGCTGAGCCCAATGCTATGGTCAGCATTATGGGCAAAGGTTATCGGTCTGCCCTCCACGAGCTCACAGTCGTACAGAAACAATGAAGGTAGCAGCAATGAACTTGCAGTAGTGCCTGTCTGAATGCTCTGCTCAGAGAGCACCTGGTCCTCCCTCTGTTCCAGGTGGCCTCTAGGGCTTTTCATACATTATCTCATTTCACTGCAGTTTCTGTGTGACAGGGACAATTAGACCCATTAAGTTAGCCGAGCTGGGATTCCAGCCCGATCTAGTTGGATGCCAAGCCGGGTGCATTCCAGTAACCATGCTGCCTGTGCTATGAGCTGGGAACTGGATGGTGATTCCAAGTGGCCACACCAGGCTTAATGACTGTGTTTGGCAAGATGAAAGCCATTTGGATCAATTAGGTTCATCCTCTCAGGGAAGGGAAGTTCGCCTCTAGTCACCAGGTGAGACCACAGCTAGAAACAGTAGCTCTGCAAACACATTCAGTGTTCATCCTGCTAAGGAGATCCTGGCCGAGTTGGGCCTTTGCCTTCTAAGACAATGGCCAAATATTAGAACCCTCAAATGTCAGAGCTAGAAGTATCCACAGAGAGTTTTTTTTAATTGAGATGTAATTGACATATATTATCTTATTTTCAGGTATACATAATGATTCAATGTATGTATGTATTGCAAAATAACACAATGTAAGAGTTAACATTCATCACCAAGTTATAATTTTTTTTCTTGTGATGAGAACTTTTAAATCTATTTTATTTATTTTTTCAGAGAGTTGTGTTTTTTTTTAGTCCCGTGGTTTTCAATGTTGTCCCCCCCAACCCCCGCCCTACCACCACCACCAGGGAACATTGGCAAATAAAATCTTTATGGTGTGGCTCAGTTCCATTCCCGGTCAAAGCACATACCCAGATTTCGGGCTCAATCCCCAGTAAGGGCATGCAAGAGGCAGCTGATGAATGATATTTTTTTCACTCATGTTTCTATCTATCCCTCTCTAAAAATCAATAAAAACATATTTTAAAAATTTATTTTAAAAAATCTTCCTTATAACTCCACTATATAAAACACAGGGTGTAGAGAAGAGAGGGGTCTGAGCTTTGCTGAAAAACAATGATCTGGTCCGACTCTGGCTCCTTGCTATGCACATCTCATTTCCAGTTGGGAAAGTGAGTCCCAGGAGGGGAAGGGACTTATTCAGGACCTCATCAGAAGGAAATGGAAACCTAGGCAGGCTTTTAAAAATCAGGTTGAAGAACTTAAAAAATAAAACTAGCTTTTTATCCCAATTTGAAAGTGGTACTTGTTCAATGTAAAAAGCGGAAACAGTACCCCCAAAAAAGTAAAAATCATTTTGAGCCCTATGCAGAGATATCCCTTGTTAAGATTTCAAAAAGCATATTTGTTGACATGGCAAAATGTTCACAAAAGATATGCAAACACGCACAGGTACAAATAATCCTGTGAAACTCCATTTATGCTGGAGTTGAACTCATTCAATTTAGCCCCAGGCACAGTCCCTGCAGAAAGGGGGCGGGGAGGGGAGGAGGTGGCCCTCCTCCTTCTCTGAGTTCACTTGATCTAGGAGTTGGCATGACTGGAATGTTCCCAGTGGCTAATCAGTGAAGTTCCCTAACTGGGTCCCTTCTATCATCCTTGGGCCTGGGCCAGCTCTCTCAGGTGCCCCAGATGGCTAGACCTGAACACCCACAAAACCGTGAAATTAACTCAGCCAACAAACATTTACTTTTGTAGTGCTAGGGGTGCAGATCCTGGAGATAGAGGGATGGGTGAGACAAGTCCTTGGCCAGGCGTCCTCAAACTACTGCCCGCGGGCCACATGCGGGTGTTTTTGCCGTTTTGTGTTTTACTTCAAAGTAAGATATGTGCAGTGTGCATAGGAATTTGTTCATAGTTTTTTTTTTTTTTTTTAAACTATAGTCCGGCCCTCCAACGGTCTGAGGGACAGTGAACTGGCCCCCTGTTTAAAAAGTTTGAGGACCCCTGTCCTTGGCCCTCATGAAGCTATTGGTCTCTTAGGGCAGAGGGTCGTGAACAGGTCGTTACAATGGTGTGTGTAGTCGGCCAGAGGGAGGCATAGGAAGGCCTTCTGGGGGTGTGCTGGGGACAAAACCCCCTGGAGACACCAAGCCAGCTTGGGAGGCAGGTGGCTAGGACATCTTCTGAAGCAGGAAGACAGACAGTCCAGTCTGTTCCAACCTGGAAGTGCCCACCCAAGGGTCTGGTTCTCCCTCACCTGGGGTGAGGAGCTCAGGAGGGACAAAGCCTCACCCACCTGGGCCTTTTCGCTGCAGAAAAAGTTTCAAATCAGCGTGACGTGGGCCCTACGGAACACTGCGGTCAGACGTGCAAGGGGCAGGGCTCTGATCTTGTTGCGCATTTAGGATGAATCTCAACCTCCTGCAGCTGGGTTTAACCTTTATCTGTGTTGTCTTCAGCGCCCCGCCCAGGGCAGGGAGAGGCTGTGGTGAAGAGAGCAATCAGGGGACGTGTTTTGGTCTGTGTTTTCTCGCTTGGAGTTAGCTACCCTTGGAGAAAAGCTCCCTCGTTTGTAAACCAAAGAGTGTAAGGGGGACGTTCAGGTCGCCGTCCTGCCTGGGGCTGGCGGGGGAACTGTGCACAAGCCCTTCCCATCTATTTCCCCTTTTAGTGAACCGGCAGGGGGTGGGGGAGGGCGTTTGACTAAACGATCTGTGTTGCCTTCCTGGATCTTAAATTCTACGACGTTCTTCACGGAGGAAGAAAACTAGATGTTTTTTTTTTTTTTTCAAAGACCAAAGGGTCTCTTGCAAGCTGTCATCCTCTCCAGCGCAGGTGAACTCTACCGAGAAAAACAGTTTGTCTGAAACGCGATTTCTGCAAGTGTGTACACACACACACACACACACACACACACACACACACACACACACGAATCAGACCACGCACCTGCCAAGGCAGGAACCTGCCCCAAAGTGCGCGCCGGGTCACAGGTTGTAATGCACCGGGCTCCCCTCCTCCTGCGAGCGTCCCCGGAGCCACCCCAAGGCACTGCGCCCTGGGCAGGGGATCCCCGGACTCGCCCGTCTTCCCCCACTGCGCCCCCACCCTCAGCTGCTCCACCGCTGGCGCTCAAGAACCCCTCGTTCCGTCGGACTGACACCCAGCAGGAGGGGCAAATAAAACCCCAAAGCCACCTCCAGCCCTACCTCGCGCGTCTCCCCAACCGTGTTCTCGCTGTTGACAGAGCTTCCAACACACCCCCTCCAGCAGCCCTTGGCCGGGGCGGCGGGCACCTCGGGGTGCCGGGCACTGCGGCTCCAGGGGCCCGGCCCCAGCCGCCTACCCCGCGCCCGCTGCTCTCGGCGGCGCCCAGACTCACCTCCATGGTGAGCGCGCTGGGTGTGCGCCGGGCACGGACCTGCCCGCTCCGGACTCCCGGTTCCGAGTCCTTCCAGCAGCGGCCGCGATTGCGACTAGGGCCTGGCGGTCACGTGGTTGAAGCGAGACGGGCGCGCGGGCGCCTGGGAGTTGTGGTCCCCACGGCGCACCCCACTCTGCGCGGCCTGGGGCGCACCCACTGGCGCGCACCCACCGCCGCCGAGCCCCAGGCCCCCGGCCGAGCGGCGCCGCGGGCCGGCCCCTGCGTTTGGCCCCTTTTACTGTGAAATGTTCATTGCTCCTCGTAATAAATCAGGTGACGCTTAACTCGCGTTGAGTTGAAAACTGGAAAAGTCCACCCTGTGGACATAGTAACAACCCATTAGAAGTAAATTAAAGAAATGATTCCCCAGGCTTTGAATGTAGCCATTAAAAAAAAATCTGACTAGCAAAAAGTAGTACACAGTGGTCATTTTAATTTATATTTCCTTGATTGCTAGGATAGTAAACTATTTTTTATGGGCATTTTCTTTTTTTTTTTAAATATATTTTATTGATTTTTTACAGAGAGGAAGAGAGAGGGATAGTTAGAAACATCGATGACAGAGAAACATCAATCAGCTGCCTCTTGCACACCCCCCACTGGGGATGTGCCCACAACCAAGGTACATGCCCTATGACCGGAATCGAACCTGGGACCCTTGAGTCCGCAGGCCGACGCTCCATCCACTGAGCCAAACCGGTCTCGGCTTTATGGGCATCTTCATGTTTGTGCATTGTCTGTCCATTTCATCCTTCCAGTTGGGCGGGGCGGGGGAGTGTTTCTGGGGAATGAGGAGCTTGTCACAGTATTTAATTTTAAAATATCTGCATTCAGTAACCCTTTGCCAGTCGTCCTGGGAGGGAGGGGGGGCTCTTCGGAGAAATCTTGCCAGAAACAGTACTAGCCGACCTTGAGCCTGGAGTGTGAGTGAGCTCCGTTCAAACCCTGAGCCAGCGGATGTTGGCTATGGCACCTGAGCCTCAGCTTCCTGGTCAGTAAAAGGGAAATAACAGAATCTACGTCCTAGGGGTGGTAAGGCTCAAATGAAGACTCTGCGTTAAATTCTCGGCGCCCAGGAAGGCCAGGACCGCATGGTGTGCCCTGAATCCCGCGGCGCGAGTCGTGCTTGGGGACAATTTCTGCGGCAAGAATCTGACAGTTACTCGGTATCAGCTGGAGTAGAAAATAAAGAGGACTCCATGCCAGACAGGCTTGGCGGCGGAAGGCTCTGTGGCTGGTCTCTAGGTCCGAACTTCTGGAGCTACCGACCCACGGAGGCCCAGGCGTTGGGTCTCAGCCGGAGCTGGCGGGCTTCTGGGTCATGAAGCGCTGAAGCTTCAAGGTCCCCCAGACTCTTGGAGAGACTGACCTGCGGCCCCCCTGAGATTGGGCCTTGGCTGGCCTGCGGGTCAGGGTGGGATCCAGCCCAACCTTTCCAGTCCTGGGCATAGGGATGGACTCTTGCATCATCATCATCCCAATGGCCAGGGCTGGGATTGGGATGACACAGGAGGCACAGAGGCCTGGCGCTGTGCAGACACGGACTTCTCCTCCCCCTTGGCGGTAGATCCCTACATGATGGGGTGCATAGTTTGTGCCAGTTTGCTGAGTGACCTCTGAGCCGTGGGCATGACTGAGCGTGACATGTTGCCGTGACGCAGCATCCGCCGGAATATGATGGAGGAGCAACGAGAAAAGATAACCCCGCTCATGATCAAAGGCTTTCAGCATGCTGCTGAGGAAGGTGGACAAAGCGTGGTAAAGCCTTGGATTATCGTGGGGGTGGGGTTGCCACGTTGGTATGTCAGCCCAGTGAATGCATAATGCCTGGCAGGTGTTGGGGATGTGCTGCTGTTAACAAACCCTTGGGAACCCAAGTTGCTGTCCGTGCCCACCAATGGCTGGATGATCCTGAAAGAGGGAATTAGAGAAAGATAGTGGTCTCCAGAGAACAGGTAGAGCTGGCTTCTCAGGAAACAGGGACTGCTGTGTCAAGTGGGTTAATACACACATTTAATGCCCATGTCGCAGGCTTTGGCATTCTAGGACACTCTCAGAATTTTGCAAAGCAACGGCTCCAGCCGGTTTGGCTCAGTGGATAGAGTATCGGCCTGAGGGATGAAGGGTCCTGGGTTCGATTCCAGGCAAGGGCACGTACCTCGGTTGCTGGCTTGATCCCAGGTCCTTGTCAGGCCATGCAGGAGGCAACCAATCAATGTGTCTCTCTCAGACACATCCATGTTTCTCTCTCTCTGTCTCTCCTCCTCCCTTCCACTCTCTCTAAAAATCAGTGGAAAAATATCCTCAGGTGAGGATTAACAACAAGAACAAAAAAAAACCTTGCAAAACAATGGAATTCCTTTATTATACATAATCTGCCAGTCATTGCCAAGATGGCTGCCATCAGCAAGGCCAGTGGGCACTTTGGACTCCTTCAAGGAACCTCAACAGAAACTTCTGGGCATTTACTGATTTGTCTTCCAAGGGAACAGGCTGCTTGCTTTTGTTCTGAAATAAAATCTTTCAAGTATGGAGAGGGGCACCAAGCATGGACTGTCGGTTGGCATGGTGGAAAAAGCAGGCCGGACAGCCTGGATCACTGACAAGCCTTGAGTTACTGAGTTTCGACCTCCTGGGCCACCGTTGCTGCTCTTGCTCCAGGCAATTGCAATGCCTCCTCTGAGTCTAGCTCATGAGATAGAAGAGCAGAAGTTGTTTGGACCTTAGAGCCTTTGTGCACAATCATGGACGACTCGCAAGAGTTGATTTTGAGAATAAATACCCTAAGAAGGCTGCCCGCATAGTAGTTCCACAGTTGCCCTTTCTAGATGATTTGAATCAGCCCATCAAAAGCTGCGCATTCCAAGGCCAAAAATAACATTTTGGACTTCAGGGGGAGGTTTGTTCCACTCTTGCATAGAAGAGGAGCAGAAAAGCCTGCTTCCTCTTTCCAAGAGCAAGATGAGGCCATTCCGGTTTGAGGGGTTTTTCTTGGCACTGAGTTGATTCGTTTCTGCACAGGGAGTGGGGTTATTTATTAAAATTACATACATGCCAGCCCTAACTGGTTTGGCTTAGTGGATAGAGCATAGGCCTGTGGACTGAAAGGTCCCAGGTTCGATTCTGGTCGGGGGCATGTACCTTGGTTGTAGGCACATCCCCAGTGGGAGGTGTGCAGGAGGCAGCTGATTGGTGTTTCTCTCTCATCGATGTTTCTGGCTCTCTATCCCTCTCCCTTCCTCTTTGTAAAAAGTCAATAAAATATATATATTTTTAAAATGACATATCAAAGCCCTGGCCAGTGTTGCTCAGTGGTTAGAGGGTCAACCCATGCACCGAAGGGTTGCAGGTTTGATTCTGCATCAAGGTGACATGTGCCTTAGTTGCAGGTTTGATGCCCCACACAGGTTGACAGTTTGTGGGTGTGCGGAAGGCAACCAATCAGTGTTTGTCTCTCACCTCTCTCTCTCCTTCCCCCTCCATCCCTCCCTTCCACTCCCTCCAAAAAGCAATAGAAAAAATAATCTCCGGTGAGGAATAACAAAACAAAACAAAACAAAACAAAACAAAAAATTACATACATACCAAAAAAGTAAATTGCAAAAGAAAATTAGATCAGAAGCAAATAAGCTTGGACCAATACCGCTGATAAAATGCAAATGGTTAAGAGACATGTTAACATGCAATGTCAAGTTCTTTGTTAGATTTTTCTTAAATGCTGTCTCTTTCCTGCTCTGAGCAGCTGTTCCATGATTGGGACAGGGGGACCTGAGACCACCTGACCTGGTCACTATGAACCATGTCTCCCTCAAACCCTTGAAGGGAGAGGCAGAGCAAGCTCCAGAGCCCGGGCATCGGTGATCAATAAGATGTTAAATCTTGTGCTGCAAATCCCTGATGATTTAATCAATAAAGTAATTTCTAGTGAAATAAAAAAAAAAGAACTTTGTTGAAAATTAAAAAAAAACACACACAACTCCCAGCACCGTACCTTGGCAGTGGGAGCCATTGTCATCATTAGCGGCAAATATTTTCATTCTGTGAGAGGAAAGGGACTGCAAAACATCAAGCCACTTGCTCAGGTCACAGAGTCTGAGCGCCTCCATCTGAAAGCTGGGTGGAGTTGGAGGGAAGTCACGGCCTGGGGAAGTCCTAGGGAAAGGCGACAGGGCCTGGGCACTGCGAGGAGGTCTGGTGGGGAGGCCTGCTGCCGCCCGGGACATGCTCAGCCGGGCGGAGCAACGGGAAGAAGGGTTGTGGGTTTCCTGAGGCATCTGGGCCCCAAGAACTGGCAGGGGGGTGGGGTGGGGGGATTTGGTGATTTGGGTGTAAATTTTCACGCCTCTCCTGGGAAGCAGGAGTAAGAAGACTTGACCTTCACACACGCAGGCTCCCATACACCCACCAAACCCCCATCTCTGGTTAAAGGATCTGCATCACAGCTTTATTCATTTGATTGTTTTTGTTGGCTTTGTCACAATCTGATGACCTTCACACTCAGTTCTAACTTCCTCATGCGTGTTGTGGCTTTAATAATTAGCCCTAAAGTTCGAAAGGGCCCCTATTCTTCCCGAGCCACCGGAGACGCCCCTCTTCTGGCTCCCTGCCACCAGCCAAGCCTTGGTCCAGGGCAAGAGGTTCTTTCTGGGTTTTGTATTTGGACAGCCCTTCTCCCAGGAACAACGGAGAGTCAGCCCTTGTCCCTCCAGCCCACACCCAGAACCCCCACCTCCTGCCCCCGAGTCCACAGGCAGGAAAGATGGTGCTGCATTGGGTGTGGCAGAAATGGGCAAGGGGCTCTTTAACTGGGGCACTCAGCTCACTCGTGGTCAGTTGGTGGACAGGAAATCCAAACAGTCATTTCTCCTTCTGAGGCACACGGTGGAGGAACTTGAAGTCTCGTGAAAAGACCACATGCATGAAATGTTACTCCTGCAGAATATCTGGCCTCGATGTAGAAATAA